>NW_022103907.1:1800005-1816160 GCF_000313985.2 Echinops telfairi | reverse complement strand
CTTGTGGGCTTGGGCAGCATTGGGTTGGGATGTTTTCGTGATGCACATTTTCTTTCCATAAAACTCTCTCTTTTACATGAGTTGCTGTGGATTTGTTTCTCCAAAGTACCCAGACTAATACACATATGTACAAGTTTGCTTGATAGAATTGATGGATGCGTTGTTATAATATCTATAAAAGCTCTGGAGAAAATGATTTTGGAAGAAAGAAATAGGAGGAGGCTATGGGATGTGTGGCTAACTGCTTCCATGAACTACTGTCTCCTTTGCCAGGAGACCAGAAACCTGGATGGTGCCCAGCTATGATTACTCAACCTTCTTATCAAAGATTCCCTGTCAGAATTCTGAGAGAGGATGTACACGGGTACAGATCAGAGCTGGAAGCACACGGAATCCAGGACAGATAAACCCCTCAGGACCAATAACGAGAGTAGCTATACCAGGAGGGGAAGAGGAAGGTGGGGGAGAAAAAGGGAACCAATCACAATGATCTACATATAACCCCCACCCTGGGGGACAGACAACAGAAAAGTGGGTGAAGGGAGACATCGATCACTGTAAGACATGAAATAGTAATAATAATTTATAAATCATCAAGAGTTTGTGAAGGAGGAAAAGTGGGGGAGGGAGGGGAAAATGGGGAGCCGATACCAAGGGCTCAAGTAGAAAAAAAATGTACAAATGTGCTTGACACAATAAATGGATGGATTGTGATAAGAGTTGTACAAGCCCCCATTAAAATGATTTTTTAAAAGAATTCTGAGAAAAGAGGGTGGTGCTAGGGAATGCAGAACAGAGTCATTTCATATTTTCATAGACCCCAGATATTCTGGAGCTAAGGAGGTCAAATAACCCTGAAACTATTGCCCTGAGATAATTTTTAAGCCAGGAATATTCCTTGAATTCTTCAGAAAAACCAAGGAATAATTTAGCTTAACTAGTAATAAATGTCTGCCTTGAGTAGTATACTGTTTTAAGAATTATCTCTATGGGATTAATTGACAAAAGTAAACTTGGAAGATTAGGGGGTCCGTGAGTGATGTTAAACTTAATTTTTTAAAAATCCAACTCACAGTGACCCTTTAGAGCAGTGTAGAACTATCCCCATGGGTTTCCAAGACTGTAAGTCTTTACAGGAGGAGAAAGCCTCATCTTTCTTCTGTGAAGTGGCTGGTGGTTTTGAACTGCTGGCCTTGCATAGCAGCCCCATGGTAAGCAGGACTGCGCCATCAGGACTCCTTAAATTGAGGTGGTTGAGGGGAAAACGACTCTGAACAGGAAGGGAGTGATGGTAGCACAAATCAAGGGCAGTTGTAAATGTCCCTAAATTGGACCTGCAGAAACTGTTGAATTGATGCATGCGTGGCTGTGTCTGTTTTCCACCGCAAGTTAAGTAAAATTTAGGATAATCATGAGTAGCAATGAATAAAGAGCTTTCTAACTTACTATTTGGAATAGTCAAAAAACAAAAACACAGTCTGAAAGATACAGAGCTCTCTGACAGGGCGCCCTCCGGGCAAATACTTTGATTTTGATCATCGGTTTGGGAATAACGTTAGCTGCTCAGATCAAAGGTTTTCACAAAGATGATCCGAACAGGGGCTCAGACCCCAAGAGGAGGAGGAGCATGTACATGCCAAGCCCTTCCAGTGAGCCATGCCCTGTATTAAATGGCGTCCTCCCGCGTGGCTCCCTTGTTTACTGGCCAGCCCAGCTCTATGGCAATGACAGAAACCAAACAGCAGCTTGATGTCTAACACAGCTCGCCCCCAGGCACTGATTCAGCTCTTTGTTTCCCATGAGCTCTGCTTCAAATAAACAGATCCGAGAACTTTATTAATTATGCACTCTGGGGCATACTGTGTGATCGGCAGCAGCTTCCTCACAGGGCCCCGGCAGCCAGGCTCCAGCTTCCTCACAGCGGAAGAGACATCTCTAAGCACTTTCTGTTTCCGAGACTCTCTTGAAGCCCACAAGGCTGCTTCCGTTGATTGTACGGGGCACAGTAAGAGAGAATAAAGAAGATAAAGTCAGAATTATCAACGTGAGTCACGGTAACTTCAGATGATGCTCCAAGACAGACAAGTGACAACGCTGACAGGATAGCCTCTCTCGCTGGCAAGAATAGCAAAGTTCAATCAGTCAGAAAATAACCTGCTGGCAAAGGAGTGGCAGGATTGGAATTCTCCTGCGTTGCTGATGGGACTGTAATATGGTGCAACCAGTGCGGGAAAACGGTGTGAGCCACTTGCTTAATTAGTTAGAGATAGAAATACCATTTGATCTGGTAATCCCACTACCAGGAAGACATCCTCAAGTAAAAAAATCTGTGATACAACAGATGTGAGTCTATCCGGGTTCAGCGCATCATTATTCACAACAGCTAAGAGATAGAAACAACCTGAGTAGCTATCAGAGGATGC
Organism: Echinops telfairi; assembly: GCF_000313985.2. NCBI lineage: Eukaryota > Metazoa > Chordata > Mammalia > Afrosoricida > Tenrecidae > Echinops > Echinops telfairi. The sequence goes on along the minus strand of NW_022103907.1, from coordinate 1,813,737 downwards.
CTGGGCAAAGGAACACACATACACACATACAACGGATGGTTCTGAAATGAACTAGGATACACGCATACAATGGGTGGTTCTGAAATGAACTCGATACACGCATGCAATAGGATGTTCTGAAATGAACTAGGATACACACATACAATGGGTGGTTCTGAAATGAACTAGGATACACGCATACAATGGGTGGTTCTGAAATGAATTCGGATACACACATACAATGGATTGTTCTGAAATGAACTCGATACACGCATACAATAGGATTTTCTGAAATGAACTCAGATACACACATACAATGGGTTGTTCGGCAACATTAAAAAATAATGAACAGTGAAAACACCTTAGGACATGGATGAATCTAGAAGACATGCTACAGAGTAAAATAAGTCGATCAAAATGGAGAGAGGTTGTGTGCGTGCACTCTGGTAAAAAGTCAAGGAAAGTGTTTGTGTCGGGCTGGGTTGTCTAGAGCAACAACGGCAGGGGCACCCACCTACGTCTAAGAAAGAACTCTACAGCAAGAAGCCACCTGAGATCAAGAAGGCATTTCAGCCAAGGCCAACATCCGGAGCCCTCTTCAGACTCACGTAGCTGCAGGACGATGATGCAGAAAGGTCGAGTGGGATGCAGGGAGACCACAGGCCACGGGGTGCAAAGCCACATGGGACCAAGGTCAGTGGAACATGGCAAGACTCCAGCAGCTCTCAGGGTCAGACAGTCCACAGGGGGCTGCCTCCGGAGGCAGGCACAGAGCCCAAGCAAGCAGCAAGGTGGGAGGGCAGAGAAAGAAAAGGCCCCAGTTTCTCTCTTATAAAAAGGCCACTTTTCCTAGAAGGAATCATCAGGCTGTGACCTGATTGACAGTTGTACTCCACCCCTCCACAAGTGTAAGTTGACATACAATCTAACGTCCACAGTGTTGCATACAGAAAAACTATATTACTAGGGAGGGGAGGGGACGGAGGAAAAAGGACTCACTGGATAAGAGGCATGTATTAATTTGGAGGAAGGGAAAGGTAACATACCATAAGGAAATGAGCAGCACGGCATCACTAAAGGAAGGGAAGACTCGGAGGGATGCACAGAGTACAAAGAACAACAATACATACGATTACACACACGATCCTGCACTATCCGTAATAGCAAGAATTAATATACAAGCAGCTAGACAGGCAATGCAAACAGTGAGTGGGGAAAGGAACTATGCTCATGACCATAGAAGGCCCTGAACTTACTTGGCCTACCACCTCCTTCTCAGGAAAAAAAAACCCACCATTGCTCAGTGCCCTCTTCGCCATTAAAGACTTTTGTATGATAGCCCATAATCCAGGATAAAGTATAGCTATCTGCTTTTGCTGCACTCTTGACTTGCTCCAGGACCCCCTAAGTGATGGTGTGTATAGGTATGTTGTTGTTAGGTGTTGTGTTAGGCAGGGTTCTCTAGAGAAACAAAACCAGGAAACGTATGATTAGATAAATAGGTTTATACAGTGAGAGAGAATATAACAGCTAATTAGTCCACACAGCAGTAGAAAAGGCTCAGTCCAAACCACTCTCGTGGAACAGTTACTATACTGAAAGTCCTTCAACTCACAGTGGGCTGCTGGTCCAAGGTCAAGGAAGCTGACAGCTGAGTCTTCCCTCGGGCAATGCAGGCAGAGTCAGCCCGAAAGCAGCAGACAGCAGGGTGGGTCAGCAGCAGTCATAGCATGGGAGCTTAGGGAAACAGGCCCCAATAGGATCTTGAACTCAAGCTATGCACAGCAACCGGATCTGCCAGCCTCAAGCTCAAATGATGCGCATACCCGCAGTGTCAAGAAGCAGGTCTTGAAGGAGCCTCAAGCTCAAGCGACACAATCCATGGGTTGGCTTGGACCACAGGTAGTGTAGCTCACGGGTTGAGGCAGAGAACTAGCTAAAGCAGCAGCAAGCTGGTCCAATCACCAAGGAGCAAGAGCGAGGGGGAGGGCCTTGCAGAGCCATTTATCTCATCCTCCAAGCAAGCTTTGACCTGATTAATCTCCTCGGACATGTTCCTATTGACCTGGTTGGTACAATAAGGCTAACTATCACAGGTGTCATCGAGTCTAATCAGACTCAGAGCAACCCTGTGGACAACAAGACAAAACACTTCCAGGTCCTACACCACCAGCTCACAATTGTTATTATGGTGAGCCCAATGTTGCAGCCACTGTTTCAATCCATCTTCTTTTTTAAGTTCTTCCTCTTTTTCGCTGTCCTCTTACAGGGCATCGGAGGTACAACTATTGATCTCTTCCTGTCCGGATCAAATGAATGTGAAGAAAATTAAAGACACGTGGAAGTAATTTGTCTAAAAGACACAAAGGACCACACATGTCCTTTTGCAGGGACTGGTCTCTCCTTAAAGCCTATCCAAAGTACTTGAGACAAATCCTTGCCATCCTTGCTTCTAAGGAGCGTTCTAGCTGCACTTCCTTCAGGACAGATCTTTTGGTCATCTTGTTGTTTGTTTCTTTTCTTTTGTGCTTGTTTTGTTTTGTCTTCGCCAGCGCCATAATTCAAATGCATCCATTCTTCTCTAGCCTTCCTAATTCAATGAACCACTTTCACCTACATAAGAGGCGACTAAAAATACCATGGCTTGGGTCAGGCACACTGCTGGCCTCAAAGTGACATCTTGCTATGCAACACTTTAAAGACATTGACCCAGTGCAATGCATCCTTTGAGCTCTTGACTGCTGCTTCCGTGAGTGTCGTTTGTGGATCCAACCAAGACGAAATCCTGGCAGCTTCCATCGTTTCTCCGTTCATCCTGCCTCTGGGTCCAGGTGTGAAGATCCTGGTTTTCTTTACATTGAGCTGTATCCCATAATGAAGGCTACGATCTTTAATCTTCATCTGTACTTGATATTTCTTCAAGCATATCCACAGGTGCTGCAAGCATACTCATTTTTTTCATCGAAGAGACAGAGGGCAAGGCCAGGTGGAAGACTTCTTAGCCATCAGAAAACACCTGGAGAGGATGAGTCATGGGGCCTGGAGGCTTGGGGCCATAGTCACGGGGGACATCAAGGACAACTGATGTATGTAGTTCACAAAAGACAATGATCTACACCCCACTCTTTTTAGGGTATCGAATAAGATCTTCAAAGGTTATGAGTGGGCAACTGAGGTGCAACTATTGGTGTCTTCCTGTCCGGATCAAAGAAAAGTGAAGAAAATTAAAAACATGTGGAAGTAGTTTGTTTAAAAGATACAAAGGACCCCACACCCCTCAGCCTCCATGACCTTGGATCAGAAGAACTAGGATGGGCCCAGCTACTAGGGTTGACTGCTCTGAAAGAGATCACAATAGAGGGTCCTGAGTTGAGTGGGTGAAAACTGTGGAATAAAACTCAAATCATTTTTAATAAGACTGAGTTTATTGGTCTAATGAAGACTTGTAGAAGTCCTGAGACTATGACTCTCGATGACTCTTCAGGTCTAGAACTGAACTCATCCCCATAGCTCCACTTCCCTCGAAACAATAGACAGGTTTATGGAGCGAACCATGACTCCAGAGAGCTATGCACTCCTTACAGCAAGCAAACACATGACATAAGAAGGGCAGCATTTGCTCCCAGAGAGAGTGCAGAGCGCAGAAATACATGGGACAGAGGATGAACGGAAACTGTAAACCCCTTCCATGCCGGCAACCTGGGTCTACTTCTCAGCCGATGCACCCACCCATCTGTCAGTGGAGGTTTGCATGTTCTTACGATGCTGAATAGGTGTCAACAGGAAGGAAATGTTCCATTATGGGGACTGTAATCAATGCCATGAAACATGTGTATGAAGTGTTGGGTGAACAAACAATTTGTTCTGTAAACCTTCACACAAATAAAACATAAAAATAATAATAATAAGAAGAAGATGCTCGAAGATCCTCAATGAAATATTTTTTTCTATTCCAGGAAACCAAACTCACTGCCATGGAGATGATTCCGAATTATAGTGATAAGAAACGGGATTGGTGACAACATCTATGGCCCAAACTGGTTAAATGAAAATCCCTCTTTGTTCTGCAGACAGTGAGAACCAGGTGTCCAGAGCAGTGAAGCCGCCCAATAGGATATCAGGAACATCTCAAGGTAGCTATGCTTGGGGAGGGGCCATCCTGCACAAACACAGGAAGGCCAAAGATCCCATCATTAGGAAATCATTGCCGGACAATTCAGGGGAGAATAGAGATTTGTTCCTTGACACATCAGTGAGCCTGCTTGGATGCCTAGCTTCCAAGAGGGAAATAAATCAGGAATCCCATTTGGTGGTTCCATTGTAGCATTCTCACCTTCCAGAGGGGAAACCTGGGTTTGGTTTAGAGTCAATACATTCAGCCATCTGTCGGTAGAGGCTTGTTTGTTGCTATCATGCTGAAGAGGTTTCAACAGAGTTTGCAGGCTAAGAAAGACCAGGAAGGAAAGCTTGAGAATCTACTTCTGAAGTCAGCCAATGAAAAGGCCAAGGATCATATGGTCCAATTGACCAGCAATCGTAGCAATGGTGTCAGACCAGAGAGCATGGTAGTCTATTGGGCATGGGGTCTCTGTGAGTCAGGCGCTGACTCACTGGCAACACCACTACCACGTGTCATGAAGTAGGCCCAACACTCATCAAGCCTGCATTGACGTGATCCCCACAGCAGCTCCAGGAAGGAGCCAGCATTCGCCCCATTTTGAAGAGGGGCTTTGAAGGGGCTTTGACTCAGAGAAGTGATTGGTAAAGGGTCCCCCAACTAAAAGGAGAAAAGTCAGAATTTAAACCCAAGCCTTCCTAACGCTAAGCTCTTATTCTTAGACTTTACTAATAGCAGATAAGCCCCAAGAGTCTAAAACAGGTGCCTGCTACCCTTAGCCAGGAGTGAAGGCACTAAGCTCAGATTAAGTAGACAGCAGTACTTGCAAAGAATAACAGACACTCCCATTTCCTTGGGTTCTACGTCTAAGGAGCCCTGGTGGCCTAGTGAGTTAAGCAGCAGGCTGCTAACCACAAGGTCAGCAGTGTGAACTCACCAGCAGCTCCCAGGGAAAAATCAGTGGTTTCTGCTTGAGGAAAGATTTACAACCTTGGAAATCCCCAGGGGCAGCTCTACCCTGTCCTACAGAGTATCAATGAGTTAGAACTGACTCAATGGCAGTGAGTTTGTGTTTTATTTGTTTTGGGGGGGGTGGTGGTTCTACTTCTAATAATTAAGTGGTTCAAATAAATAAATAAAAATGGTTTAATTAATACAGTTAAATGGTTCTCCCCTGTCCGCTTACAGCTAGTTTTCCTGTGAGAAGTTAATAACAAGCTTCTCTTCTGAGTCCCCACGGTCCCTAGTGACCAGCCTTGAGCTTCGTGTGGTGGTGGGTTTTCCTGCTGTCTCCCTCCAAACCAGAACGTCCCCACCCTGGCCAAGCAAATCCCAGGAAGGGCAACTTCCCTGCTCTCTAAGTCTCTTCTCTTCACGGGTGGGGTGATGCTGTCCACCATTATAGGAGCCTTGTCAAAAGCCACACAAACAGTAACGCATGGCTTCCATTACAGTCTGTTGTGGTTTTTTTGTTTGGTTTGGTTTCTTGAAGCTTTCCAGGCCACCGTGGATTGGAGCACACTGGGCAGGTTTGCCCTTTGTCACTCTGAAGGTCACTTTGCTACCAAGGCCTGTCAACAGCAAGCTGTCGCTCCTCTTCCACAGATGTCTCTTCCAGAACCTTTTCTGCAACCGTGCCCCGTTTCCCTAGGCTTCCTGGGGCAGGCATCTGAACAGAATTAAAAACGCAAGCATGTGCAAAAATAATCCGCTTCCCAATATAGCCATCACTGAGAAGTTCTCTATCAGAGCACACTGTGCCTGCTAACTGGCTGGGCCGTGATTAACCTAATAGGCTTAAGGCTCTGCTTGCCTTCTGCATCTGTCAGGACACAAGCAAAACACAGACCCAGCATCCATGAGCCCACAGTCCCTGCCTCTCACTGACAGCACGCGGTTGGTTCCGGAGCACAGACAGGATAGCAGACACTACTGCCTCTGCACAGCGGGGCCAGCGAAGTTGGCTTCCAGGGGAGCTGGCTTCTCAGACCTCGTGTTGAGGATCTCAAAGGATCCAGTCTGGAGATTGCCCGGATGGACTGTAAGCCTGCCTTTCGTTTCTCTTTTGGATCCGCTTCTCTGAAAATGACTAAGGGGGTGGGCGGAAGGTGATCGTCACCTGAAGCCATGGGGTGCACCCCATCCCACAGTGACATTGTGAACAGTGTCGCCAAGAGTGGCATTCCCTTCCTGAAAAAGCCCAAGGCGATTCTGCCAGGGTGTCAGGTGGGCCAAGAAAGATGCTCTACCCCTTTGCTGCTGAAAAGCACCCCAGACTGCGACTATGGGGGTGGCGGGGCCCAGGGGCAGAGGCCAGCTGAGGAGCATCCAAGGTGCAGGTGGAGCCCAGCCACAGCGGAAGGTCTGTGTCAGCTCACGGGAGGGCCTGCTTCAGGGAACGGGGACGCTATGGAAGGGCTGATCCTAGATGCCAGGACGTCCCCACCCTGGCCAAGCAAATCCCAGAGCCACAAGGCGAAGGACCTTCTGCCCCAGAGCCCCCGTGGGTCACAAGGGGCCCATTTTTCTGTGGAAGAGTATGAGGGACAGGCTGCCCAGGAGACCTCCCCACTGGAGAGGCTGGGCACACAAGGCCATGGCTGCCAACCCTCCCTGCCTCCTTGTGGACCTGCAGGGAAGGTGGACTTTCCGGCGTCCCTCGTGAGAGCCCACCGCCGCTCCTATACCTACCTGCACTCCAGCCTGGCCAAGTATGAAGCGATCCTCGGCGTCAGCCACCGGGCCGCTCAGACCCAGGAGCTGCTGCAGCCCATGCTCCACTTCCTGCTGCTGTGCTTGGAGGAGGCCAACCGGCTCCTGGGCGAGATTGCCAAGGACGGAGAAGGGCTCCTCCGGGAAGTTGGGGCTGACCTGGCCTGGCCGTTGGGGGGAGAGGTGGCCCTGGAGCAGCCCGACCTCCTGCAGCAGCTTCTGCAGTACACAGTCAGGAAGCTGCGGGCCCTCGAGGGCTCCGTGGGCTCCCTCACCAGCAGCCTCCTGGAGGCTGCCGGCACCTGCTTCCGCTCCTCCTCCAGCCACGTGGAAAAGAAGCTGAATGTACAGAGGGGTGTGGGTGAGCATCTCTTAAGGGTCCTGGGGCAACTAGAGAGCTTGGCGAGTGGCCACGGGGACTCCGGGGTGCAGGGTGCCCCCCTGTGCTCTGAAGACAGTGGTATAGGGGCTGACCATGAGTCCATGCAGTCCTTGGACAAGGCAAGCAAGCAAGGCAGCTGGGACGTAGTGCTGGAGCCTGTGGCACGGAAGCCAGCGGAAGCCGGGCCAACAGGACGTGCCTGGGAGCCAGGTCCCTCCTGGTTGGGTTCAGACAGCCCCCAAGACTGTCCACCCATGAGGCTTCCTACGGCTAAGGTTCAGCCTACGGGAAGTCACTGTCCTTCCAACGCTGGCCCTGAAAGCATCCCCTCCCCACCTTTGGGGACAAATGAAAGCTCTCTGGGTGATTCCCTTAGAACTGAGGTCCCTGTAGAAGCATGCCTCCCCAGAGGTTCCAGATGGATGGCCCCATCATCCCTCAGTGAAGACCCAGACAGCAGCCTGGAGGAAGAGGAGGAGGAGGAGGAGGAGGAGGAGGAAAGTGCAGTCAGCTGCAGAGGTCCATACACCTGCCAGGACACCGCTGTGCTTCCCCGGCCTCGGTCTTCCCCTGCTGGCCGGAAAGGCACATTCCAGCCTCATTTGGGGGGGCTCAGGGGCCCCCAGGCCCAGGAACTGATTCTGAAGATGAAGGAAGCCATCAGTGAAAGGATCAAATTTGTCCCCGTGCCCTCCGGGACCTGGGACTGGGCTGAGGAGGAGGACAGGGGGGTGGAGGTCCCACTGAGAGCCAACACAGTCGGCGGCGGTAGGAGGGCCCTGCTGAGGCAGAGGAGGACCCAGTCAGAGGGGAGTCTTAAGAACCACACGGAGGACCCCACCGTCCAAGAGCTGTGGAGGGTCCAGCGAGACCTCAGCCAGAAGCTGGAGGCTTTCTATGGCCGGCACAGCAGGAAGCAGCTTCCAGGGGCCGGAGTGGCAGCTTCGTGGCCAAGTATCAATCGCCAGGTGGCCCCGAGCACCACTACCAGCAAGCTGAAGGCCTCCCTCACTGAGAACTTCAGCATTTTGCCTAGTCAGGACAAGAGCATGTTGCAGAAGGGCAGTCTGCCCCCGGGGACGACCAAACAGCATGCCAATACCACGCTGTTGGAAGAGAAGGTAATCAGGGCTCCCCAGGCCGAGGACAGCCACACCCGAAGCCATCCCCTCAGAACATCAGTCAGGAAACTAATTGAAACGTTCAGTCCTTCTGACAGTCTGGGGGTGCTGGAGGATTGCAAGCACTCGGAGCCAAGGCCCTGCCTCGGGAAGTGGGGCATCCCCAGCATGTCTCCCAGATTCCCCATTTACAGGGGCCTTGCCCCTTTGTACCCTAAGCCCCGCATTTCTCCAGCAGCAGCCACCCACGCACTTCACGTGGGCACCGGCCGGAGGCCCTTCACACCCATCCTTGCTCCTCTACTTACCGCAGACCCCTCCGGGGGGCAGGGCCTTGAGGACGAGATAGAGCAGCTGCTTCCACCACCCCCAGAAATCCTGATGGACCAATCATTCACCGCTCTGGAGCCCCCAGAAAGCAGCGCACCGGGAGGGGCTTCCCCAGGAAGGACTGGCGTGCCAGGCTTGGGAGGGGTCGACCCTGCCAAGAAAGCCTGGGCTTCCCCCAGGCTGAGAGCCTCCATGAAGCCCATGGTCCTGCTGCCCAGCAAGGGCACCGCCAGTCCTACCAGGCCCCGCAGCCTGGGCACCGGGAGCAGTGAGAGGGGCTGCAGTCTGAGAAAGCCCACCTTGGACTCAACCCACCCACCAGCCACCAGCCAAAACCCATCGGAGAAGGGTGGGGGTCCGAGTCAGGCACTGACAGAGAAGGCCACCTGGGTCAGCAAGCAGCCCCGGAAGGTATCACCTTGGCACCACTCCAGCCACAACTCCGGGCAAAACAGGATCTCAGAACCCGGCCTGGCCAGGCCAACTCAGGGACCACCTTCTCCTGAGGCCTCCAGGCAGGGCCAAGAGAGAAGCCCCTTCGTGGCCAGGAAGGCCCCTCCCACAAGGGTGCACTGGGTGTCCCAAGTTGAGAAGAGGCACCCGAACCTACCCTCCTCCCCGAGGCCATCCCAGCCAAGCCTCTCCGCTGTGCATAGGTCACCCAGTCCACCCCTCAGCACTGGGGTTTTGAGCCCCACAGGGAGTCCCAGGGTGCTAAGTCCACCAACAGGGAAAAGACAAGTATCCCCATCACCCCAGCACGTGCCGCCCAGCCCTCCCTCGGAGAGCCCACCTGCTCAGCACAAGGTCTCCAGCCCCCCTCCCCAGAGCAGAGAAGTAAGTTCCGCTTCCTCCTGTCCCTCCCCATCCCCACCAGCGTCTCCGGACCAAGGGCACAAAGAAACAAGAGATTCTGAAGACAGTCCGACAGCCAAGGCCAAATTACCTGGGAATACCTGTTCCATCTTCTGTCCTGCCTCCGCCTCTCTGTTTGAAGCCAAGTCGCTGTGCTCAAGAGACCACCCACTGGCCCCACCATCTCAGCCACCCGAGGCTGGGGTCTCTCTCAGGGTGCCAGCAGGGTGCTGGAGGAGCAGCTCAGGGCCAAGACTGAGGGCAGATTCCCAGAGGAGGGTGGCCCTGTGTGCCCTCAACCCTCTGCCTTTCGTCGGAAGGACTGCTTCTGAGCACAGGCCGGGCCCGAGACTGCGGCTGCCTGCCTCTGGCTGCCCGGGCGCAGCAGCTCATGATGCCCCGCTCAGCCCATGCAGGTAAGGCGCTGCAGGTAAGGTGCATCTTCGGGGACCAGCCTGCAGTGACTTGAAACAGAGAAGGGCAGAGCTACGGGGTGCTAGGATCTTATCCGTCGGTAGTCTGCAAACTGTGCTGTCAAAGGGGGCAGGGGGTGTTTAGGGGACTGGAGTCCAGTCTCCTCCACTTCAACCGTGAGCAACCTGTTACCCATTGTGAGTTTGCAAGGAAGATTTCTATCAGAAAGAAATTCTGCCGTATTAAACCAAAAACCAAACTCATCGCCATCCAGTCTGTTCTGACTCACAGCAACCCCATAGGACAGGGCAGGACTGCCCCTGTGGGTTTCTGCGACGGCCGCTCTTCACGGAGTAGAAAGCGTCATCTCTCTCCTGCTGAGCGGCTGCTGGTTTCAAGCTGCTAACCTTGTAGGCACTAGGCTGCCAGAGCTCTTTGCGCTATTGGAAGTGTTGTTTTCAGTAATCAAATTAGCCCAGTCCCGTGTCCCTGGTTCTACAGATGGCAATCTGGTGACGTGGCTGGCCCTCGTGGTTGACTCGCTGTCGCTGGGGTCACCATGGTGGATCGGCAACTCTGAGACATGTTCTCACAGATCTTGGTCCCAAGATTCCTTTAAGTCTTTTCGCTTGAGAACTCAGAGGAACTTCTGTTCGTGTTGCTTTGCCCTATCGATGTTTGCTGGATGAGATACTTACTAGAAGCCCTGGTGAGGCAGCGGGTTACACGTTGGCTGTTAACCTCAAGGTCAGCAGTCTGAAACCACCAGCCACGGTGTAGGAGGAAGATGAAGCTCTCAGCTGCCGTAAAGCTCTGCGGTCTTGGGAACTCGTGGGGCTGTTCTACTTCATCCTACAGGGTCCATGTGAGTCAGAATTGACTCACCGGCAGAGAGCTTTGTTTTGTGAGGTATTTGTTCATGAATACATTTTAAGGGGGAAAAATAAACCCATTTATGTATTAACATAGATAATATACTCTTATGAAAAACAACTCCAAAATCCCACCGCCATTGAATCAATGCCAACGTGTGGGGAGAATCTAACTCCCTCGTGTTACACACGTGAGATTTATCAACACATGAGACACACCACCCTCGATTTGCAACAACAAAACGTAATGGAGTGGCGTGTCTCACGTGTTGGTAAATCTCTATAGCAGCTCATTTAATAGAAGGGAGGTAGATTCTTGGATCTGCAGCTGCAGTTGATTTTTGTGGTCACGTAGACTGTCTACATGAGACAGACTATTGAAAACCCCGCTCTCCACTCACTGGAGAAGCACAGGGGAGAGGTCATGAAACCTCCTGGCGCAGAGTCCTACCACAGCCCTCCTGGAGGGGTAGCAGTGGTGGTGGGCTATGAGGACAATAGTGTTGACCTCCTGGACACCTGTCTTGAAGAAACCCAACCTAAACCAAACCCACCACCATCAAATCCATTGTGACTCACGACGACCCTATAGGACAGGGCAGAACTGCCCCTGTGGGTTTCCAAGACTGCATGTCGGCCCACGAGTCCTCCAACCTAGTTGGACCTTGACCGGCCACCCAAGGGTACTTTTCTCCCCAGGGACAGCTGATCCGTAGGCCACTGGCTCAGTTTGGGCACTGCGGCGTCAGTCCGAGGTGCACCCTCCCTCCATTATGCTCAAGTGGTTTTTACAGACTACTTGGGAGTCTGGCTTGGGGAACAAAATTATAAATTTGAAACCTATCAGAGGAGGAAGTTGGACCCATAGAGCTTGATATCAAATCAGACAAAGCTCCACCAGCCCCCGCTCTCCGTGCACCGCCCTGGTGTAAATCAGGAGTTTGGTCCTGCCAGAGTGATGTGTGTTGCCCGCTTCCCAGTCTGCCGAGACATAAGTGGTAATTTTTATTTATTTTTTTCCCCACTAAGGATGCGGCAGTCAATTTTAAATAAAGATATTATCTCGGGAAAGTTGTATGTTATGATAGTTCTATAAACTTCCACCTAGCCACCTGAGAGAAATGAAATATGGATTTTCTTTTGCGAGAATCTTACTGTAACCTTGCACTTCTTCGACGAGCTTCTGACCGCACAGCAGCCTTCGTCTAAGAACCTTGATAAGCGCTGGTGCATCATCCCCTACCCCATCTGCTTACTCCGTTATTAGACTCCCAAAACGGTGCCTCTCAGGGGGGCCAGCTTCCGAGAGCGGGGATGATAAAACCGCATTAATTAAAAACACTAACATTTTAAAACAGCGGGGGCAATAACAGAGTGATGTAAAATTGCTCAAGAAGGAAATCATGTGTCTCTCTCAGGCTTCTCCTCAGGAGAGGACACCCCCGCCCCCACCCGGAAGGCCCGAGGTCCCACTAATTCAGTGGGTGGGAGAACGACTAGAGGGAGGGACCGTGTCTTTGGAAGAGAGGCCAATTAGCAAGGTCATGGGGAAAGGTCAAATAATAATACCCATGCCCAGCCGGGACTTGTACCCACACCCACCGTATCTCACAGCTGTCAACAGGCCTGCCGGGGAACCTGCCTAACACCTCGCAGAGGGTCCCCTTCTGGTCATCCCAGGCAAGGCATGAACCCCTTTGGTGGAAGCAAAATAAAAGGATGATGTTTATATCCTCTCGATCCTGGGCCCCTGGAGATTGGGAACAGTCCCCTGAGGTTTACCGAGGAAGCTCAATTACTGAGCTTCAACTGTTATTTATGTGTGAAATCCCCTAGTCGCCACACCAGTCTCTAGGTCTCAGGATGTTGGAGCTCTGTGTACATCCAAAAAGAGAGTCTACCTTGCTTTTCTAAATGCTTGACAATGCTTGTCTGCTCAGGACTAGCCAGGCAAGGGCTCTTGACAGGACCCCCACCCCCACCCCCTCACTTTCCTGGGCAGCCTGAGTCATTCTGGGAACAGGTGGGCTCACAGCCACACCGGGGTCACTGGGAAAATCAAGCTCCTAACCTGAGTCCCTGAGATGTGGAACCTGGGTGGGGTTGGGGACAAATACTGTTCTAACACCAGCTGGCTTGTTCAGCCACAGAGTCAGCCTCCACAGCATCCTGCCCATGGCTTTGCCCTGGGTTTTCCACACACACCCGTTTCTAGTAGCCCTCCTGTCAGGGCCAGCAAAGGGTGGGGCCTGTGTGAGATGGATATACCTCCCCTGCTCCAAAGAGACACAGGGAAGTGTACGTAAGGTGAGAGCCATGGTCCTGACCAAGACCCCCACCTCTCTGGGCTTCCAGTGCCCCACTTGTGTGTGCCTCATAGATCCCTAGTATCCTTTCCAGGGGTGACTTGCTATTCGTTGTATCAAGCAGCACCCTAGTGAGAGCGAATCCTTTACTGAGCACTTATCATGTGCCCATCAGTGTGCTAAGTCTTACATGATTCTCCCATCGCTATGTCTGTGAGTGCCCTCTGAGAGGGGTGCTGTTTCACAAAGAGGAAAGGTGAGTCTCAGTGATATTACAGGATACAAATCGCGTAGCAGGTACGTGGAAGAGCCAGGACGTGAACCCAGGCAGCCAGCCTCCACCCTCCACCCAGTAATCACCAGCACATAGCCGAGTGTGGCTCTCTGAGCCAATCCACCCTTCCAGCCTAGGCTTGCTGCACCCCCATGTCCTCTATCAGCCTTCCCAGAGTCTGCCCAGCATGCTGAGGGTCCACACCCCTATGCCAAACCCGAACTAGGTTTGGGCACATGCGGCTCAGTAGCTGGGAAGCGCTGTTCTAGCCTGGGCTCTGCCAAAAAGTTTCCATTTTTGCCGTTCAGGAAAAGGGTGGCAAGTGAGCGAGCGAGTGAGTGAGTGAGTGAGTGAGTGAGTGAGTGTGTGT
>NW_022103907.1:1789409-1798464 GCF_000313985.2 Echinops telfairi | reverse complement strand
GCGATAAGAAGCCAGACTGCAATTAAGAACCTCAGCCCCACCCACCCTCCTCCTCTCCTCCCCAAGCCCTAATCCAGCTCAGTGCCCAAGACAGGCTGCCTCTCGGCCTCAACACGTCTCAAAGGCTCTGGCTGTCCCACGCATCCGAATGCTTCTGCACTGAGTGGGTGCCGCCAGGCCTCCTGAACAAGGTGCCTCTTCTCTGCAGACCGTGGGTGCTGGTACCCTCAGGGGTGGCATGGGTAAGGCACCTGCTCTCCCATGCCAGTCTCCCCCTCAGGCTCCCTGGGCCAGCTCCATGCCCACCTCAGCTGCACAACGTCTGCTGGGGCTGGAGTCAAAGTAAAGGGCAGGCGCTCACGCCAACAGCCAACCGCTGCCAATGAGCTAGATATTTGCTGCTATCTTGGACTGTTTCCACTGAAGCCGGGGGAGTGCTTCTATTTAGAAAAGAACTGTGCAGTAATGGAGTGATTCAATGCTGGCTCAGTGCACTGTCAAAAAACCCCAAGAATTCTCACCCACCAGGAACAGCTAAGAGGCACCCTCTGGATCTGCTGCAAAGCTGAGTGTTTTCCTTTTTTTCGGTTGGAGGAAATTGTGCCGCTCAAGGCCTTTATTATCTTATGAAACGGACTCAAGATCAGAATCCTAAAGACCAGAACGACCTCCTCCAGGCAGCCCTCCAGGGCTCCAAGTCATTGAGCCCCCCTTGACAGGGGGACAGGAACGATCCATTTCAAACACCCCAGGGAAAGTAAATGAAAGGACTATGAGGGGGGTTACAGCCTCCTCCTGTACTGTCCAGGGTCCGCAGTGTAGAGGATCCAGCTCTGTGTGCACTGCCCGCTCCCCTCACTTGCTCAGTTTGAGCAGTCTCAGGCAGAGCTTGGGCCCACGCCCGGCCAAGCCACACGCAGGGCGCTGCTGCAGGCCACAGGAGGAAGCCCAGCTATGGGCTAGTTGGGCTGGGGAGAGCATGTGAAAACTGCCAGGCTTGGGAAACCTGCTTGACAAAAGTCTGGGTGTGCTCCCTGAGTGGCTGGGCAGGCTGGTCCGGTACCAAAGGGTGGGTCCCGGGGGAAAGCCAAACCACTGAGACCCCAGGAAGCCAGCGGAGTGGCTCCCAGATCTAGCTCCCAGGCACCTCAGGGAAGGAAGGCAGGTCAGAGTGGGCCACATGCTGTGCTGGGATTTAGGAGCAGGATTTCCGGGCTGGAGAACTAAAGAAGCAACCCTGGCTGCAGGAAATGGGTGAGGAGGGACACCGTTGATGAAGCCGGGATCCTAACTGAGGACAGAGTCACAAGGTCAATAGAAAAATCTGGTGCCCGGACAAGGGTGTCTCCAGGGAGGGATAGGGGGTGCAGACCACGCCCCTGACGCTGTCAGAGGGAGTGCACCCAAATGACCGAAGGGTTATGGCAGCCTAGGTGGGTGTCTCTCTTCACTCAATGTGGAAACACATCACCCCCATCCCCACCCCACCCCACACCCCTCATCACCTGCCAGTGAGGGTGGAGGTGGGGGCCAAGGTGCCCACCATGGGCTGGAGAGGAGGGTCTGCACCTTGACCAAAGGGAGAAGGGGGACGTTTAAAGGGAGCAGATGGAAGCAGGGCGGGAGTGGGCTGCTCCACCCATGTGGGGAAGTAGGTTTCCTTGGCCAGTTCCCCCTCCACCACCCCAACACCCCCCACCCAAGGAGGGCAAGTGACTGCCCTCAAGCCAGGATACCAGAGCAATAGCACGGAGACATGAGGCTGCGTGCACCCAGCTGTGGGAACGTGGTCTGAAGGTGGGCGACAGGGAACCAGTCTCTTAGAGCATCTGGGGAGTCTAGCAGACACCCTCGTTGTCTTCCTTGAGTGTCATGGCAGAAGGCTCTCTGGAGCGAAAGGTTGCTTTGACCCCAAGCAAGGCTGGTCAGTCGTTAGAAACCCCCAACCTTCCCCGACTGCGGCAGCCGTGGGCCAGCAGCAGCAACCAGCACTCCCTCCATCTGACCAAGACACAGGGCGTGATTCTTACTCATCCCCCTAGAGAAGCTTGGCATGTACTGAGTGCCAGCGGGTGCCAGGACATTGCTTATATCCCTGATATCCTACACTCGATTCACTGAGAGGCGTCAGCTGCCTCCCTTGAGCTCCCGGGACCCAGGGCTGTAAGACCAGCCAAGTGAGCTTTCCCAGGCAGATGGGCGGTGGAGGGCTGCTGAAGCCAAGAGACTGGGAGGCAATGAAGGTCAAGGGTGAAGCAATGCTAGCACAGGGGCAGGCAGGTCAGAGATGCGGGTTTTATTGGGGGCAGGGGCTACCCCAGCTACGAGGCTTGAATTGGACTGTATGGAAATGAAATCAAATTCAAGACTCTGGCAACAGCTTGGTTTCCCCTCCTGAAGACCAGGCCTTGCGCAGCCACAGGTCTGCGGTTCTGCTTGGAGAGCAGACTGTGTGAGCTGGGCCCCGCCCACAGCTGCTCTTCCCCCCGCACCCCCACACCCCCACACCCCACACCCCGACTGGCCTTGCTGGCCAAATCCCCTGCCCTCACCCAAGGGAGGGTATATTTTGGTTTTATTTTTCATTTTTTAGGGAATTCAACCACTGGACCCAGCCCCTCCAGGACTTCTGAGGGGACCTTTTTACTTCACCGACTTAGACACCGAGAGGGAATGCTGACACTAGAGACAGAGGGAGCCCAGTGGAAGGTGCATTTATGCCCAGGTGTCCCTGGGTACTACACACGGCGGGCGGCTCTGCTGCTGACCAGTGGTGGGAAGGTCTGCTCCACACAGAAGTACCTCAGAACGATCTAAACATCGGCCTCAGAGGGCTCCTTAAAAAGCAGCGTGTATGCTAGTGAGGTGAAGCCAACTCATAGCAACCCAATGAAAAAGAGTCCCGAACAGCCCTACACAAAATGCGCAACGAAAATTTCTAACCAGGTGGATGGATATTTGGTGTCTCTATTTCATTCTGTGAAGAAACAAGGGCCTTACTCACATTAACTACATGTCAACCAACAACCCGACATTCTCCCCCCACCCATCTCCTGGCCATTCTGTGTCATTCTTCTTGTTGTTATTATCTCATCATTATTATTGAATAGAGATTTGATTTTCTACTTGAAGTACTTTATTCTACATTCAGGGACACTGACACTATTGTCATTACTATTATTATTTTTTTGGTCTCCCTCTTTTTCTCCGTATTTATTCCTACTGAGATACATTGTTAACATTTTTCCCAATAAGAAAGTCGAGTAATATAGTCTTTGTTTTTGTATTTATGATTTTTCTTCTCCCTATTAAGTGATTTTTCTGGGCATAGAGTTGAAAGTTGACAAGGCTGAAGGTATTGTGGCCTGGTATCATTTTCTGGTATATTATGTCCATTATGTCCTGGTATCATTTTCTACTGATGTAAAGTCTGATATTAAAAATTTCCAGAAAGAGAAAAAAATCAGTCTCCGAAGCAATCTGGAGAAAGAAAAAGACACCCCCCCAAAAAAAACACCCCACAACTCTATTCATTGCCAAGGATATTAGGATATTATGACAGGCTGGTCCTCTGTACCACTTAGATAGATTTAAAAGAATCATAAACTACTGAGTTGTGCACAAAAAAAGAGAAAGAAAACCAGCTGCAGAATCAACCTTAGAAAAATCTGGACACACACAGGGTCTCCGTGCATCAGATTGGACTGGACGGTCACTGGGTCGTTTTATTGGCTTGTCGTTTTCACACATACTCTCCCCAGATTCTTATTAGCCAAATCCTTTGTGAGGGGGGCGCACCTTGTCGCCTTCACACCTACGTGGGCCCCCAGCACCAGGGCTGCAGGGAGAGGGACTTGGGCCATCATCCAACAGTCAGTGATGTACGCAGCAGGCCGCCCCGGGGAGGAAGCAAACTGTTCCTAAGAGCCGTGAAAATAATGCTCTGGCAGAGGAATGATGGTGTCCTCCAGGGCAAGGCCCCTCCCCACGATGAAGCACAGTCTCCCCTGTAGCCGGGGCCTGGGCCCTGTTTCCTGTGATCAGCGTTTACTCTCCTCCCTCACATCCTACCCCCAGTGCAGAGCCTGTGATGTCTCTGTTGATAGAAAACACACGCGCGCACACATCAAAGAGACTTCCCTTTCACTCTGAAGAGCAGCGTGTGTTTGGCCAGTGAGTTAGTTAATTGTGCCAGCCCTGCCGATAATCACATGTGGGGCTAATTGAAAGGCGGAGGGATAAATGGGTGGTGAAGCCTCGCCTTTCTAGTTCCCGGGTCTCTTGCTTTGTGATGGTTGCACTGGGTGCAGCTGCCTTAGCAGTTCCCTGCTTCAGCTTGCAAGACTGACTTCCTACAAGACATCCCCAAGGAGAAGCCACATGGACCTATCCTGATGCAGCCCTGGGTGCTGGAGCAGCTGTGTGGAGACCCCTGCTAGTGCTGAGATGCTTATTCATTCACTGACTCAGCTTTCCTCCTGCAGTCGGCATCATTGCCTCTGTTTTGTGAGGTGGAGGACTTTGTGGACTGGTGTTGGGTTAATGGGTTAATGTTGGACTTGTGGGCTTGGGCAGCATTGGGTTGGGATGTTTTCGTGATGCACACTTTCTTTACATAAAACTCTCTCTTATACATGAGTTGCTGTGGATTTGTTTCTCCAAAGTACCCAGACTAATACAGCCAGACTGGCTGCCCAAAGCCCTCGAGGTGAATGAAAGGGATTTCCAGAAATGCCCCCTTTTCCTCCAAGAAACCAGCGTTTCGCATGCGACCGAGGAGCCGAGGCGGTGAACGGCACGTGTCGATGTGTTTGTCGGCGGATCATCCCGCTGAAGGCTCACAGGCCGCCCCTCGCCCACTCTTCCCGTCCGAGGGAAATCTTTTCAAAAGTGATCCATTTTTAAGTAGCCCCACACCAAAGACTCTGGAGCTGCCACCATAGAGGAAATGTGTCCTGAGCCGCTATTAACAGAGCATGTTATACTGTGCTCTCCTCCACTCCCAGGGCCGACCGGGAGTTTACGTGAAGCCCCATCAATCCACCCAGATGTTTTTATGAAATGTAATTAGAGCTGCATCGCGCACGCAGAGGCGCAAACTGTTCATTCACTCCGCGCTCTAATTCAGTTTTATGGAGGGCTCTGGGCACTGCTGGCTAGATTATGCCCGGGGACCTCACAAAGGGACTTCACTGGTTTTCCGTAGACTCTGTCTCAGATAAGGAGAGAATGCTATTGATCTAGAAGCCCGGTTCCAGTGGCGCCCAGCACCCAAGGCAACAACTTTTGGGTGGAAAGTGGCGTTATTAGCTAGCTTACTTACTGCCCGCAGATAAAAGCGGGTGGGCTGAAGCTGGGGAGAGGGAGGAGGAACAAGAACAGAAAAGCAAGGGAAAAGGAAGGAAGGATGGGTGCATGTGACTGACGCTCACAAGTGGGAGGTTGCACCCAGGACACCCTTTCTGAAGGTGGCATTGAGAGGCCAGGAGGCTGGAATGAATCCTGACACCTCCACTCCCTGGCTCGGTGACCTGCCTTTAGTGGGCCCACATCTTTGTCAGGAAACACCAGTGATGCCGGTCGTGTGCAAGGCATGACAAACCTGTCTTTGAAACCATCATGAGGACTGGACTCAGAATCCCTTTGGCAACTTGTGTTCCTGTCCGCCTCCCCGTCTCTGTCCTTGAAGGTTCTGGTCAGAAGGGCTGAGTGGTGCATTGTCCCCAGTTACTTGGCATTGCTCCAGATACTGAGCGGAAGGTAAACACAAAAACAAAACCGGGGGAGGAAGGAGGGCAATGATTGACACAAGGGGGACGAACAACAGAAAGGAGGGTGAAAGGAGAAAGCAGTTGGTGTAAGATATGAAAAAATAATAATTTATAATTATCAAGAGGTCAAGATGGGGGAGGGGAGGGAACGAGCTGATGCCAAGGGCTCAAACAGAGAGGAAATGTTTAGAAAATGATGGCAACATAGGTACAAATGTGCTTGATACAACTGATGATGTATGGATGTTCTAAGAGCTGTACGAGCCCCTATAAAATGCTCTTTTAAAAAAACAAGCTGTCAAACTAATTGACTTCCTTCTTTGAAGGTTTCCACGTCTTTCTAAGGACAGAGGAAAAATTCTAAAATGATTTGCTTTTATTTTTCATCCCTTGTAGAATCTTGGAACTACCTGTCAGTCAGGCTGCCGATGGTTCCCTGCGCACCGACCGCCTGGAGGGCAGGGTATGCAAACAGGATGGTTACACCTTGTCTTTCTCTGCACCTGGGACTTTCTCCAAATAGCATAATCCACGTTGTTTCATTAACCTTGGGGAAAACCCCGTAAGCCTAACCAAGTCAGTATTGCTTTAAGACTTTTTACAAGATACGAGAGAAAAATAGAGGCTGAGAGATGTCAGATGCCTTGCTCCAAAGATGCTTTGCCAGCTACTGATGGCAGACAGGTCTCTGGCCTCGGTTCTAAGACCTACTGTGAGTCGGACTTAGATGACCACAATGGAGGCTTGGGAGACAGCACCATCTCCTTGGGAAGAGAAGCTCCGTTTTCCCCAATATGATTCTTTATCTCCAACCCACGTTCCTCTATCTGCACCTACAGCCCTTCCTCTTAAACCAGCTTGGCCAGTGACTTGAAACAAAATTCCCAAGAGAATTTTTAAAAATAGTCCTCTCAGCTATTCCCCACCCTCCTTACACACACACACACACACACACACACACAAGCTGCCCCTGATTGAAGAAAAACAAGTCCCAGAAATCTTTGCTCCCCATTGTCATGCTTCCAGGGGCAAAGCAGGTTTTCAGGTGCAAAACAGACATGCCTCCTTCACGCAATAGCTCTTGCTTTACGGCAGTTGGCCCAAATGAGTAGAAACCAGTGGGTTAGGCAGAAAGGAACTATCGGCCACGGGAAACCAATTGCCTTCATGAAAGTTATTTATCTAGCTTTCCCCTGCCCCCTTTGCAAGAGGACAGGATTGACTGTGTTTATAAACCTGGTGATTCTTTAAAGCTATTGTTTAGCTAATGGCTTCTGACACCAGGAGATGAGGGGCTGGAGTACTTTCTGGATATAAAACTTCTCAAGGAGAGCCCAAGGTGACGCTAATAACAGCTGTCAACCCACAGAGAAGTAATTATAGAGCTGGGATTAAAACAAGACAAAACCTTCCAGCGTGATCATTATTGCCCTCTTCACTGTAACTGCAGGTGACAGGATATGACAAAGCCCTAACACCCCCTGAATAAACCTCGTGGGGTTAGGGGCCACACATGAACTCCTAAGAAGTCCCTGACTCAAACCCCCACCTAGTGAGCAACCTTCCGCATGCAGATGACCAGCTGAAGCATCTGCCTGTCCTGGTGCCTTGCTAGGAACCACCGAGGAGCCGGGTACATTGGCAGCTCTTCCTATTCCCTCCTGCCTGCTCTGAGGCAGCACAGCCCACACACAGCCCACTGATCCTTACCTGCTCCCGCGGCACTGGCCACTCCCCCGAAACAGAATGAGCAGCATTGATCAAGTGCTCGAGGTCGGTGCTGAGTACGTCACGTGAAGTAATTACCGCATTCATCTTCACCGTCGCCCTCTTAAGGTGCAGAAAAATTAGTAACAGACATCTTACTTTGATTTTAGGGTTTTTCTTACCCCAAAGCCCTTTTAAAAATTCCTAACCAAAAGTTTATCCTGTCAGGGCCCCTTTAACACCCAAAATTGCTCGTTTCCTTTCTTGCTTGAACACGGGTTTATTTAAATTTCCAAAGTTACCCTTGGCTGCAGGGAAGTGGACCACTTTGTGACTGTATATTGACTCATCTCAGGCAAAGGAGGGCAGGGTTCCATCAGTCCCATTAAGATTAACCAGGGTGGGCCTTATGATCTTCTCCCTCAATTCAAGCCATTTGATTGTTTGTTTGTTTGTTTGTTTGTTTGTTTGTTTTGGAATCAGAATGTCCTCTCTGCATGCATACAGAAGAACTGTTCAGAATAAACCTTATGTTTTTTGTTTTTTTTTAATACTTGTATTTGGGGCTCTTACATCTCTTATCACAATCCATACATTCATCAGTGTGTCAAGCACAATTGCACATATGCCGCCATCATCATTCTCAAAGCATTCTCTTCCCATTGGGCCCCTGATATCAGCTCCCCATTGCTCCCCGCTCTTTCCCCCGCCTGCCCTCCCTCATGAACCCTTGATAAGTTATAGATTATTTTTTCCATATCTTACCACTTCCTTAGTTGCCCCTCATCCACGTTTCCATTATTCGTTCCCCTGGGAGGGGGTTCTAGATTGATCCTTGTGATCGGTTCCTCCTTTCTCCCCCCACCCTCATTTTTAACACCGTGATTTTCTCTCTCTCTCTCCTCATAAAGGAAGCAAAGACTTGGTGGTTATATTGGTCTGGGTATTTTAGAGAAACAAATCCACAAAAACTCATGTATAAGAGAGAGTTTTATATAAAGGTTAAGTACGTATCAAGAAAACATCCCAACCCAGTGCTGCCCAAACCCACAAGTCCAACATGAACCCATTAACCAATATGTCCAACACCAATCCACAAAGTCCTCCTCCATCTCACAAAACAGATGCAATGAGCTGACTGCAGGAAGAAAGCCGAGTCAGTGAATGTGTAAACATCTCAGCGCTGACAGGGATCTCCACATGGGTGCTCCATGTGGAGGGAACTGGCTAAGGCAGCTGCACCCTGGTCCAACCACCACAAAGCAAGCAACCGGAGAACTAGAAAGGCGAGGTTCACTGAGCCATTTATCCCTCCGCCCTTCAATTAACACCACATGTGTTTAGCGGCCAGGTTGGCACAATAAACTAACTACCTCAGTGGCAAACTGGCCCAAGACCACCATCACCACCACCCGGCCCACAGGGCCAGCTCCTGGAAAGGAGCCCTGGCCCCACTGCCTCCAGGAGCCTGTAGCACTTTCCCCAGGCAACGAGGGCTCCAGACCAGGGGCCTCAAGGCCAGTGTTATGGCCCTATTTATTCACCTCTGATTCCACTGTGATTTCTGAATTCGGGGA
>NW_022103907.1:1783778-1789255 GCF_000313985.2 Echinops telfairi | reverse complement strand
GGAGGAGAAGGAGAAGGAGAAGGAGAAGGAGAAGGAGAAGGAGAAGGAGAAGGAGAAGAAGAAACTGTAGCTTCCTAGCCCTCATTCCAACTAACAGAATCTCTTCATGAGGGACCAAGACATCCAGATTTTTTAAAACTTCAGCTGTAGAAAAGGTGTAGGAAAATGTTTCCTATAATCTCAAACTATCCACTTGGTGCCACTTGATGCAAAAGTCAACCCTAGCAGCTACGTGTTCTCATACTAGTCTCACGTGAGAGAGAAGTCTTCCATATGAGCCACTTCCCACAGGCCCAGGCCCAGCTCACAGATGCCCTGCCCGTCCCTTGCTTTAAAGTAAAAGCATCGGGAAATCTCTAGCGATGAAATCTCCCAAGGCACACAAGAACCACCCAGCCCTAACAGTGCCAGGGGCGTGGCTGGCACAGCGAACCCAGGTGAAGATTTAGACTTTGCCTCTCAACTGCTGTTTCAGACATCTCCTGCCAGGTGGGTCTGTGCAGAATACAATGGAGGGGAAACTCCCTGAGTGCTTGAGGCCAGACAGGAAGACAAGAATTTCTGTCTTTAATGTCCCTGCCAAACTCTATGTCCTTGGGCATCGATCTAAACATGCCTGCAAGATGCTGATAGGTTCCGGGGTCTCCCTGTGGTTTGTTGCGTGTTGGGTCAGTGCCAACCCATCGCTCCCCTCCTTAGACGACAGGATGAAATGCGCCATCCTCACGATCGCCGGGACCCTTGCTCCCACGGCTGCAGCCACTGTGCATTTTGCCTGCCCTCTGATAGGCTGCTGTGATCCACGGGGCGGGTGGGGGGGAGGGGCAGTTTGTGGGCTGCATTTCAGAAGTAGATCACCAGGGCTTTCTTCATAGTCTCTTTTGCTCTGGAAACCCTTCAGACACCCATCCACCATGAGCAACCCTGCTAGTGTTTGAAATATCGGTGGCACAGCGTCCTGGCATCACAGCCACACATGACCACCACAATGCCAATGAATAGGCAGGAGGCGGTTAGGCTCTTGACTCGCAGGAAATGCTTGTCAGATGACAGGCAGACACACTAGTTCAATTGTGTAAAAGAACTCACACTAGCCCCTGGGCATCTCTGTCTAATCCTCTGCCTTGCTCACTCACAGGCCTGCCTGGAAAATCAGCTATGTGGTTTCCATGAGGTGAGCAGTGGCTTGTGTGGGCAATGGAATTACCCAGAGTCACACCGAAGCTGCCTATTAAAAGCTCAAATGCCAGGGTGATGAGGCAGGGCCCAAGCTCACCCCAGGCATGAGAAGGGGCCCCGGCCCCTAGTGACACCTGGTAATTCATTCAAGCAGAGAAAGAAAGGAGGCCCCCCAGCCCACGACCTCCATGGGCTTGGGAAATATATAAACGAGCACATTAGAGGCTTCCTAGTCTGCTCCGGGTCAGACTCCTTCAGAGAGACTTTGAACAGTGATGTGGTAGCCATGTCAGGTGTGAGGGTGGGGGGGGTCAGGGAAGAGGGGCACACAGTCACTTGCTGGCTGGAGGCTGGACCTCAGGGCTCCAGCAGGTCTGGATCTGGTATGGGCCTGGGGTCTCCTGTACTAAAGATGGCCATCCCAGACTTCTCCTCACCAGGCCTACCTCACCCAGATGTTCCAGGGAACGGCCTGAGGTCACACTGGCCCCAATCAAGGCAGGACCAGTCCTACTGTGTGCAGAGCCCAGGCTGCCCCCTTGCCACGGCCAGGACCCCCTTTCTATGTGCCATCAGTGGACAGCCCTTTCTCTACGTCCTGGTCCACCCTGTGTCCTACACACCAACTTTCTAGCTCAGTGCTGTTGGAGGAAGCTGGCGATTGATTCCGCAGCCCGTGTGTCCTGCCAGCACTTTATTCTCGGGTGGTATTTCAGGGGGGCAACAGCACCGCGCGCGCTCTTTAGAATCCACCAGAATGCGGCACCTAGAGAAGGCTTTCCTACGGTGCCTGTGAGATTCTCTCTGCTTTTGGATGAACAAGGCAGACCCCGTGGGACCAGACAGGCAGCAGAACTCACTCAGAAACGTCTGTTCCCCTCACCTCGGTAACACGTAGATTGGATTCGGCTGAACAAAACAGGCCCGGGTCCCGGATGGGAGTGACAAGAGTCCTGAGGGTCCATTCACATAGTCTACTTTCATTTCAGGGGTTAAAGAAAGCCTCCCACCCTCTTGCTGCAGAGAACTGCACACAGCAGCACAACAGATGGACAAACAACCAGGATGGATGGAGAGACCCCCTCTCTTTCAGTCATCTGAGTTGTGGGGGGCTGCCACCCCGTGGGTTCCTGTGCTATCCCATCATTGGTTGGGGATCAGGTGGTTGTGACCCCCATGGTTCTTTCTCAATGGTCTTAGCCAAGACCAGGGGTTGGCAAATGGTTGAGATGGAAGATCCAATCCCGCGCCTCACAACAGTTTAAAAAATATTCAAGAGCTATAACTCTAGTTTTACAGACCAATGACATGACCATTTTCTGAAAAATATTCTGTCAACATAGAGGTATGGTTCTCGAAAGAACAGCCTATGGCCCGCGAGCCGGCTGGTTGAGAGGAAACTCACTGCCTTCAAGTGGATGCTGACTCACAGCAACGCCCTGGGACGAGCAGAGCTGCTCCTGTGGGCTTCTGAGACGGCAACTCTGAGCAGAAAGCCTCCTCTGCCTCCCATGGAGGTTGGTTCTGCATCGCTGACCTTGTGGTCGGCAGCCCAATCTGTAACCCACTCCCCGACCAGGGCTCCCGTCTAGAGACTCCACTGAAACTTGTGCGGCAGCACAGTGTAGCAGCGGCACGTCCACGGACCAGTGCTTGGGGACTGTGCATGAGGTGCCTGAGCCAGGAATGACACCAGGTCTCTCACAAGGACTCGACCGCTGGACCCTCATCACTCCAAACACACTTTAGAATAGCCTTCTTCCCATCTCGTCTCCCTGTCTTCCTCTCTCGCTCACTCTTCCCGATGTCCAGCCACCAGACCAGAGAACCTCTGCTCTCCTCCCTCCCTGGGGTGGGGTGGGGCTCCCAGAATCCTGGGTCGTTATCATGGGAACGCTTTCCAAACAAAATGGCCTGAGTGGTGAACTTTATAGATCCCTCACTCAACCCATGGTCAAACCTCTTAACTTTGTTTTGCAAACCTCACAAGTCTCTGTCCCCGTGGGGTAGGAGCTGGTCTCTCCTCCTGCCACGGAGTGGCCCTTCTCCTACTGGGGTCCGCCTTCTATCCCAAACCTCAAACTCTTTCTCTTCTTGCCTTTAGAATAATCCTCTTTCAATACAGGCATCCTTGCCCGTTTGGGTACTGTCTGGGGCAACGAGTCTCGACCTGTGGATCATGATCCCTTTGGGGGTCAAAGGACCCTTTCAGAGGGGTTGCCCGATTCATAACAGTAGCAAAATTACAGTAATGAAGTAGCTATGAAAGTAATGTTATGGTTTGGGGGGGTCACCACCACATGAGAAACGGTATCAAAGGTTCTCGGCCTCAGAAGGTTGAGAACCACTGGTCTGGTGCAATTTCTTCTTGCGCAGTTCCTAGACCTGCAAGCATTCTCTAAGGTTGGGAGGGGGGGTGGGGGTAAAAAAAGGTACAAGAACATCAACCCTTAGAAAAATAAGCAATTATTTAATTTCTACTTCAAAATAGACTATATACATCCGAAACTCTAAGGGAATGTATAACGGACGATGATCCCATCATTAAAAAATAATAAAAAATATTGGTGGCCCCTTGCTGATGCGCCTTCAGCCCGCGTGTCGTCCGGCGGGGTCACAGCGGCTCCGGGCTCAGGAGGTCCTGCAGTGCGCGCAGCACGGCCTTCGGCTGGCCGCTGGCGCGCTCCTGCAGCCGCGAGCCCATCTGCCCCTGGAGGCTCCCGCACAGCCGGCGCACCGCCGCGCGCGCGTTCCCGCCGTGCCCGGGCAGGATGCCGTTCCCCGTCATGTGGCTCAGGAAGTACCAAAGGACAGGAAGGACGTGGCGCTCCACGGCCTGAGGCTTCCGGGGGTAAACCGAGGTCACCAGCACTGTGGGCAGAAGAGGGAGAACTACTGAGTCAGGCACCCTCTACTCCCCCCTAGACCTGCCTCCCCCCACCCCCCCGCTGCCCTCTCTGGGCACCAACTTCTCCATGGGGCACTGTGCACAGTGCTCCTGCCGGTTTTAGAGGCCCGTGGAAATGTTGCCATTCTCATCGAAAATCAGATCAAATGAATACATTCAGTCCGGATTATATTCACTTTTATACCAACCAGTTGAAGATATAATTTTTTTAAGTGGTTCACAGAGGCAAACGTGTCCAAAAGCCATGGCCATGATCACGGGTCCTACCTCCTCAGGGGAAGCACACCGGGGTGACAGTGCACCTCCACATCTCCCCAGCTCTGTGAGCTAGAACCCCTCTGCCTGCCTCTGCCACTGACCCAACTGCTAAAGAAAGCATGCTCCCGGACCCCGCTCTTAGGACGCCTCAAGGAATCTGACGGTGAAATCTACGTGATGAGCAGGGGCATGTGGTGGCCGGTCGCCAGTGTGCCGACTCTTGTCACTGTCCATGCGTTCCGACTTATAGCAACTGCGGGTCCAACAGAGCAAAACACTGCCCGACCCGCCGCGTGCTCACAACGATGGCTGCGTTGTTTCACCTCCCCACCCGGGGAGCGCCCAGCGGGACAGAAGCCCGGTGGGAGGCAGAGGCTCAAGATGCTCTCTAATGAAGGGTTCTGGGTGGCGTAGTGGGTGGTGCATCGGGCTACTAATTGCAAGGCCAGAAGTTCGAGACCACCAGCCGCTGCACAGGAGAACGATGGGGCTTTCTCCTCGTGAAAAAGAGTTGCTGTCTCACACAGACTGTACAATCAAACGCAGAGGGGCAGTTCTACACTGTCTTATAGGGTTGGAACAGCCTGGATGGCAGCCCGTCTGGCTTGGGTTGGGGCAAATACAAAGTCCAATGAGAGAGGAGACTGCGGGCCCCTCACCGGATGTTCCTTAGACGTGGCCGTGCTACGGAAGCCATCACCAGTCACACACACCCTTCATTAGAGTGATAAGCCCCCAGATCTGGTTACCCCAAGTCCCGAAACCCTTGTGGAAATCACACTCAAAAGTTTGCAATCATTCCATGCCTCATACAAAGTTTCAGCAGTTCATTAAGATTAAATCCCGCATGTTGAGATTGGCTGTCAAGTCCATAAAAATTTTTAAAGCAGGGGAGTCCGCTGCCTCTCATCCTTCCCAGCCCCACTCTTGAAAATTGTATGTTTTCTTGCTGTACATTATGGATATAACACAGTATTTGCCCACCCATTATTTTCCGTGTGTAAAATTCAGCAGAATCAATTACAGTGAACCCTCGCCACTTCGCGCTTCGACTTCCGCGGCTTCACTCTATCGCGATTTTTGCGTAACAGCACCCACTGCCTACACCCGCTCCTTCAGAGGAAAAAGACGG
>NW_022103907.1:1769967-1782721 GCF_000313985.2 Echinops telfairi | reverse complement strand
CTCATCATGCAGTTCAACTGTCACCATTTCCCCATCACCCTTAATGGCATCTCCCTCCCCTCTCCAGGGGTTTCACTTTCCAGTGGCTGCTCTGGAGCTCCGTTTTATTTCTCAGGAAGCCCTCCAGTAGTCCTCCCTTGGCAGCTTAACTCACCCAGGTCCCCAGGACACCCTCCACCAGGAGCCCTACAGGGTCTCTGTCAAGCCACAGCCAGCCGGGGACAATGGAGAGCCAAGTCGGTGACCTTCCGACCCGCACAGCTCAGCCAGACACAATCTCCGTGACATTTCCCACAGAAAGGGCACGTTGACTTCCGGGCTCGACTCTCAGGGTTCCTGCATCCCACTTGCTGGGACACCAGTAGGGATCGATCCCCTCGTAACTCAGAAACCATAGAGATTTCGGTGAAAGTGTTCCTTATCCCTGGGGAAGACAAGACATCCTCCGAGTCAGCTCGGCCACGTCGCATCCACGGGGACTCTCCAGAGGAGAGGGCCTTGAACAAGGAGGTGCGCTGGCTGTAGAGGTGAGAGCTGTGCTCCCACAGTTTGGACCACGTGTGTTGAGAGGGGAGGAGAGTTAACAAGAGAGCCCCTCCATTCACCCCCAAGGACGGAGGTTGGAGACAAGGCATTGAAAGATGGGTGAGAGCAGTCAGCTAGGAGGTCGTGAGAGGCAATATGGAAGGTGGGTGGTCATCCATGGTTACCTTTGCCAAGAAACACAATTGAAAGGTTTCCAAAGTCGACACCAAGCCTCAGCCACTAAAGAAAGTAGGACTCTCTCCAGAAACAGGCCCAAGTGAGTCACCCCTCTCCCATTCCCCCACCATCAAAGGATAGAGCGAGTTCACCCACCTGCCCCACCTGCCCATGCTTCCAGACCCAGCGACACTCCAGACCAGAGCCTGGCTCCCTCTCAGGACCAGTGAGGACCAGTGACAGCCAAAGACGCATGCCCCCCAGGAAGCTCAAGCCCCAGCCAGAAGCACAATCTGGGGGGCCCCTCATAGATCCTGGGCTTCCTTTGTTTGCTGGTCAGGTCCTTACGGACACAGGACCCCCGCGGGGCCTGACACTGTCACCTGCTGTCGGAGGCCTTTCAAAGTTCGGGTTGGGGGGGGGTGTCCATCACAAGGAGGAAACCCCCATTCAGCTCAAGCTTCAAAGCCCACTGAAAGGATCAGCAACCGATTTACTCCCGTTCAGCAGTGCTGTGAGGAGTCAACACCCGTCTCCTGCCCATTGGAATAGTCTCGGCTGTTCCAGTCTGATAGCCACGGAGAGCCTGCTGCCTGGGCCCTCTTCTCAAAGGTTAAATGAGGCGGCTGTCCTACCTCTCGGCCCCCTAGGTGACCTCGGATGGGGTAGGGGAGGATTTCACTCGGACATGGCTGAGTTTGGACACGAGAGGAAGGTTCTCTGTCTGGGACTCAGGGTGGTCTCAGCGCACCACAACACGGCTGGTGTGGCCCGTATAGGCCTGCCCTTGCTCACTGGCCCTGCCTGCTTGGCAAAGGCCTGACACCTGGTAAGAGGCCACACCAGGGATGCCGGGAGGACTGAGACAGAGACAGCGCAGAGGTGCTGGAATGAGCAGCTGCACTCCGGGCGACCAGCAGCCTGGATCTGTCATCTACTGCATGCCCAGTGCTGTGGGACACGGGGCACAGGCTGGGCACCAGGAGACCCAGAAGACCTGGGGGCATGCTGTCCTGTAGGATACCTAACTCCCACAGGAGTGCTACAGGGAGGGGAGCTGGGGACAGAGGAAGTGTGACCAGAACCCAGTGAGCCTGGCCCCAGTGGGGGAAGAAAGGGTAGAAGTGACTGTCTATGGTGGGAAGAGGCCTAGGGAGAGGATGGAACCCCTGCTGGGCCTGCATGGGCAGTGGTGGAGGCTCGGCTCTGCAGCCAGCTCCAGTACCTCCACGCCAGGGTGTTGGCAGGGGACCCTGGGCACTTAACCTTTCAGTTCTCCGCTCTGAGAAGGGATATCTATCCTCCTCCTGGGGCTGAAATGAGGACTCCGTGATATGGGGCATGTAATGGGGCCAGGGAGAGAAGGCCAGAGACTGGAGAGGTGGGAAGTCAGGCAGTGGTAGGCTTGGTGGGCCCGCTCTGGGACGCCTGGCGCTAGCCGGAAGCAGCTTCGGCAGCGGTGGAAAGATGGAAAGGCATATGAGTCCCCCCAAGGGGAGCCCTCTGGAGTCTAGAGAAAAGGCCTCATGGGCTTCCTTCCTCCATAGGTGGAGCCTGCACAAGACGGTAGAGGGGGCTTCCGGCAAGCAAGAGGGACCGGGGAACGAAGTGGTCTGTTCAGGAGAGGAGCTGGTGGTCAGTAAAGGGATCAGTGGTCCCTGAAACCCAGGTCCTCTCCCTGTCGCCGCATTGAGGGCCACAGAAGCAGGTCCCAGCACTGAAACGAAATCTCTTGGGAATTACCTTGCAGACTCAGTGCAGCAAGAGTTGTAGAATCAGAGCACCTTCTTGGAACAGGGCCGAGCAGATCCAGGCTGAGTCCCCATGTGTACACAGTATAGGCCTGGGCACCTGGCCCAGGGTCACGTGGGGTTAAAACCCAGTGCCTGCTCTGCTTGTTGGCAGGGGTGCTGACCTGAGACTGGGTCAGCTTGTCCTCATTCTCACAACAGTGCTGCCTGCTCACCACGCCGTGTACCCAGAAGACACACTCTACCTGGACAAGGTCAAAAACACTCACTACCAGCAGTTCTGACTCAGAGACATTATAGGACCGAGTACTACTGCTGCCCCGTGGGTTTCAAAGGCTGTAAATCTTTGAGGGAGCACACAGCCTCAACTTTCTCCAGTGGAGTTGTAGGTGAGTTTGAACCGATGGCCTTGTGGCTTGCAGGCCAACCCATGACCCACTAGGCCACTGCTTTCTCTAATCCACACTGAGGTTTTTACTAACTTTTGGTGATGTGCAAACCTGTCTCCCTTTGAACAAAAACTGTTGTCTGGCAATGTAGGCTGTCTCTCTCTCTCTTGCACACACACCACACACATCACTTAAATTTAAAAACTCAAATGATCTGTGGAGATTACTCTAGTTCTAAGGGAAATTCTTGGTAGCATAGTGGCTACAGGTTGGGCTACGATCCACAAGGTCCACAGTTCCAAACCACCAGGCTGTCCACAGGAGAGATGGGGCTTTCTACTTCCATAAACAGTTATTGTCTCAGAGGCCCACAGGGGCATCCTGCCCTGTCCCACAGGGTTGGCATGAGGCAGGACGGACTCAGTGGCAGGGAGAAGGTAAGGTCAGCCAGGGGCCACGAGAGGGGAATAGGCATCACCTGGATAAGCCACGGGCGCTG
The DNA here is from genome assembly GCF_000313985.2 of Echinops telfairi. Taxonomy (NCBI): domain Eukaryota; kingdom Metazoa; phylum Chordata; class Mammalia; order Afrosoricida; family Tenrecidae; genus Echinops; species Echinops telfairi. Next base: position 1,779,380 of record NW_022103907.1, on the reverse strand, counting down.
GGGGTGTCGGGCGGCTTACCTGCCAGACGGTCTGTGACATCAAGCAGTGCACGGCCGCTCAGGAAACGCACCCGCCCAGCAAACACTTGTAAGAGGAACAGGCTGTCTAAAGAGAGAGAGTGTTCATGACTGTGATGATGTGGGCTATACACACAGCACCAGGGGTACGCAGAGCCAGCCACCCACAATGGGGAGGGGCCCTTTGGGGCAATGAAGAAATTTGTATTCATGGGGAAGGTCATAATTGTTGTTGTTGTTAGGTCCATCGAGTCAGTTCCAACCCATGTGGACCTGATGCACAACCCAATGAAACACTGCCCCATCCTGCATCACCCTCATGCCTGAGCCCATTGTTGCAGCCACCACATCAGTCCATCTCCTGGAGGGTCTTCCTCTTTTCCACTGCCCCTCCCCTTTACCAAGCATGATGTCCTTCTCCAAGGACTGGCCTCTCCTGACAACATGTCCAAAGTATGTAAAACAAAGTCTCGCCATCCTTGCCTTGGAAGGAGCACTCTGGCTGTGCATCCTAGAAGACAGATCGGTTTGTCCTAATGGGACCACTTCTAATACTGAATGTACAAAGGATGTTTGGGAAAGAGTAGGTAGCCCAAATAGTTCAAATGGCTTCCAAACGGTCCTCTGAACAGAAAATGATCCAGATTTATGTTGTCCCTGTAGCCTCATGTTGCTGTGAGATTTGGGCCAAAAAGAAAGGGAGGGGAGGAGGGAGAATGGACAGATGGATAGATGGAAGATGAATAGATGGATGGATGGATGGATGGATGGATGGATGGATGGATGGATGGATGAGTGGATGATGGATAGATTATGGATAAATAATGGATGGATATATGGATAATGAATAGGTGGATGATCAATGGATGGATGGATAGATGAGTGGATGATGGCTATATTATGGATGGACAGATGGATGGATGGATGGATGGATGGATGATGGATATATGATGGATGGACGGATGGATGGGTGGATGGATGGATGAGTGGATGATGGATGGATGGGTAGATGGATGATGAGTGGATGGATGGATAGATGAGTGGATTATGAATGGATGGATAGATGAATATATGGAAGGACAAATGTATGATGGATAGATGGTGGATAGATAGAAGATGGATGATGGAAGGATGGAAGGAAAAATGGATGATAAATAGATGATGGATGGCTGAATGGATGGATGGATGAGTGGGTGATGAATGGATGGACAAATGGATGATGGATAGATGGTGGATGCATAGATGATGGATGGATGAATGGACAAATGAATGATAAATAGATGGTGGATGGATGAATGTATGATGGATGGATGGATGGATAGATGAATGGATGATGGATGGCTAGCTACCTAAATGCAGATAGCTAACCAGTTGCCTTGAAGTTGACCCTGACTCACAGCAACCCCACAGGTGCCACAGTAGAACTATGCTGCACAGGCTTATCAATGTGCACACTTATAAAGACAGAGTTTATCCTTCAAATGTCCCAATTCACCTTTCTGGAAGTTTGGGGAAAGAGGGTTTTTAAAAATCTTTTCTCTTGTTTTCAATTGTCCCAGAAACCTCCACAGCTGCCCAGCTCCACCAGCACTCCAGCCACACCCAGCCCCAGGAGCCTGCTCTCCCAGGCACACCCTCCGGATGGAGCCCTGGAAGGGAACACTTCCTGTCTGTATCTTGAAAGAGAACTAAAACTATAAGGGAGTTGACTGCAGAGCAAAGCCACACATGGCAAAATCACAGGTAAGTGGGCTGGGGAGTCTTGGAGGCTGAAGAAACTCGCTGTCATCCTTTAATTGTATTTCTGAAGCCAAGTCCAGCCAGATACCAAATGCACAACACCGAGACACAGATCTTTTCTGCTCAGACTTCTTACCTTGGAGTTCTGCTTTCCCCACAGAGACGTGCCAGGTGAGGAAAACGGGCCCTGCCCCCTGAGAAAGGAGTGCTAACCTAGAATATGCACAAGCCGGGACCAGTTACTGTCCCATTGTTCCTGATGTGCACCGCAGAAGCACCAGCATGCCCAGCTCCCAGCATGTTGCAAGCATGACTGTCACGGTGTAATTCACAACATAATGGGAGGTGGGGCACATACAAAAGTGCATGTTCCAGGGATGTGGCTGTGGGGCTTGTCTGCACTTGTCAGGAAGGACCTGCCCGGGTGTGACCACAGTCCATTGGCCAAGGGCCCATTAGCCGGCCATCTGCAAGGCTGGTTTTCTCTTTGTAGAGTACAGAGGTTAAAGACCTGGCTGAAGAAGTCTTCCCCGGCAAAGTCTGCGCGCCCTCAATGCCTCCGCACACAGCATCCCCATAGCTGTGCAACCAAGCTTAGCTTTCTCTCCCCCCCCGGGAACTGAGAGCATTCCCTTCGGGCAGTCGTTCTAGCTAACATCTAATTCCTGCTTCCCTTACTCGCCTCCTGAGACCTGGAAAGGCTACAGAGGAGAAAAGTACACAGGTGAAGCTCAGCTGTTGGCTAAAGCCCGTGCCAAAAGGCAAAAATCTGTCAAAAATAATTCATTCGGGGCGATCGTTTTATATATAAAAAGCCAGCTTCTAGAATATCACAGTTAGCAATATAGTCCTGGTCAAGGTGTGATTGTGTCATAATATGATTCTGTATCAACATCAGCTGTGTTATTGTTTCCAGATACTTCTATTACCCTGCACTAGCCTGGCCTCACAAGCGCTCCCTCCTTGGTCTCTCAGCACAGCACTCCAACCAGGATGTTCTCTGGACACAGCGGAGCCTCCACCCCCTCCCCGCAGCCTGGCCAATTGCATGGCCTCCCAGAGCCAGAAAGAAGTGGGCTGAGAGCGGCCTTGAATGCACATTGGACTGACCACTGTGCCCTACCACGCTCCCATGGGCTGGGCACAGGGCAATGCTGGGTACACGCCTGCAGAGTGAAGGGGAATGTTCAAACAGATGGGAGGTTTGCCCACCCTGGGTTAAGAGCCCCAGGACACTGCATCTTCATAAGAGAAGGCGCGTCTCTTGGGTCACACTTAAGTTTAAAAAGCGCTGAGAAAGCATAGTGGTGGAACCCCAGGCGCTGATCCAGATGGCTTGAATCTACTTTTTAAGTGAACCTTAAAAGCCAGTTGCCATTGGATTGATTGGAACTCACGGGGACCTCTTGTGTACCACAGGAGAATGGTGCTTCATGGGGTTTTGAGGGGTTTGGGGGAAGTGGGTCACCCGGCCTTTCTCCCAAGGTGCCTCTGAGTGGACTCGAACTTACAACTTTTCAGTTAGCATCTGAGCATAGTAACCATTTACAACAGCCAAGAACAATTTACCTATAAACATGCATGCACCATCACCTGGCAAACAGGGTACAATATGGCTTTTGGAGGTGTTTTGGTTTTTGTTGTTGGGTTTTTATTAAGAAGCAAAATCAAAACTGTGTTTACCTGATGATGATTTATAACCAGGGACAACAGTATGCACGGAGCAAGAAAAAAAAAACAGGAGCTGCCTGGGACGGTTTTCAGCCATTGATGTATTAGGGGGAAATCACAAAGTGAGTATTCACGTGTCAGTAACAGTGAGATGTTGGCCACACGGTTTCCAGCAGGTCATCGACTCAGAGGGAAAGGGCAGTGTCACAGAAGGGAATCTGAAGCCACCCGGAGCTTAGCTGCTCTTGCCAGCTCTTGCCAGGGGCTGGGCTACATTACTGGGGGGAGGGGGGAGACCGCAGCCTTTGGACACTGAGAAGACAGAAGGAGAGGCTCTCATTGGGAACCGGGTGAGCGGTGGGCAGCTTGATGTTTCAGTTAGGGAGGGTGCTTCTGCCACGAACTCAGTGAGAGAGCCGGAAGCCCAAGTCAGTCAGGAGGCTCCAGGAACTGCCTGGATCCCCACCCACCCACCCCCGCCCCCGGGTAACCAGCCTGGAAGCAGCCAGCCTTGGTAGAGTCCCTGCTGGTGAAGGGTCGACTCTCGGGAGGGGCTTGATGAGTAGTTTAAAGTATTAGATACGAAGTAGCTGATTTGGTTGTTGATGAATACAAAGTTGATCATGTACAATTTAAAAACTTTTGATTAGCTTTGAAAACAAGAGGGACCTCTCTCAGCCTCCACCGCTTGCAGTGCCAAGAGACCGGGGGTTACCACCCAGCCAATGGACCCTGGCACATCAGCGCCCATCTGCCGCAGAGAAGCACTGCTCCATGGGGCTTTGGCTGGCTGTACTCGCAGCAGTGGATCACCTGGCCTGTCTTCCCAGGCACCGCTGGAGGAAGCCACAGCACCCACCTTTGGGTGAGCAGTTGGGAACAGACTGTTTGCACCACCTCAGTGCCTTGTGCCACAAAAGCAGCACGGGCAGAAACCCCATGCCGCTCTGTCACTGACCTTCCAGGACAGATAAACCCCTCAGGGCCAACAAGGAGAGCAGAGATACCAGGAGGATTAGGGGAGGGTGCGGGGAGAAAGGGGGAATTGATCATAAGGATCAACCTAGAACCCCCTCCCAAGGGGATGGATGATTAATGGAAAAGTGAGTGAGGGGCGATGGAGGACAAGGTAAGATATGAAAATAATAATCTATAGCTTATCAAGGGTTCATGAGGAAGGTTGGGTGGGGAAGGGAAAGAAACGGGGAGCTGATATCAGGGGCTCAAGTGGGAAGAGAAGGCTTTGAAAATGATGATGGTGGCATATGTGAAAGTGTGCTGACACACTGGATGAATGTATGGATTATGATGAGATGTAAGAGCCCCCAATAAAAGTAAGGAAAACAAAGAGGGCGATTACATTTCTATCAGGGCGTTGAGCTGTAATGTTCCCTGTTCTAGTTATTGTTCCCAGCACCCATATTTTGTCCTATCTGGTCCATCCTGGTCAGCCATGATGACCCGGGAAGAACGGGTCCACAGTGCTCCGCTGTTCTAGCCCACTCCCTTCTGAGAGGGGAGAGTTTCACTCCTTGCATCCCTTGGCCCTGGGAAGGCCAGGCTCAGACCCTCCCGGGCAGATGAAAACATTCCCAGGGAGAGCTTCACGCTACCTTTGTACCCCCGGCAATGCTGGACTGTCCTGGGGGGTGACTTAGAGCCCTTACCCACATGGATGAGGAAATCAGCTAGTCAGCCTGAGGGTGTAGCTCACAGCAAAGCCATCTGAGCCAACTAGCCCATACGCCCCCACCTGCTCCAGGTGGCCCCTGGACCAATTCAAACTTTGGCCTCCACCGGAGCCTTTTGCCAGAGGTGTTTGGGGCTCAGCTCTACCCTTTGAATCCACTCCAGCCCTAGCACTGACCTAAGGACTAGAAAAAGTCCACTCTGATCTCTGCTGATCTCCAGGGGCCCCTGGTCAAGGGGCCAGAGAGGGCATCATGCGTCATGCCCAAGGCAGCCCTGGACAGGAGGGAAAACTACAGGCATCATTCTAGGAGCAGCCACTCTCTCCAAGTGTGGTTCCATCGCAAAGACAAACCCTTCCCAGCTCCCCCTTTGCAGGCTGCCCAGCCCAGGTGGGCTCCACACAGAGGGGACCTGAGTCTTGTGACAAGATGAGACGTCCTGCGCCCCAGCGAGCTCTAGGAGGCTGGCCTAAAGTAAAAATAACAACCAACACACCTGGAGAGGGAAGAGTTAAGAGCTCCTCTCCCCAGACAAGGGTGTTTATCCTCTTCAAATAGCAAAGGACTATTTTGCTTGGTGCAGGTTCTCCCAATAAATCCAGGGCCCCGCGGTGATTTACCAAGAGCCTTGGTTATTGGCAACAGCAATCTCACTTACCCAGAGCAGCGCTGAGAACAAGCTGTAATTTAGAGCTGGATTTATATTGTTTGTTCTACAGCAACAAAGTCAACAAATCATAAATTCCCTCTGAGATGATGAGCAGAAACTGACAATATTTATGAACTCGAGAGGCAGGGAAGGGCCTGGCCAGTCCTCTTGATTTGTAACGGGGACTTCTAGAAGTGCCAGCCAAGGACACAGCTGCTAGCTGAGCCCCAGAGCTGGGAGCCCAGGCCACAGAGGGTGACAGGGAGGTCCAGCTCTGTGGATGCCCACTGTGCTCACGGGGACATGCCACAGCGAGGAAATTGGGGTGGGGGTGGGCGGTGGTGGTTAGCTCAACTGTCTCATGTCAATGCAAAAGCTGCCTACGAAAACTCACAATTCCACCAGTCTGGACATGTGTACATCTACTCACACATGCCCTGCTCTTGCCGTCCCTGTCCAATTCCCTCTTCCCCTGTGATGTTTGAAACGTGACTGTGTCCCGAAGACACCAGAACCCACCAGAGATCGCACCTCATGCTCAGGAACCAAGCCAACTTTCTTTCCTCCCTGAATGGTCTTGCTCTGCTCTCCCAGCCCCCCAGCCCCAGCCCTCTGCCCCCTCATCCACCACATCCACTGCTAGACCACCTCTGCACCTAAGGAAAATGCTGGCAAGCCCTCCCCACCCATTTACGATGGTCCTGATCTTCCCTTCCTTCAATGCCGGAGGGAGCCTCCCCCAGCCCTCCTGGTTCCCCCTGTGGGGCTCAGGTACCAGGGGCTACACCCAGCCCTCCTGGTTGCCCCTGTGGGGCTCAGGTACCAGGGGCTACACCCAATCCTCTCCCAACCTCCTGGATATGGAAGTGTGATGAGGAAACCTTGCCAACAAGGGGTCTCAGGGGGTTCCAGGCTCCCCACCCCTGCTCTATACAGCTTTGGAGAAGACCCAAGAGCCAATCAGTGCCTTGAACCCCTATGCTGACTTCCAGGCAGGCAGGGGCCAAGGCGGGAGGCTCACCCAGGTTCTCAATCATTGCATCCAAGGCGGCCGTGGCTGCGGTGTAAATCCCCACGTTCTTGGAGTTGAGGTTGTCTGCCACGGCAATGGTGAGGGAGAGCAGCATGGGCTGTAAGCTCTCTCGGAGGAGGGGTATCATCTCGGCGAGAGATTCCAAGGCCCCCTGGTTCACCTTCTTGTTGGAATCCTGAAGCCTTGGGGTGAACGCATCAAAGACCTATCGAGGAAACAGAAACTGAGGGCCTATGGGAACTGTAGCCAGGTAGGAGTCCACAGAGCCAGGCACCTGCAGGTTCACCAGCATAGTCCACTGCTCCAGAAGACCTCCTGCTGTGTCCCTGTCAGGGGTCCCCCAGCCTCCCTGCAGCACCTCCAAGAATGAGGAGCCTGCATCCTTGAAGGGTGGGGGGCTTAGAGGAGGAACTAGTAGGGACGGAGCACCCTCTGAGGGAAAAGTCTCCGGGCAGGTATTCTGCACCCTCTCGCTGAATGATCTTAGCAATGCATGAGGTGTGTGCTGGCATAGCCACATACATACGTACAAACTGAGCCTCAAGGACACTTGCCCAGAACCCACCGTCAGGAGAAGCTTGGGTGGAAATCGAGGCGTGCTGATGCCCAGCCTGCATCCCCAGGTGTGGCTTGACTATCAGCAGCCTTGCTCCAAGAAGAAGCCATCATTTCCCCGGTGAGAGGCTGGTACCTACTCCTAATCCACCTGGGACCCAGTCATCTGCCTGACCACGAGTTGTGCCCCCAAAACTCACACCCGCCCGTAAAGAGCCCAGAAGCCCTGAGGCCCCAGTCAGAGTTTGGGCTCCTCCCTGCCTCACCTGAACCTGCTAGGGGGATGGCAGACACCAAGGTCACCTTCAGGTAGTTCCAAGGTGTCTGGAGAAGGGATCATTCCTATCGTATCTGGCAGGAAGTCACACCCTTGCCCCGTGGGTCACTCTCAGGCAGGCTTTTGCTGTTCCCAATGGCCACTGGACAGCAAGTGCTTGCCAGGCTCCCTGGAGCATGGCACGGTGCTTCGGTTCGGAGCTTACTGAACTGAAGTGCTAACCACAGGAGAGAGGAGGTGTGAGGGTGTCGAGGGGTGGGGTGAGGGGACCGGTGCTCACCTGGACCAGGTGGGCAGTGATGAGCTCTGGCCTGGTCTTACAGTGCTCCAGGAGCCTCCCCACACCTTCCATGCGAGCCTGGTATTCCTTGGCCTCCAGAAGACGGGTCAGCTCCCGCAGCTGCCCCACCATCTCCATGCCACCCCGGGCGGAGGAGCGCAGCCCCAGCAGCCTCGGGCTATTGAAGCTTAGCCTGTGGGGAAGGGAAGGTGACCCTGGCAGCCCCAAAGGATGGACACGCCTCGTGTCCCACGAACCCTCCCAAAGACGAGTGGGACAGGGAGAGGAGTCCACCCTCACTTTCTCCCCCCACCTGCTGTTGGGGGAACACTGGTCTTGGGAATTCTGGAAATCTCTTTCCTTGCGGGGCAAGGACATGGTTGCCCAGAGCCCCGATACCCTTGTCAGGGAGCAGGGCTATCGCTTCCTGCTCCTTTGTGCTCTCTGTTCAAAAGGTTTGGGGAGAGTGAGAAGGCTCAAGCTTGGAGTGAGGGGATGGGGACTCAAGGAGGGATGACTGGGGGTCCACTTCATCTGACGAGTCAGGAGGGAGTTTCAAGCTCGCCGTACCCAACCTTCTGCCCAGGACGTACGGCTCGGTGGTCTAGACTCTGTTCATGCTCCTCCAGCAGCAGCACACATGTTAGAAATTCTGTCCTCTGGAGTGGAACTCACATGCCCATCGAGTCGCCCTGCCCATCCCAGGCAGCATGAGAACAGCTGCATACAGAACCCCTATCCTTCACCTCCAGAGGTGAGCTGAGGACTTTCAGTTCACGCCCTGCATAGGGCCCCACGGGACACACGCAGTCCAACATTATTCCTTCTGTGCCTCGTTCCTATGTTCCACACACCGCCCATCAAGGCCAGGAGCGATGGTGGGGGTGAAGGACGTGGAGATGAGAGGCCTGGGCTTTGCCCTTGAAGAATCACAGGCCATTTGGGGAACAGATAAAGTAATGGGCTGGGAGGAGAAGCAAAGGGGACATCCTGGTGACCCTGAGGTCATGGGGGCACAGGTATCAGACAAAGGTTCTAGGGCAGGGGACAGGGGAACTCAATCTTGTAGATGAAACAGGCAGGTTCCAGATGGAGGGGTTCCAAGCCAAAGGACAGCGTAGGCAAAGGTGCAGCTGGAAGACAGAATACGGGGGCAGGAGACACAGCTGCTCTGGCCTGGTTGGGAGACTGCTCAGGAGAGAGTTCAGGAAGCTATCCTAGCAGACATGGGCACAGGGCTTCCTGGAGTGCTCTGGAGAAGGGACCATCAGATTTCTGACTGGTTTCCAACACCTCTAACGGCTGAAGGTGCCCAGCCTTCAGCACCTCTGGTCACTCCGTTCCTGCTTATCTGCCTTGGTCCCAGCTTTGCCCCCAAATCAGTCCTGGCTGACCACTCTCTGACAGTTACAGGACCTGCTGATCTAAGTGAATGGGAAAGTACTGAGCTCACACTGGGAGCCTTGCCACCAGGCATCCCCTCTGTACTAGTAGAATTG
>NW_022103907.1:1763205-1768985 GCF_000313985.2 Echinops telfairi | reverse complement strand
GCAGACACCCTTCCACCTGTGAGGAAGCCTTCCGAGGCCTGAAGTTAGGACAGGCCCCAAAGACCCCACCGAACAGAGGAAAACGTGGAGATCCGGGGAGGGACGTGGGCAGTGGGACCCAGAGCAACACTTTAGCAACCCCTGGGGAAAGGAATCCCAGGATCCCACCTGAAAATGGCAAGCTGGAAACTTTCTTAGGAACAGCGAGCTTACCCAATCGCACGCATCCCTTCGCCATCCCCTGGGTGACGGTGGCCAGGTGTCCAGGCCCCGCTCCGCTGTCCACCCACAAAAACAGATGCCCACTCATGCTGCACAGCACTCACCCGCTGTTTGATGGCCGCCATGACCTTCCGCAGGTCATGAGACGGCAGGGACTGCTTCAGAAACGCGTCGAACTTCGTGTTGGACATCAAGATGTGTACCATCTTCCGGCCGTAAAACCTGCCGTCGGAGAAAGGGCCAGATGGAGAAAGCCTCACAACCGCTTGATAAAACGTTCTAAGCCTGGGCATTGTATTTTTTAATACTTTTTCTAACTAGGAAAGTATCGCCTCCCCTGTTTCAAAATGTTTATTCATAAAGATCAAACATGATCCCACAACCAGGTAAACACACATGTAAATGCTTACATTATTCTATTTTAGTGTTTTTTTCTATACATAGACATGTCTAGTTGCCATTAGAATATATAGACACTTGTATCTTTTTTTTAATTTTATCATTAATCATCTTTCCATGCCACTTAGAACTCTTCAAAAGCATTCTTTGAATGGCGACGTAATAGTCTCCTGGTTGGTTCTACCAACACGTCCAGAACTTGTTTCCTGCGTGGAATATTCAGGAATCTAAGGGTTCGGTGGGACAGCAGGGGAGGGAGTGGTCAGCCCTGCCTGCTGGATAGCTGTAGGCAGCGGAGGGCATCCAGGAGGACATCAGAGTGGAGGTGGCCCTGGTGTGGGAACTCAAAAGCTGAGGAGGCATTCATGTGTGGGATGGGTTAGAGAGTAGGTTGGAAAGGCTGGCCATTCCCGAGTCTGTACATCATCCTGAGCCCCGGCCACTCTGTCATTTGAGACCAGTGGGCAGAAGTGAGACACAGACACCGGCTGGAGAATAAGACAGGAACTAGTTCAAGGAGACCTGAAGGAGATGAGCTATGGCCTGCAGGCAAAACATCTCTGGCAGTTTGCAGGAGAAATGGATGTAGACAAGGCTGGGACCCAAGGGACCTGTCAGGATGTTATCACAGTGGTCCAGGCATGAGGTGCTGATGGCCTTCAATAAGCCAACAGAGTTGAAATCGGAAGCGGTGCTCTCAGACAATTTCTGTGAACACGAGGAAATGGCAGGACTTGGTAACAGACTGGAGGAAGATCATAAAGTGTCTACAATGACCCTATTTCATCCATCTAAGACGCTATTGGTTGTAAAAAGCACCATGACACCAGTATTCACTAAGAAACATAAAAGACAGCTGAGAATTATACTGTCCCATGTGTGAAAGACAGTCCTGATATGTTCTCTCAGAAACCAAAGTAGTAGTAGTGTGTATGGGGAGGGTGTGTTTTCCTTCCTTAAGTCCAGAATAGTATCTGGTTGTTGCCTTGCCAGAGAGCACGGAACTTTGGTCATCCTGAGCCATGACTGCTTGTTAATATTTAATTTATAAGCCGTTGCTCTATCTCTGTGCCAGTTCTCATACACAGTAAGCTGCCATTCCAAAGCATGAGAACATAGGGACATGCTTCTAAGGCACTTTAAATAGCAATTAAACTCAGTACTTCTCCACAGAGCATCCATGCTGAATGTTAAAAGCAAATCAAAAGGCTGCCAAGCAAAGCAAGGCTCCTAGTGCAGCTCCTACAGAGCCCTACCTGATACACGAGTGATCACAATGACCAGGTGGGAAATTGTGCAGGGAGAAAACCTGAAGTCCTGGTTGCCGCCTGGTCAACAGTAACTGCTAGATACCTCTGATCGGAAGGTAGGTGCCAGTGTGGGGGGCCAGGGAGACTGGGTCATGGAATCAATGAAGTGTGGGATTCCCTACTTGGTGTCTCGGTCAATGACTTTTAACAACAGAAAGTCTCTGTGGTGGAAATAGCTAATCCACGGAGCTGATAGCCCAAAGGTTGGCGGTTCAAGATCCACCCTTCCAATCTTCCCTCCAGAAATACTTCAGAAGAAAGGCCTGCAGATCTCTTTCGGAAACAACCCAGCCAAGGAGAATCCTAAGGAGCACCGTTGCTCTCCGGTGCACGGGGCATCACGGTGAGCCCGAGGGCACTTGGCAGCAGGAGAGAGGACGCAGCCAGAGGCGCAGGGCTGGGAAGAAAGTAGTAAGGCCTTGAAGGGCACACCACACTGAAGATGACCATGGGACATCCTGGAGATGGGTCCTATGGAGACTTCAGAGACGCGGGGTGGGAGGGTAGGGAAGGGTCTGTTGGAGGGAGGAGTTGGGAAGATCACAGTCTGCTGGTGACTGCAGCCACAAAAAGTGACGCGAGCCCCTCGGGGAAATCTGGAGAGGGGCACAAGCACTAAGAACACACTCTGTCAGCTGCCTCCACGCCAAGAGCAGGCAGGATGGAGAAATCCACTAGAGGGGTGGGAAGAACCAGGGGAGCCCTGTGCCAGAGAAGCCCGGAGCAAAGGTAGTCCAGGCTATGCCGTGTAAACAAAGAGGTCGACCCCGAGAAGGACATTAGGTCTGGCCACAGAATTCTTGATTTCCATCCCCCTACACAATGCATAGGCACCCCGGTGGTTATGCGCTGGACTACTGACCACAAGGTCAGCAGTTTGAAGCTACTAGCCAGCAATTGCTCCCCAGGAGAAAGATAGGGCTCTCTACTCTCATTAAGAGTGAGAAACTCACTGGGTGGTTCCACCCTGTCCAGTAGGGTCGCCGTGAGTCAGAATCGACTCAGAGTCTGACTCATGGTACTGGGTATCTATCTCTGTGGCAGAAGACCTCCTTGAAGTGTTGAAAAGCAAGGAGGCAACTGTATGGCCGGATCAATACCAGACCGGCTTCTAGCAACAAGTGACCTTGAATCTCCCCCACCTATCTGGAGCTGACCAGAGCTAGCTGAAACAACTAGCAAGTGGCCTTGAATTTCATACACACACACCTGCGGAGCTGACCAGAGCTGGCTATGTAAAGCAGCTTTGCAAGTTTTTTTTCTTTCTTTTACTCACAGCCCATTTTGCTCACGGCCCGTTTTGTTCACGGCCCGTTTGGCTCAGTGCCCGCTTTGTTCGGCCCACCGCTCTGCACCCGCCACGAATACACCCGGAACCAGGAAAACACCTTACATTCCAGAAACACGGACATACTTGTATCTCCCAATCCCTGACTACTTTACCTTATATGGACTCAAGGCAGCCCAGTCACATGTTCCCCGGCTATATAAACACCACTCCTGTAGTCTGGAGTGTGACTCCCTCGGCCCCGGACACTGGACCGTGGGACTTCGTCCAGGCTGGGTTTTTCTCCCCCAATAAAGCCTGTTTGCTCTAATTCGGCTGATTTGCTTTCTGGCGCCTCTCGACTACCTTACAGCAACTTTGAGAACTAAGGTGCGCCTGACCCAAGCCATGGTCTTTCCAATTACCTCCTACGCATGCGGATGCTGGACGTTGAATGTAGAAGACCAAAGAAGAATCGATGTATTTGCATTATGGCACTGATGAAGAAGGTTCTAAGTACCATCAATTGCCAAAAGAACAAGCAGACGTGTCCTGGAAGCAGTACAACCCGAATGCTCCTTAGAGCAAAGATGGCGACCCTTGGTCTCACCTACTTTGGAACTGCTCTCAGGAGAGACCAGTCCTTGGAGAAGGAAAACGTCTTTGGGGTAAGTGGAGGGCTGGCGAAAAAGAGGAAGACCCTTCATGAGATGGACTGACACCGTGGCTGCACCAATGGGTTCCGACACAGGAACAATTGTGAAGACGATTCAGGCCCCGGCAGTGTCTCCTTCTGTTAGCCATTGTTCACCATGAGTCAGAACCAACCCAATGGTCCCTCCGTAACAGTCATCTAAAACCGCGGCGTATTTCCCACCTGAGTTTCGAGGGCCCTTGCCCTGCCGTTACCTGGTGTCCTGGTTGGAGTCCTGGGCCAGCCTCACCAGGTTGTGCACCAGCATGTCCGTGCTGTCCCTGGTGCCCGAGAGAAGCTTTTCGGCCCCGATCTGCTCCAGGACGGCCGCCAGGTGCTCAGCGGTACACTTCCTCACGAGAGGGTTTCGGTGGCTGAAGCGAAACACAGCACAGCCAAGCGGTCACCAGACTGACGCACAGATTCGAATGTAGGTCTGTGCTTTGTGCCAGCCACGGGTCCCGAACTCTGTGCCCCATGGGCTGGAGGCATCTCCCCACCCTAGCACTACGGATGAGAACCACAGTGACGGGAGAGGGAAGAACCAGGGCAGTAAGTCCCACGTTCACTGCTTTCAGTCCCTCCCAGAGCCCTTAGTTCCCTTGTGTCAAGGTGCCTGCCCATCTTCCCTCCACTTAGACGATCCGAAGCAGTCAGTGTCTCCTGCCCCACCCTGCCCTGCAACATTAGAGGCTCCTGTGTCCACTGCACAGTCCTGTTGCATATCATGGGCCCTGATAAGAATGTAAATCCCCTGGCCCCGGGAGCAGGGGCCAGGCTTCCTCTCTGAGGAGTCCCCAGGGCCCAGCTTGGCACCTTTCTGATGCTGGTTATTCTTGTTAACCGCCGTTGAGTCAGCCCTGACTCTTGGCAACCCTGTGCTCAACGGGATTGAGCCATTGTAATCCCTGGATCCCTCCCCACCCCCTCACCCCCCAGCTGGTTTGCAGAAGCAGATCAGTACGCCTTTCTTTCTAGTCCATCTTAGTTTGGAAGTTCTGATGAGAACAACTCAACATCATAGCCACACGAGAGCCTCCAGGGACAGAGGTACCCCTGCCATCAAGCCATTCAGCTCATGGTGACCCTATGGAGACTATCCAAGGCTGTGAATCTTTATAGGAGCAGACAACTTCACGAACCTTGTGGTTGGCAGCCCAATGTTTAGCCCATAGCACCACCAAGGTTCCTTGAACTTGAGATTGGAAACATTGGCTGGAAATTGAATCTGGTTTTCTCCCATTGTGGTAGTTACATAAGCTGGTGTCAACACGAGACTATTAAGAGTAAGGGGTGGAGTTTAGTGTGTCCATCAGGTCACAGCTTGATGGCCTCATTTGGAGGCGCTACAGAGATAAATGGCTCTCTGGAGGCCAGACCCACTCTCTCTGCTTCATATTCCTGATGACAAGCCACATGGAGCCATGCTGATGGAGCCAGAGGCCTGGAGCTGGAGGAGCCACGTGGAGACCCACGCCAGCGCAGAGATGCTTCCACCACCAGTGGATCCACAAGACTTCCCACCCACTAGCCTGTGATCTTTCTGCATTCAGCACCATTGCATGGCTGTATGAGTCTAAAGAGAAATGTATGGGCTAGTATCGACATATGGGGTAATATCAGACTTATGGACTTGATCTGGACTAGGCTGGGATATTTTCTTAATGTTCAATTGCTCTTTGATATAAACTTCTCTTGCACACATATGAGTGTTTATGAATTTGTTTCTCTAGTCTACCCGGACTAACACACCACCCTGGAAGGTGAGATTTCTCCCACTGACTCCCCACTGCCCCTGCCTGACACTTAGTGGAAGCCTAAGGCACATTTGTCCAACCTCATTGAGATAAGAGGGGAGGAGAGGGAATTAGTGGGTGCCTGGTACCCC
>NW_022103907.1:1760726-1762678 GCF_000313985.2 Echinops telfairi | reverse complement strand
ACTGCTCCTGTGGATTTCCCAGACTGTCTCTTTCACGGAGTAGAAAGCCTCCTCTTTCTCCTGCACAGCGACTGGTGGTTTCGAACCGCTGACCTCGCGGTGAGCAGCCCAAAGCATAACCCACTAAGGCAGTGGTTCTCAACCTCCCTCATGTTGAGACCCTTTCATACAGTTCCTCATGTGGTGGTGACCCCTCAACCATAAAATTATTTTTGCTGCTACTTCATCACTGTCATTTTGCTCCTGTTATCAATCAGGCGACCCCTGTGAAGGGGTCATTCGGCTCCCAGAGGGGTCAAGACCCACAGGTGGAGAACCGCTGCACTAAGTCACCAGGGCTCCTCTGGCTCCTATCAGTATCACTATTTTGCAGATGAGGAAACTGAGGCAAAAGGAGGAATCCAGGGAAAAGTGCAATTAATTTTCCCAAGTTATTAGCATTGACAGCACTCAGATAAATGTTAGGGATTTTTGAGGTGCAATGAATACTCCTGGCGATACCGTTATTACCCCCATTTTACCCATGAGGCAATGGAGGCACAAAGGAATGCAGTCACAGCCCAAGATGTGGCCCTGGCCCCTCCCCTGAACAGCGACACTCCACTGGCCAGGACAGCAAGCCACTGGGGCTGGAGCTTGTTTTTATCTGATGGAGAGGAGGCTTCGGGTTTGGTTTTGACTTAAAAGGAAAGCATCTTTGGCGGCGCACAGGGCCTGGGGGTTCCCAGGGATCCTCTTCCACCCCCAGGAGAGAAAGGGGAGCCGGCCACCAGCTGAAGTCCTAGGGACTTGCCTTGCCCTCCTGCCTGCCCCAGACGCCATCAGAAAGAACACTCTCCTCTGTGACCCACTGCTGTGGGTGCTGTGACCACCCGGTGCCCAGGACTGGGGCAGGCAGCTCAACCCCACCATGGGGTCCCCAACCTTGTAGCAGGGCCATGCAGCCCTTCTCCTCTCCTTCCCTGGGCTACCCTGAGCTCAAAGCATGCCTCCCCTCTCCCCTGGCCCAGGAAAGGTGACCAGAAAAGCCCCCATCACCACCACACACACACACTCCTGGGAATCAAGGAACCCCACCACCACCGCCAACAACAACAACTAAAAGTATGCGGTGTTTGCAGCAAAGCCTGGGTTGGGACCTTTCCTTCTTCCCATCTACCACCTTGGCCTCTTCCCTCCCATCCCCAGCCCTCTTTCCTGCCTCCCCGCTTTCCTCCCTCCACCTGCCCGGCCACCCTCAAGCAAGAGCAGCACATACTAGACCCCAGCTGTGGTGAGGGCCACCAGCGAGCGCGCAGGGGTCACGTGCTCCACCATGGCCCCCAGCGACCGGTTGGCCGCTCTCTGGATGAACTCGCTGGTGTTGCCCATCTTCTGCAGCAAACAGCGCGCGACCTCCTCGGCCTCCTGGTCCATGTTCTTCTTCAAGGTCCGGAAGAGGTGTCCGAGGGTGCTGATGGCCAGGCGGGACACCTTGGAGCGGAGGTTGGTGACCTTAGAGAAAGAGGGAGAGGGGCCCTTCAGGACCACTGAACCCTGCCAAGGGCTCCCCACAGGGTACCGAGAACGGGGGGGCCGTCACCTCAACAAGCCGCCTCCACCCTCAGCCTAGCCCAAGCCTTGCCAAGACGGCACAGAGAAGCCTGCAGCGCTCAGGAGTTCGCCGATTCTATCAGTTTGTGATCTGGAATGGGTCCATCAAAGCCCTTTTGCACATCGTATCCCTCTGGCCCTTTCCAAGGACTGCGGGACATGGAAGTGTGACGTCCATCGGACAGAGAAGAACCCGAGATCCTGAGGGAAATATGACCAGGATTACATTCCCTAACTTATAACAGAGGGACTCTGGAGAGCTGGTATTCCATGTAGGAAAGCCTCCACTTTGGTAAGGTAGAGATAACATGCAAGTACAGTGAACCCTCGCCACTTCGCGCTTCGACTTCCGCGGCTTC
>NW_022103907.1:1754450-1756924 GCF_000313985.2 Echinops telfairi | reverse complement strand
GCTGCTGAGACTCTGCAGGGCATCCATCAGCCCCAGCTCTGGGTTGGAGAAAGGCCTGAGCTCCTTCAAGGCTCTGAGATCCAGCTCCTCCTCCTCTTCGTCCCATTCCGGAGACCCCAGCGTAAGCACCGCAGGTAACGAGTTGGCTGCACTCACAGGGAGGAAAGAAGCATAGCCCTGTCACCCGGGTGGACGGCAAGAGCCCCAAGTCGCTGCTCCCTCTGCTGCAGCCTCTGCACCAGGCCTGGCTGGAAGCCCTCAGGCCCTCTGACCAGAGCGCTGGTGGGTGAGAGGACACTGTGAGGCCCCTCCTTGGGAGCCAAGGAGACCACCAAGTCTCCGCCTTTCCCTGGCCTCTCCATGCCCACCACACCATGCCTCATTGTTCCCTGGCCACTGAAGGGCTGGTTTGGGGCACACTGCTCAATGCCATGTGACCCAGCCCACCCAGTCAGTCCCCCACTTGTGACCCTGCTATGGCGGTGCTTAGGGGGCGCCCAAGAGGTCAGCTGGTGGTTGAGGGAGGTCAGGGCCTCTGCTCTCTGTCCCACCCGCCAGGACCCTGTGCTGTCAGCTTCTCCTCCTTTCTCCACTATGCGTCCCTCCGTGTTAGGAAGGGGCCCAAAGGCAGAAGGCCAGGGAGCTGCAAAAGGCACGAAGACACCAGACAGATGGAGGCTACCCGGACACATGGTCAGGATGGGGCCCCACACCCAGGGCCCACCAGCCACAGGGATCTTATGAAACACGCAGATCGTACTTCCCAGCCTCGCCTTCCTTGGGACAGATGCTAGAACCTTGAGAATCCTAGAAGAACAGGACGGCGTGCCTGAACAGCACAGGGAAGATGTCAGAGCCCAGGGATCCTGGGGCACCCTCCACGGGCCCTCATCTACTCAATCTGCAGAGCCAGGACACGCAGTCTCCTTCTCTGAGCCCAGAGCGCTCGCTCACCCCGACGCCTCCCTCTCTGACTGGTTCTCCTCAGGGTCCAGCCTCCCCAAAGACAGCTTTCAAAAGGGCAGTCTACATTGAGAGCCCACTTTTTCTTTTCTTTTCTTTTTTTTTTTTTTTTAACATTTTATTAGGGGCTCATACAACTGTTATCCCACTCCATACACACATCAATTGTGTAAAGCGCATTTGTACATCGTTTCTCAAAACATTTTCTCTCCATTTAAACCCCTGACATTAGGTCCTCATCCACTTTTTCTTTAAAACTGAGACACAAAGGTCACCATCCTGATTTTTTTTCTGCTTCTTCTTCGCTCTGCTGCTGGCTGTGTGACCGTCCCTTAATCAGCCCCTGCGTTTGCCCTCTGGTGCACAGGTGACATCCAAGCTCCACGTCCTTTCCTGGATGGCAGAGACCTGGATTGGATGTCGTCCGCAAAGCCCTCAAACAAGGGAGAGAGTGGCGGCCTCCTGCTTTTCAGCCCTGCTCCTACCTCTCTGTCTTCTCTCTATGGATTGGATTATGGCCCCTGATGATTATGGATTGGAGTCCTGATCCTGTCCCTGTGGATGGGACCCTGTTTGGAAACAGGGCTTTCTTCCATGTTCATGAGGTCATACCAATGTCGGGTGGGTCCTCTACCGAATCACTTCTCAGTCACTTGAAAAGAGAGCAGAAGAGACACAAAGGGCAAGATGCCGCATGGGGACGGACACTCGGGATGCTTCCACATGCCAAGGGATACAAAGGAACGCCACAGCTACGAGAAGCCAGGCCTGGAATTCAGACCCGGGGCCTCCTGAATCCGCCTGCTCAAGACAGGCACTGGTGGTATTTCAGTCACGGGTCCAAACTCAAACCTCACTATCGTTTTGATCTCAGAGAGAACCCAGAAGAACTGCCCCTGTGGGTTTTTGAGACAGGAGCAGAAAGCTAAAGCTTCACCTCCCCTCCTTAGACTGGGTTCGAACTGCTGACCTTGAGGTTAGCAGCCCAACTTGGAACCCACTACGCCGCCAGGGCTCCTTTCTGCTACAGCAGCACTAGGTAACCAGCTAACCCAGCTTCCAATGGCCTCAGGACCACCCAGGCTGAGAGAGGACCACACAGGGCTCCAGCTGAGGGAGCTCAAGCTTCTAGTCACCTGGGAGCAGGCTCTGTGTTTACCTTTGCTCTTCTGTTTCTTCTCAGCAGGCTCATCTCTAATGCTTTTCTGCCCAGCCATTTCCGTGCTGGGCCTCTAGTCTAAGGAAATCCTCCTTGAGAGGGAAGACGTTCTTTACACACACACCACACAGGAAGGTTTGGGCAGATGCAGCGGAGCCCACCTAACGCAACCCCCCACCCCCGGCCCCGTGAGCAGGGAGGATCTCACAGGACTTCTTAGGAAAATCGAGAGGACCAAGCTCACAATCTTGACATTGTGTCCTTTGCAGCCGGACCCCAAAGTAGAAATAGGTGCAAAGCATCAAGCCACTTAAGTGACTCTTGGACTTTGTCCTCCATCAGGAGAGGGGAA
>NW_022103907.1:1751892-1753806 GCF_000313985.2 Echinops telfairi | reverse complement strand
CTGTCAATCAGGTCGCAGCTGGATGACCTCCTTTGGAGGCACTAAGGAGATAAATAGCTCGATGGAGGCGGGACACATGCTCACTCCCTGGGAGACATTCCATCTGACAAGACGCATGGAGCTACGCTAATGTCTTGAGCCGAAGAAGCCACATGGAGACCCCTGCCAGCGCTGAGATGCTCACACTGCCACTGGATCCACAAGACTTTCCACACACTGGCCTGTGAGCTTCCTGCACTCAGCATTATTCCATGGCCGTGTGAGTCTAAAAAGGGATTTATGGACTAGCATTGGACATATGGGCTAATATTGGACTTAAGGACTTGATTTGGACTGGGCTGGGACATTTTCTCAATATTCAATTGCTCTTGTATATAAAACTCTTTCTTATACACACATGAGTGTCTCTATGAATTTGTTTCTCTAGTCTACCCGGACTAACACAATGTGCGCATGCTATTATGCTCAGGTGTTCCTTTACCGTTCAGAACACTGCTGCTGGATTGATCAGGATACAGAAAATGAAATATGATGACAAAGAAAACGAAAATAGAAAGAGGTCTTTATTTCGCTTTCAGGAGAGCCACCTTACCGCAGTCACTGGAATAAAACCCCCTGTGCCTCAGAGGTCACTAGCTGAGGTTTGGGACCCTGTGAGCCATGATCACCGTGCGTGACTAAGGCGTCTGGGTCTCCCTTTTGCTAGCGACAAAATGGGCACGTTGGCTAAAACAGAGCAGCATGAATGGACGGGTGGGAAACTGACCTGCTCTGTAAGTCTTCACCCAATTCTCAATAAGAAGTTTTTCTTTAAAAAATGAATCCACTTTTCAAATTGTAAACACATTTTATTTTTCAAAGAAAATGTATGTCAGGGCTTTGGACACGTTGTCAGGAGAGGCCAGTCCCTGGAGAAGGACATGATGCTTGGTCCAGCAGAGGGGTCGCGACAAAGGGCATGCCCTCGACAAGCCTGGACTGCCCGGGGGCTGCACGGATGGGCTCAAACTTAAGAACAAGTGTGAGGCGGGCACAGGACCTAGCAGGGTTACTTTCTGTTGTATGCAGGGTCGCTATGAGTCAGAGCCAACTGGATGGCATCTAACAACAACAACAACGACAATAACTACAAGGAGCCTTGTAACGGCATCTAACAAAAACAACAACGATGTGTCTAACACAATAACTACAATGATAGCATTGTCAGGTAAGTGTTGGGCTGCTAACTGCAAGATTGTTGGTTAAAACCCACCAGCAGCTCCTATGGAGAGAGGGAGGCTGGCTGCTCCTGAAAAGATTCCTAGGCTGAGAAACCCTAGATAGGGTCACTCTGAATTGCAATCAATCTAAGGATGGTGGGTGTACTGTTGCTGGGGCACCAATCATCTTTGCTATAAATAAAACAGGACATGCAGCCACAATGTTAAACGAAGTCATCCACCCTGCTTATAAACCACAGCCAGCGTCTGAATTCCCTGAGCCTGAAGGAGGCTCACTTTATTCAAAAGGTAGGATTCCCAAGTGGCAGAGAGGTGCTGACCACGACCCCCAAGGGAAGACTTTCTCCCTAATGGGATCCCAAGGAAGAGCAAAAACCTGGACGGGGAGAAGAGTCCAAACCATCTGTCTTTGGCACCAGCGCAATGCTACAGCAAGCCTTCATGAGTCGTACTGAACGGGGCTCGGAGCCAGGCTGTTCGTTTTCAAATGCTTTTTGGTGGTGAAGGCTTGTCTCATGCAATCTCACATGAACGTCTAGTGTACAAAAAGATTTGGTCAACTAGAAGTTCCTCTGGTAGAGGGGGTGAGGCTTCTGCCCTCCGCCCTCTGGCGCCTCTTCCCAGTGGAACTTTTGGGTTCCTCTGATCCCCATCAGTAAGCAGCACCATTAAGCCCTGGCAGGCACGAAACTGG
>NW_022103907.1:1748886-1750703 GCF_000313985.2 Echinops telfairi | reverse complement strand
ATGGAATCAACAATTCACTCAACCAAAACCTGAGTGCTTCCTGTTGATGTTCTGGGAATGAATGAAAAAGACAGACCGATGGCTCCCGCAGATCGAGGCAACAAACGGACCAGCCTACACTATCTGGCAATAACTGCTCAAAGAGTAGTAAGGAGACAGGAGAGGAAGGGGGCTTCCGTTGTGGAAAGGCAACCAGGAGGGGCATCCTGAGGAGGCGAAATTTAAGCAGGGACATGCAGGAAAGGCAGGCGAGGGTCACACCGGTTTCTGGGGCAGGCTCACCAGAAGCAGCTGTCCAGGCCCGGGGTTGGAGCCCGGTAGGTGGGCTTGGGAAGAGTGAGGAGAAGCCAGGCTAGGGCACTCTGGGTCAGAGGAGGGGCAAAACACAAAATGGGGAAGTAGGGGCAGAGGGCTGCAGTACCCATGTCATCCTGGGTCTTGTAGCCCATGCTAGGGAACTGGGCTCTCATCCGATGAAGGAGGGACGCTATTGGAGGTTTTCAGTAAAGGAGTGATGTGATCCGAATTTTGTTTTGAGAGGAGCTTGGGAGTTCTCTGGGTCATTTGTTTTTTCAGTAGCTCCTTATTTGGAGTAACGGAGAATTACAAATGATTAACAACTGTTCTTGTGGAGGGACCAGGCCCTGGAGAAGGACACTGTGCTTGGTAAAGTGGCTCGCGGAGAAAAGGGGGAAGGCATCACTGGTTGCCCAATGGGTTGACACAGTGGCTGAGGCAGTGGGCTTCAACACAGGAAGAGTTGTGCGGGTGTGCAGGGCGAGGCCATGTTCCGGTCTGTGGCATATAGGATCGTTATGGGTCGGAACCAACTCGCTGGCCCCACAACCACCACAAATTAATGTGGACAATGTTTGACTCGTCAAACGTTCTCAAAATAGAACCAAGAGCTCCCAGGCCCTCCTCTGCCACCCCCAGCGACGCTGTCCTGCGTCACCACAGAACATGTCAAAGGGTCACACTGACTGGTACCTGAGGAAGGCCTGGAGCGGGCACCAGGTGGAAGTAGAAAGGGCACCTAGGTTAATGCCATGATTCAAGTTCTGGACATTGTACGTTTAAAATATCAACTATATGGCTACGTGAAGATATTGAGTAGCCGTTAAATATATGCACCTAGAGGAGGCACTCCAGTGGTGTAGTGGATTGTGCTTTGTGCA
Source organism: Echinops telfairi (assembly GCF_000313985.2). Lineage (NCBI taxonomy): Eukaryota > Metazoa > Chordata > Mammalia > Afrosoricida > Tenrecidae > Echinops > Echinops telfairi. Next base: position 1,749,525 of record NW_022103907.1, on the reverse strand, counting down.
GCTAACCACAAGGTCAGTGGTTCAAACCCATTCACTGCTTCTCGGGTGAACAATCATACTGTCTACTCCTAAAAAGATTTAAAGCCTCATAAACCCCCAAAAGGCAATTCTACTCTGTTCCATAGGGTCACTGAGAGTCAAAATCAACTCGAGAGGGAAAATCCAGGCTAGAGAGGGAATCTGGGTCCTTGAAGTCATGGATTGGATGGGAACCCCCAAGGGGAAGTGTAAACAGGGAAGAGGCTGAGAATGGAGCCCGAAGGAGCTCCGGAATCCAGAGGTGAGGAAGATGAGAGGAGGCAGCAATGGAGGGCTGGGCTGCCCTCTGGGAAGGGCAGAGGGGCAGACAGGAACTGTCTCCATGCTTCAGTCCCTAGACGGAATCTTCAAGAGGAACAAGCGACAGCTGTAAGGTCACGTCAAGAGGGCTGAAATGTGACTGTTAGGGCAGGTGGAGGCCACCGATGACCTCAGTGCAGACAGGCCGGCGGCCAACTGGAGTGGGCTCAAAGGGCTGGGGAGGGAGACCGGGTGACAGTTTCCGCTGGGCTTGGTTGTACTGTGTTTTCTTAAGACGGATAGAATGATCTAGGCAGGAGGAGACTCCTGCTGAGGTGGGAGAGCAAATGCTGAAAGCGA
>NW_022103907.1:1745442-1747671 GCF_000313985.2 Echinops telfairi | reverse complement strand
CCATTCATTCATTCAACAATGACTTCACAACCTATTCTGAGACTGGGAAGGAGGTGGGAGGCTGGGCAGAAGACAGAGTCCAATCTGTTGTCTAGAACACTTCCTAAATTCAAGATACGGAGAACAGTCTGTTTGCACTTCCTGTCTGACTTTTCTCTCCCCAGAGTAGAAGCCTAGCCCACTGCTGTCCAATGGACGCCGACTACAAGCATCCCTGTGGGATAGGATGGAACTGCCTCTTGGGGTTTCAGGGGCTGCGAGTGTTGAGGAGAGCCTCCTCTTTCTCACTCAGGGTGGCGAGAGGGATCCAAGGGTTATAGCAGCCCCCCACGTAACCCACAACAACACCAGGCTCTCTCTGGCTTGGTAAGGAGGGAGATGGGCACAGGAGCATTTTGTACCCCATGGGCCCGGCCTGTCTGGATCTGTCACACAGGGTGCGAGGCTGGAGCTGGCGGGGCCTGAGGATGAAGGGATGCTAGGCCACCCCACCCACGTCGCAGGCAGCAAAGTCAAGGTCTACTGTCCATCGGATGTCCTCGTGATGGATAAAAATGCCATTCACTTCCAAATGGCATGACGTCCACTGGATCTCTGTCCGTCTGAATGTTCCCAACCAAACGGACGTGAGAAGCATTGCGTCCTATTATGAAGGCAGGCTGGGTTAGGGTCCCAAACTCCCTTCTTTATGTTAAATGGGCTCTCCTGCTCACCACATGTGTCCTCGGGTTAACCTGAAAATCGGGGTTCCTCGGAGAAGGCAGCCACCATCTGGGGAGCCTTGAGTTTGGGTCCTCCTCGTCCCCTGCCCCGCCTAAGCCTTCTGCAAAGGATCACTTGCTCGGTGCTGGACTCAAGACGAGGACCAGGGCCTCAGGGTGAGGAAGTGTCCAGCTGCCAAAGCATCAGCTACCAGGAGTAAGGGGCAGGGCGGACGGCGGGCATCTCAGGGCCAGGTGCCCAGGGCAAGGACGGTAAGAACACCACGAGATTCAAGGGTGTCCTCAACCTCAGATAATGCCACCCAGGCCCCTACTACGTGGTAGGGCATTAACATGTATGGGCTCACCGGGACCCCAGGTACGATTCCTGACAGGGCCACGAGAGTCACTGTGAGACTGGGTGTCCTGTCCGTAAAATGCTCCCCCCACCCCCATCTCGATCATCAGGGCTGTAGGCCCTGGGGTACGTGGACACGCCTGGCCCAGCACTGGAATTCACAATCTCTATTTCTCTTCGCCTCCCACATCCAGGTCTGGGGGAGCCCTAAGCATGTGGCCCTGGGAGACCTCAGCGTTCCCATCAGAGAACCAAGAAGGGTCTCTGAGGTTGCCTCTCAGGCACTCGGAGAGTCAGGTAATGGGGCGGGGGGCCAGTGCACATGCGGAGTACGTACCCAGAGATTTAGGGGTCTTCTCCCGAGGCCCACTCTCCCGAACCAATCTTAAAAGAATGAGAGGAGAAAAGAGCATGAGAGGACACAAGCTGGAGGCGCTGAGGTGAGATCCCGAGCCTGCTGGAGGGAGCTGGACAGAGGCCTCTGGGCGACCCTCTCAGGAGGGTTCAAAGCCATGGAGATGCAGGCACCAGGGCAGGGTGGCCAGCTGCTTGCCTGCCCCATGGGTCCCCCAGGAAGCAGTGTCCACAGGACCTACACAGGTGTAAAGGAAGCCCCTGCCCTGCTGTGGCCCTTGGGCCTGGGGGGCAGCAGGGAGGAACAGATCCCCTTGAGCTCCAAATCTCCCCCCCGCCCCCCCCAGAGCTCAGTGATCTCCAATACCTCCACTCCTCCGGAGAGCAAGCCCACCCTCCCATCCCCTCTGCTGCTGACCAGAGCAGATTCCACTCGCTACTAACAGCTCAGCCGTTGGCACCCACAGCAAGGGTAACAAGGCACTCGCGGTCCCCATCATCATTTGTAAACTGGGCGGCACCATTGAAGGCCCACTGCATGCCAGCCGCAGGCCCCATGAAGAGAGTGACACACGGAATGCCGTGGACTCTTCTCGGCAGGCGAGGGCATCCTCACCAAAACACCCTGGCACCAGACAGGGTGACCAGTGCAGCATCACATCCTGCACCCGGCCCCTGAGGATCCCTCAGTAGGATGACCCCTGGCCAGGGTGGGACGGAGGCCAAGCCTGATGGTTGGAGGGTTCCTAGGGTCCCTGGAGGGTGCAGCTTACATCAGGCCTGCACCAGCCAGGCCATGGAGCTCCCCACGCTGGG
>NW_022103907.1:1741104-1743932 GCF_000313985.2 Echinops telfairi | reverse complement strand
GAGAAAATGGATGAGTGAGCAAGTAAATGAACCAATGAAATGGGACAGGGCCCCCTCCCTGCCATTTGCTGGAAGAGGCAGAGGCAAGAGAGGGGTGGAGGCTTTTTGTATTTTTGTGGTTTTCACGGAGACTTGATAGGCTGTGGCAGTCTGTTCAGTACCAGAGACCCCCGGGGACAGGAGTCAATGATGACGCTGAATTCTGAAGGCCAAGAAGAGTGGGTGTACTGGGACAGAAAGGAGGAGGTCTAGGAAGGGAGGCAAGGTCCCACAGTGACGCAGATGGTTTGTGCTCAGCTACTGAAAGGTTTGCTGTTCCACACACACACACCCCGCGCCCCCCCAGTGACACCACCAAAGAAAGGCTGGGAGCCCCAGTTCCCGTACCACCTAAGTCACAGCCCCCGAAAGTCCTGTGGGGCGCACTTCCACTCTGTGCACACGGGGTCGCCAGGAGTCAGGCGCCACCCCATGCTAGGACAACCAGCTCCTGGATTTGCTTTCCCTTTTTGGAAGGGAGGTGGACTCGGTGGGGGAACACGAGATGCTCTGTCTTGGCCATAGGAATGGGGTCATTTCCTCCCTTGCCCCTACCCTGCACATCTGCATCAGCCAAGAGACCACCCCAAACTAATATCCAACCCCAAATCCAATCCTCTGCCATCAAACCCAGTCCAATTCATTGGGACCATAGATGTAGGGTTTCTGAAGCGGTAAATATTTACGGAAGTAGAAAACCTCCTCTTTCTCCCACAGAGCGGCTGGTGGATTTGAACTACTGACCTAGCACGGCCAACATATAACTCACTACGCCACCAAGACTCCGTGCGAGGGAGATCCAACATATGGCAGGAGCCTGACCCCCAAGCCCCCAGGGGAGACACCAGGGCTGGATCGGAGCTGCTGGAGGCAGGGCACGGAGGGGAACCTCGGGAGCCCCAGCACAAGGGAAGACTCCAGGAAGAATGAGGAGATGGAGCAGAGGACCCTGGGACACATTCCAAGGAGACTTTATCTAAGAGCTGGATGAAGGAGAGCCCACAGAAGGCCCAGGAGCAGGTGGAAGGTCCAGAAAGCAAGGAAGAGCAAGTTCCAGGGCTCAGCGATGGTTCAAATCCTGCAAAGAAGCCAGGAACTGATGAGATCAGTAGAAAGGCCGCTGGGTTAGGGCCAGGGCCTCACTTATAACGGTACTTCAGGGGAGAAGAAGGGGTCAAACAGGAGAGGAGGAGGAGGAGGAGGAGGAGGAGCCACATGGGGATGAAGGACTGCAGAGCAGGTCACCTATCCAAGGCTGATGGTGGAAACAGAGCCGAGAAACCCAAACCAACAGCAGGTCTGTTACCCCGACGGGGCTGGAAAGACATGGGATTGTGTGCGGGCAGGGGAAGGCACCAGAGGAGACTGAGACAGGGCAGGGGCCTAAGAAAAATGGAAGATTTCCGTAAGCAAGGGTCCCACAGAATCAGAGAGGAGCCTGAGCCGGCATGAGCTGTCGTGGCCCTGCCCTGTGGGTGTCAGGCGCACACACTCACAGCAGCTTTGACATCGGGGTGCACAGGTCACAGAGATACTCCTCACCCTCTGGAGGGCACTCTGTCCCCACTGACAACACAGACACCCACAACCCTACGAGTCCCTAGCCTTTCGGGGTATAAAGACCACTTTTTAAAGGCCCCCTTTTTACAAGTGGGGTCTAAAGACCCCCTTTTAAAGGCCCCCTTTTTTCAAGCAGTCACATGATCATGAAGGAGCCCTGCTGATGGGATGGTTTATGCACTGGGCTACTACCCACAGGGTCAGCAGTTCGAAACCACCAGCCGTTCCGCAGGAGAGAGATGAGGCTTTCTGGGTCTGTAAAGAGTGACAACCTGGGAAACCCACGGGGGCAGTGCTGCCCTATGAATCACCGTTGCCTCAATCGCCAGGAGGGAGTTTTCCAATCAAGCAGATGGGGGAGGAGCAGGAGTGGGTCAGTGGTACAATTCTCCCTCCCACGGTCCTTGGGAGCACTCCCCACCCTCCTGCCAGTGAAGGCTGCTGTGTGTGTTGCTGGGCCGCTGGGCAGGTGTCCGGGGAGCTTGAGGACGAGGACCGATTAGGAAGAAAGGCCTGGTGATCTATCTGGGAAAAATCAGTCTATGAGAAGCCCTCGGATCACAACAGGTCCGCCTGCAGCCCACCAGGGATGGTGCTGAGCCTGGCAGCATTGAGGTCCATTGTGGTGCGCGGATGGGTGGCATTGTCAACTACCAAGAGGCGCATAATAACCATAGCAGAGGCACGGCCCTAAATCCAACGGGCTTCACCGTGGGCTGCATTTTATGCATTGCTACAGTAACCGCCTACACTTGGAAACCGGGCGAAGGTAGAGGCTCCAGGTCTTGGACATTGCACCAGGAGTCAAGGGTCAGAGACACCCAGGCAACAAGGCTGCAACCTCCCTGGCTCTGTGGCCTGAAGACAGGGGACCTTGCCCTTCCCAGTGACCAGAGCTCTGCCCAGGCCAGGGGGCTCCGTCCTGGGGAGCCAGGCAGATCATGGACGAACAGAGGGAGAGGGGACTAGCAGGTAGGGGTGACAGGACCACTTACCGTGTGCGGGGGGCCCTCAGGCCTTTGAGGACATCCTGGTGTAGAGTCAAGGGGCTGGGAAGGGAGCGGGGTGCACCGGGAGAGGTCCCATTGGACAGCCCAGCCTTGGGGATGGGCGGGATCACAATGCCTCCCAGAGACTTCAGCATCTTCTCGTCATTGCAGTGCAGGTACTGTGGGGAGACCTGCACCTGGACAGGGGGCGGGAGTCAGGGACAGAATTGGGCCCCCAGG
>NW_022103907.1:1731889-1739840 GCF_000313985.2 Echinops telfairi | reverse complement strand
CTGTGAGGGAAGATGGGGGTGGGGTGGGGGGGTGGGGGAGGAGTGGTTTGCTCAAGTTCACTCAGTGACTGAGTGCTGTGTTGAGCCTGAACCCCAGTTCCCTCCATACCTGGGACCCTTGCCCTGTTCCCAGTGGGTGGAGGGAGGGGAGTGGCTGCAGAGTACAGCCAGAGGCAGATCCCAGGCAGAATTCCAGATCATTCTGCCTGCTGCTTCCCATCTCTGTGATCCCAGGTCAAAGGGGGTTTCCCAAACCCCACCCTGCCCCACCCCAGCTCTGGCTCCACCGGACCCTCTGGTCTTGAGTAGGGGAAGGGGAGCAGAGAGGTTTAAGTCACCGCAGACCAGACTCATCCGAACTGCCTCACCTCCTGGGCACCCGGTCTCCGCTCCCGGGGATGCTGGCCACTTCCCGGTGTTGCCTCCAGGCCCTTCTCCCTGGCTCCGCCCCCCTCGGGGGTGGTGGGGATGCTCTGGATGGGCGGCATCGGCCTGGGCACCCTCAGCAGCCTCTGCGAGGTGCCCCTGGGGATGGCGTTCTTCAGGGGAGCTCCGCCGAGGCTTCCCCCCAGATCCAGAGAAGCTAGACAGGGGTGGCGATGGGAAACAAGTTGGTCCCAGGAAGACAGGGGGCAGGGGCGGGAGGGACCCGAGGGACCCGCCCTCCCCCCAGCTCCACACCCACACTAGGCTGAGCAAGCAGATGGTGCCCGGTGCCTTTTGTGTTCCTGTGAAATGTGGGAGAAAATGCCCATCAAAGCCATCTCTTTACAAGTGAGGGAAGGCCGGGTAGCCCCCATCAGCTCTAGATGAGGAGCACAGACCCGCCAGCCTTAGGCATGTGGCTCTCCTCCCCACTTTGACACCCCCTCCCCTCTATCCCCACGTGCTCCCAGCAAAATGAAAGAGCTGGGGGGAGACCAAGGTTGTACAGCGCAGCGTGACAGGTGACAGCAGGCGACTGCCACTTCTCAGCTGATGGCGTGGGGAAGTGGTGGCATGGGTACGGGGCCTCCTGGTCTGCAAGGAGGACCCTCATTCATCCAGCTCCTCAGTTAGTAAGCTCTGTACCCAATGAGCAGGCGCTCTCCACCCTGGCCCCCTTCCCTGGGGCAAAGGCATAGGGCAGGGCAAGCAGGAGAGTGGGCAGGCAGGCTCAGAGCTCAGAAGGGACTTTCACACACTGTTTGGCCTGGGGGGACAGGGCGGGGAACAAAGGAAGTTTGGGTGCCTGGTGCTTCAGCTTCCAAAGGCCCTGGTGTTCCAGTTATATGAAAATGGCTACAGCAATCTATCAAGTCCAAGGATTGGTTCCGTGCCGGCACCCATCCCCCCACCCAGCTTAGGGCTGGCCCTTGCACACTGAGTGCCACTGGCGGCATTGTTGGAGGGCAAAGGGGTGGGGGTGGGGTAGATAGAGGTTAGGAGGGGACACTGGTCAGCCTCATGGTCACCTCGGCCCCCACCGGGGCACCTGTGCAGAGAAACCAGCATAGCCCCCAAGCCCTGCTCAGGGGTCAGGGATCCTGTCTTCACACACTGACTAGGGGACCTGTGGAGTCATGGATCCTTTCTGGAGGTCTCAGTTTCCCCATCTGTACAGTGGGTGGGATTACTTGTTCTTCTGGGCCTCTGCTAGAACTTGATACAAGAAAGCCGGGGACAAAGGTCTGGTGAGAGACGTCAAGGGTCTAAAGAAGCGCGTTATTGATCTGATACCCCCAAAAGTTATGCCGTTTGGAAATTCTAGCAAACTTCTCCAACCCCTACCTTCTGCAGGGTGACTCCTTTGCGGCGCTTCTCACAGGGAGCTTAAGAGAGATCCCCTCGTGGCTCCAAGGGCAAGCCTCAACAAAGACAAACCACTAAGTGTGTGTGGGGGTGGGGGGAGGGGGTAGGCGACCATTTACAACCAAAGGTCTGACAGCAGCCATCACAGGCCCCTGGGTGGACACCCTGAGACTCCCAGGCTTCTTGTTCCTTCTGTCACCTGAGAGCCCATCAAGCTGAGCCAGAGACAGCTCACTATGGGCCCAGGGCAATATGAGTACCAAAACACACCAACTCACTGCCATCGAGTCAGTGCCGACTCATAGAGACCCCCTGTGGGTTTCGGAGAATGCAAGTATTTACTGGAGTAGAAAGCCAGTGTCTTTCTCTCATGGGGTTTCTGGGAGGTTTCAAACTGCCAACCATGCAGATCGCAGCCCAATGCACAACCCCTACACCACCGGTGCTCCTGCTATGAGTATAGTGAGGGAAATTAATTTATCAGGTACTTCCCATGTGCCGGGTGCTAAGCATTCCCCGGACAATTTCTTGCTTAACCTTCATCGTAATAGGGAAGTACTATGATCCTCATTATACAGAGAGGAGAATTGAGGCTTCAAGGGGTTGCTGACTGTCCCCAGGCCTCAGAGCCCGAGGATATCAAGGCTCAGATTTAAACCTGGTCGGTGGTGGTGGAGGGACGTACTTGGTATGGCTCTTCTAGCAATCAGGTTTGAACAACTCCCTCCCAAGGATTTTTTCCTGAGGGATCCAGGTAAGAGAAGGTGGAGGGATATGCTGATGGGATGGTGTGCTCCAGCGGTGAGCGATTGCTAACAGGGTTCATTGTGATTGCCAGAACTTGGGGTTCTAACCTGGGGATTGGTCGATGCTGCCATCGTGCTGGGCATAAAGAGAGCCACAAAGAAGCAGGAAGGAAGAAGAGCCAGGAGTGGTCCCACACAGTCAAGGTGCACTGAACCACCTCAATCCAGGGACAGAAAGCTGTGATGTCAGTGGGGAAGGGTCGCAGAACTAGCTCGCCATAAAGCTGAGTGACTGTGAGCGGGGGACTTGCTCAGGAGTGAGCTGACTCCTGGCACTTTGTGGGGGAACTAGACGTGCTGGCTCTCAGAGCTAAAGCTAAGGGCCTCGAGGCTGAGGCGTCCAGGGTGGAGTTCCCTTTGGCCATTTCTTGGCAGCCTTAGGGAGCTATGGAACACTTGCAGGAACAGGGCCAAGGCCAAGGGGCTATGTGGCCAGACCAGAAAGGGGTGTGCCTGTCAGCATGACTGAGAAGATGCTGTCCTAACTGAGCTGAGCAACTGTATCCTGACGATTTCTGATCCTGAATTGTAAGCTTGTTAACCTGTCTAACAAATCCCATCATCAGGAGTATGGTCTGTGAGGTCCGCGTGGCCATTGCAATGACGTATGGAACCTGGCTGAGGAGGAGAGCGAGCTATGGAGGTCGGCCCGTGTCCGAATTGATAAGGCAGGTGGAGGGTGGAGGCATGTCTGGTCTCAATGTCAGAGGAAGGGGCCTTGGCCTGATGTTGACCTTGGTCCTCCTTTCCCCTGGTGAAGTCAGAGGAGGTCAGACCCCACCTCTGTTGCCCTGTTGTGCCTGGTTGGCCTGGTTTGTCCACCGTCCAGATGAGAGGGCAACAGAAAGTGCCCTCTCTTCAGCCCCTTCCCTCGGTGGGGCAACAGACGTTTCTTGAGACCCCCCAGTGTGTTGCACAACTACAGCCAGCACTGCGGATTCAGCGCCTGCCCTGCTCTCAGCCACGTGCAGGCTGCTGATCTAAAACAAATGCAACTGCTGGACAGAGAAAATGCAAACCCAGAGAAGAAGGCTTGGGGAGGGGGGGGCGAATGACAGGAGGGTGTGACTCTAAGCCTTCATTCCATGCACAATACAACGTTTTAAAAAGAACAATGGGGCCTTCTTACAGAGACTCGAGCAAAGGAATCAGGGAGGCCTCTTAGAAGGAGGGCTGAGGCCCAAGGATGAGCGGGGGATGAGCCGGCTGGATAGTGGAGGGGTGGGGGGGTGGGAGTCGCAGCAGGTCCTAAAGCCCAAGGCAGGGAGGGCCCACTAGCGCAGGGGACCCAAAGACCAGTGTGTGGGTATCACAGAGCTACCAAGACCTGGAGACTAGAACCGCAGATGGTCTTGCAGGTCTGAGACCATGGAGAGCCACTCTGAGTGGCTTGGGAAATTATCAGGTGGTTTTATGTACAGTGAGTGGCCAGATTTGTGTTGGAGGAGGAATCCTTTGGAGAAAGTACTAGAAGGACTACAAGGGTGGAGTTGGGGACTGCTACAGAGACCCAGGCAGGAGATAGAGCTCAAAGGAGGTAGGGAGAAGGGGTCCTTGGTGGGCATCCCCGGGGCCAGCCTGTCACGGACTGACTACCAAACCATCACACACACACACACACACACCCCGCAGCCAGGCAGGGCTCACCTTGTGAAGACGCTGCCAAGCCCTCGGAGAGCCTCCTCTTCTTGAGCTTGTCCTTGATCTGGGTGGTGTCCCGAGCCACACTGCTGGCCTCCGACTCCAGCGAGGAGATGGGTGCAAGAGGGTTGGGCCCCAGACGCAATGCCCCGAGGTTCCTGGGGTAGCCATTCCTAGCCTGCCAGCCCTTCAAGGGAGGATCCAGCTTGAGGCTGGCATGGGCTCCAGGTCCATTCAGAAGCTGTGAGGGCTTCTCCAACGTGGCATCCGGCCCAGACTGGAGGGAGGCTGAGGGAGACAGAGGCAGGAGTGGCTGGGGGCACAGTGCCTAGGTGGCACCAAGCACCAACATAGGCTTTGTCCTGGAAGCAGGCAGCCGCTTGCCTAGTGAATCCCAGCCACTCAATGTCTAAGCCACTTCTTCACCAAGTCTTCACTGAACAGTGTCTGGGAAGCACCTGATACACGCCAAGCCTGTGCCAGGGGGGGCTTTGCAGACAAAAGGGGGACAAATGCGCCATCCTCTGGCAACAGACAATGTGCCACCATGCTCATGAAGAGGTCTGCCCAGGGACCACCATCCCTCGACCTCGGCAATTCAGCACATGCGTTCAACACGACAGAGCGCCCGCCCGGTTCACGCCAGGCACAAATGGAAAAGGGAAGCTCTGCTCCTGCAGAGCACACCACGCTCCCCTGCAGACGCAAGACAACCCAAGGACTCATAAGCACCTACTGTGTGCCAAGCAGGAACCACGGGGTGGGCGAACAGTTTGCACACTCAAGTGCCAGCCAAACACTGGGGGTTCAAGTCCACCCCGAAGTGCCTTGGCGGGAAGAGCTGGCCTGAAAACAATCAGCTGTGAGAGCCGTCAGGGGCTCCCATGACTAAAAGACAATACAAAGGAACTGGTTTTTTTGTATGTACCAATGTGGGGCAGGCGGCAGAGAAACACAGGAAAGGGAGGCACAGTCTTTGTCTCTACGGGGTTTTCAATGTACTAGAGAAATAAGATATGAAGGGGTACCCTTCCCCCCCAAAAAATAGAAAAAATCTCCACTGGGCAGAGCTTTCGTAGTACGCATTTTTCCTGCTAGGCAATCATTGGGCAACTCTCTCTGAGTTAGTGCACCCGGTGGCATCACCTGGGAAGGTTCTCTCTGGTCACAGTGAATTTTTTCATGAAAGCAGTTTCGCTCAAACCTCACGTTTTGTGATGGCCACTTTAAGAGAACAGCGTGAGACTGTGAAATTTTGTTTCCTGCTCCAGATAACACAGCTTACAAGGACAGCGCTATGGGAAAGACTCAAGTATACAAATGGGTTTCCCATTTCAAAGCAGGTGAAATGTCAATTGATGACAAACCTCATTCTGGATGTCTGTCAACTTCCTGAACAGATGAAAATGCCGACAAACGTCGTGCAGTTATGCTTGAAGTCTGACGACGGACCATTGAAGAGACGGGGAAGTTATCTGGACCATCTTGGAGCTCAGTCCAGCAAGTTTTAATGGAAGATTTGGGAGTGAAAAGGGCCACGGTGAAATGTGTGCCTCGGGTTCCGACTGACCAGGAAAAGGGGCATCAACTGGAAACATGCTGTGCTTTGAAAGAACAGCTCTGAAGCAACTCAGACTTTTCCCAAGGTGACAAGACATGATGCTACTCTTATGACCCCGAAACCAAACATCAATCAAGCCAGTTGAAGATGCCATGGTCATTTCATCCCCCAAAAGCTTGTCAAGTGAAATCAAAGATCAAAACCATGCTCTTTTGTTTTTATATGACGGGGATAGTGCATTTGGAGTTTGCTCCATCAGGTCAGATGGTTAATCGAGCTTTCTATTTAGAGGTTCTGAGAAGATTGCCTAACAGTTTGTGACCCAAAAAAAGGCCTGATTTGTGGCAGACGGGGGACTGGTGGTGCTACCACAAGAATGCCCCTGTTAACACAGCCATCTCAGTGTGCCAGTTTTTAGAAACAATCAGCATTCCTCTCCTGCCCCATGCACCTTACTTACCTGACTGATGAAAAGGGACATGAAAGGACAGTGATGTGATGACATAGAAGAGGTGAAGACAAAAACAAGGGAGGTGCAGTCAGCCATTCAAACAGATGAGTTTAAAAAATATTCCCAAGAATGGAACTTCAGATTTGACAAAAGGATTAAGTGTCATGGAGAGTACTTTGAAACTGATGATTGTTTTGTTTTAAAAAAAATTGTTTTAAATATATAGCTTTGAAAACAAAATGTTGGTTTGTGGGGGATACCCCCTTGTATATCTGTAACTAGGAACATCACAAGATACGAACAAAAGTGCTTTGTGCCCTTAAAGGACGGGGAGGATGGTCCAGAACCTGCCCGTGAAGTGGTGGCCTTGGAATTGGACCCCGAAGAAGTGCTGGGCAGGAAGACACAGAGGCACATGGACAGACAGACAGAGCGGCTTTCAGAATCCCTCTCCCACCCACAGCATCTCAAAGAAAGGTCTCCCACAGACACTGGGCTGGGACTGACCCCGAACCACACATAGCTCAGCCCTGAGTTGGTCTCTAGTATGGGGGGCCGGCCTGAAAGTTTCACCCCATGATTCGGAGTCATCGACGATCTGTCCAAACACCAGAAATGGCGCTCCGAGGAGAGGCTTGCAGCTGAAGCCAGTGGATTCCCTGGGGTTGGTGTCCCTCCCCCCACACACACACACAGTAACTCATGGTGTCCCCCTCATGGGCAGGACCAGCTGACAGACCCTCCCCCACCACCAGGCATGCAGTAAACCAGCCCTGGCAGGTGACACTGGTGTGTGTGGTGACAACTGCCTCACTGCGTGGTGAGTGACACCAGATATCGTGATGCCACCTCTGTGGTAGCCCCTCCCCCTGTGGCAGCCACCCACCTACCATCACTGCAGACCCCGAGAGCATTTTGGGGTGCCCCCTCCCTCTAGGGAAGCCAGTGTTGGATGCTACAGCAGAAAGTCCCCAAGCAGGAAGTTTTCCTGTTGTGAAAACCAGCCTGACAACAGAAGCGGAGCTGAAGAGGCCCACTTCCCAGGCTCAGACCAAGTGCAAAAAGCCTCCCCTTCCTGTGGCGAGGGAGGGGCCTCACAAGGCAGTAGACCTGGGAAGTAGAATAGGGAGCCCCGCCTCTCTATTCCTACACTCCCTTAATACAGCCCACCCGCTGAGGCACGGATCTAAAGCAACCTACTGGAAACCAGAGAGTGTTTTCAGCAGGGCAGCAGCACAGACAGCATCTGCTGGTTGACTTCAGCGCCCAATCAGCTACCTGCACGAATGCATGCCTGTCCAGACCCCCGGGGTCTGCCCTGTGGTCCGGGGCCCTGGCTGTGCAGCTGCCTGGTGGGAATCCACCAAGAGGCCACTCCAAGTAGCCCTTGACCTGACCAACTGGCTCATCCTCCCCTTATTTGTGGGCCTGCAGGCCAGGGTCCACACTGCCACACAGAGTGGCACAAGACTTGACACTGGCCTGAGGGACACTCCCACAGGGCATGGCCACAGGTGCCAGAGTTTGTCTGGGGACAGAGCAGAGGGAGGGTGGCCTCTCAGAGCGCTCTGAGAGCAGGACCAGGAGGGAACAGCCTGGGGGGGCTGTGCCTCTGAGCACCTGCCCCTTAGCCCCTGTCCTCCAAGTCCCTCAGCCCTCTAACTGGGCTACCATCACCCCTGGGCCTGCCCTCTGACCCTC
>NW_022103907.1:1726990-1731789 GCF_000313985.2 Echinops telfairi | reverse complement strand
CCCAGCCACACAGAACCCTGCCGCCCCTGGCCTCCACACATCACACATCTCACTCCGGCGACTCTCACGGGCCACCTGCTCACTGCCACGCCATCAACCATCACCCGCACGCGGAGTGCCCTCATCCTCTTCTCACCTCTGCCTCTCGCCAGCCCCCCACCACCACCCCCTCCCGCCCGGCAAGTGGCTGAGACCATGCTCAGCTCTGATGGCATGCGAGTGGTGAGGTCAATCCCATCCTTGCCCACTGTGTGCCTTGCAGTCAGCTAGGGAAGCAGGTGATGGGCAAGCACTCATGCTGGGGCCTGGTGAAGAGGGCTGTGAGCCTGCACAGCAGGGGGAGCCACCTGGGCCAGGGTCAGGGTCAGGGACAGGAACAGCTCCCAGAGGGAGCACAAGTCAGCCAGGAACAGAGGAGTGGGGCCTGAGGGATCCACCTCCTTCATAGTGTTCCCTCTCCCTCCTTGCTCCCCCACCCCGCCCCCGGCACCTCAGGTGCTTTGGTTTACACCCCAAACAATGGTGTCAGGGGGAGGCACCCGTTTTACACTCACCTCTCCACACATCTGTGTCTCCCCTGGCCTGTGGCATTCTCAGGGACAGAGGACTGATCTTACTCCATTGAATGTCATGGTATCTGAAGTACCATGTCTGGATACTGAAAGTGGTTAATAACTCATCCAGCAGCTAACTGGAGGTTAAGTCCACCCAGAGGCGCATTTGAAGACAGACCTGGTGATCTACTTCCCAAAACATAATCCCTGAAAACCCTGTGGAACACAGCTCCACCTGAGTCAAAATCAACTCAATGGCCAATGGGTACCTGAGTCAAAGTCAACTCAAAGTCAAAGTCAACTCAGTGGCCAATGGGTACCTGAGGCCCAGAGTCAAAGTCAACTCAATGGCCAATGGGTACCTGAGGCCCAGCAGGCCCTTCACAGAGGTGTGTGCACTGGGCCAGGGGGCCTAGCCTCTCCCAAGCAGTCCTCAGAACCTCCAGGGACTCACCCACACACACAAGAGCGCCTGCCCTGGGTCTGCCTCCCGTGTGACTTGAGGACATAAATGAACTTCTTGGAGTCTGTAAAGCAGAAGAGTTGGACAAAGGCAGGTTGACATACTATGTCCTCTAGAGTCTAAGGGACTGGTGGTGGATTTCCTGTAGCCCGAGAAAATCAGGGTCGTGAATAACCTCTTCGCTTTATTTCTATATTGATAGGCTTTTCTTAAGCCTTCAACACCTCCCAAATGGCACACAGTATCCTACTTGGCACTAAGTTTCCCAGGCATTTTAGTTTCCTGCTAACTGTCAAAGTGGCAGTTTGCCCCGCCCCAGACAGCCTTGGCTATTCCCTGGGCAGTCTCGCCTTCCAGTGGCATTCCTCCCTAATAGCTATCTGAACCCTGCTTCTACCCCTCACAAGCAGCCCGTTTCATCTGGGGCGAGACCAACACCTCACTTTTCAGAGCAAATCAAGGTCCACACAGCTGGGCCCCCAGAAGCAGTGCCATGTCTGGAACTCCGTCTCCTGATACCACACACGCGTCCCACTGTCCTGCCACCAGCTAAGGAAGAGGGCTCATCAGCCCTCCCAGAGGACTCAGCGCCACTCCCTCCACCTCCTCTCAGACTCACCACAGACTGACACCACAGGGGTCAGTCCCTCAGCCAGCCCGAGCTGCCTCTGATGCTGGAGCCCATAATCAGCACAAGTCCCTGGAGCCTCTGAGCCTTCCCCAGGCCAGGGAGCACCCAGACACCACGCTGAGCAGGCAGAGCCACAGGTGGACCACACGTAAAGAGCTGGAAAGCGTGAGTGCGGCAGGCTGGCAAAGCTCCCAGACAGAGCATAGCCCCTGGGAACAGAGAAGACCCCCTATTCCCAGCCTGGCAAGCACCAGGGACAGGCCCCTAGGTGTGCCCACCTGAAGGAACATCGTCACGAGTGCCCATGCCCCAGGTGGAAAGGGTGCCTGGGAGGTCGTCCAGAGGGGGCGGCAGCTCCTTGATGGTCTGGGGTACAGTCCTCAGGAGTCCAGAGGGATCCAAGCTGGAACATCCAGGGGCCTGTGGTGGAGCAAGCAGAGGGCCATGGAAAAAGCAAATAAACATGTTCAGCACTGACTGCTTCAGTCTTTGGTCTTGAAGCCTGAAGAGGAAGGGATGGGTGGGTCATGGTGCTGGCGAAGACAGTGGAAAGCACCGTGGACTGTCCGTCCTCGAAGAATGACAGCCATAATGCTTCTGAGAAGGAAGGACAGTAAGACTTCATCTCATGTACTTTGGACATGTTGTCAGGAGAGACCAGTCCCTGGAGAAGGACATCCTGCTCGGTGAAGTAGAGGGGCAGTGGAAGAGGAAGACCCTGGACGAGATGGAGGGACACACTGGCTGAAACAGCAGGCTCAGACATAACAGAACCAGGCAATGCTTCATTCTGTTTTCCACAGGCTCGTTGTGAGTCGGAGCTGATGCCACAGCACCTACCCATAGCGCACTGCCTCACTGGCAAGCCTGGGTGATGCCAACAGTTGGGCAACTTGGCTGAGAGCCAAGAGGTGGGTGTAAGATAAGCCAGGGTGCCTCAGAAGAAAGGCCCGCTGACATACTTCCAGGAAATCAGCCACTGAAAATCCTTCGGAGCACAGCTCTACTCTGACACGCATGGGAGAGCCATGCATTGCAGAGCACAGCTCTACTCTAACACGCATGGGAGCAGCCGTGCATTGGAATTGACGCAATGGCAACTGGGTTGTCTTTCTTCATCGATAGACTGCTTCACAGCATGGCCGCTGGGAGCTAAAGCATTCTTACAGCCAGGAGATCTGCCACTGGACCCAACGGCACTCCCTTTGCTTGACATTGTGACTCTCAGGTGCTGCAGTGTCTCAGCGCCAGCCTGCTTGGGTCAAGCAAGAGTTCATCAGGAAGCACATCAAAGAAAGCTAGCCACCTGCCTTCACTTTGACATGGATACCTAGCCTGGACTCTGACACTCTGTTTCTCCATCAGTTTCTATGTACTTCAACACCTATTACTCTCAACGGAAGTGCCCATCACCACCCAATGAAATTCTAGTCATCCAGAAAGAGAAACGCTATCTCGTAGCATACCACAACATGACGGGTCCTGAACACATCGTGATGAGTCTGTGGAAAAGGGGCAAATACTACCTGATCTCATTTCTATGAAACAGGCAAATGTGTGGTAATCAACCACCACTCATCTTGTCAATGTGTCATGCTGTGGTGACTTGCGTGCTGTCGAGGCTGGCCACTGGCCTTTCAAATACCAGCAGGGTTACCTATGGTAAGCAGGTTTCAGTAGAGCTTCCAGAGGAAGAGCAGACTAAGAAGATGGCCTAGGCAGTCCACTTCTGAAGGATTAGCCACCGAGATCTCAAGAAGATCAGTAGAGCTTTCACAGACACAGCACTGGAAGACAAAGCTCTTGGTTGATGGAGCATGACTCAAAATGAGAGACACAGGTACAAAGATCCATAAACAATTGGACCATGGAATGTATAAAGCATGAACCTAGGGAAATTGGAAGTCATCAAAAATGTCATGGAACACATAAATATTGATAATCACCATTAGTGAGCTGAGACTTGTGCTGACTGCTTTAAATCAATCACATGCTTTACTGTGCCAGGACAAACAAACTGAAGAATAATATCACATTCATCCTTGAGAAGAACATTTCAAGGTCTATCTTGAAGAACAGTGTTATCCGTGATAGGATAAAGACATATGCGTAAAAGGAAGAACCGTTAATGCAACTAGTAGTCAGGTTGACACACAACTCTACCAGCTTCTTCAGCCTGAAATTAATCAACAGTGCAATCAATGAATTACTGGTGACTCAAACACAAACTCTGGAAACAAACAGAAAGGGCCAGTAGCTGGAAAAGATGACGTTGGGGATTGAAACAAAGCTAGACACTGGATGACGGAATTTTGCAAGATCAAAGACTTCTTCACTGCAAATACCTCTTTTCAACAATATGCATGATGCCCATGCATAGGAACCTCTCCAGGTGGAAGACTCATATGGACTACATCTCTGGGAAGAGATTGGTGGAGAAATTCAATATCACCAGCCTAAACAAGACCATCAATTTCTCATACTTAAGTTCAGGTTGAAGCTGAAGAAAATTAAGATAAGTTGGAGAGAGCTAAAATACAACCTTGAGTATATCCCACCTGAACCTAGATACCATTTCATGAACACCTTTGACTCACTGAACATTAGTCACCAATGACCTGATGAGTTCTGGGATGACATCAAGATCATCCATTCATAAAGGATTGAAGATAAACAAGCAGCCATCTAGCTGAGAAGCAACAAAGCCACATGGAAGAAGCCCACCAGCCTGTGTGATCATGAGGTATCGATGGGATCAGGTATCAGCCATCAAAGATCCAGAGCAAAAAATCATAATGTGAATGAGGTGAGGAGTGCAGACTGGAGGCCCAAAGCCAATCTGTAAGCAATTGGACAGCCCCTTACAGAAGGGTCATGGGGAGAAGATGGGCAAATTAGGGTGCAGTATAGCACTAAAGAAACATACAGCTTTATTCTGGTTCTTTAATGCTTCTTCCCCTCCCTCCCCACTATCATGACCCTAATTCTACCTTACAAATCTGGCTAGACCAGAGTATGTACATTGGTATATATAAGAGCTGGAAACATAGGGAATCTAGGACAGCTAAACTCCTCCGGACCAATATTGAGAGTAGCCATACCAGGAGGGGAAGGGGAAGGTGCAGGGAGAAAGGGGGAACCTATCACAATG
>NW_022103907.1:1714706-1726890 GCF_000313985.2 Echinops telfairi | reverse complement strand
CCCAGCCACACAGAACCCTGCCGCCCCTGGCCTCCACACATCACACATCTCACTCCGGCGACTCTCACGGGCCACCTGCTCACTGCCACGCCATCAACCATCACCCGCACGCGGAGTGCCCTCATCCTCTTCTCACCTCTGCCTCTCGCCAGCCCCCCACCACCACCCCCTCCCGCCCGGCAAGTGGCTGAGACCATGCTCAGCTCTGATGGCATGCGAGTGGTGAGGTCAATCCCATCCTTGCCCACTGTGTGCCTTGCAGTCAGCTAGGGAAGCAGGTGATGGGCAAGCACTCATGCTGGGGCCTGGTGAAGAGGGCTGTGAGCCTGCACAGCAGGGGGAGCCACCTGGGCCAGGGTCAGGGTCAGGGACAGGAACAGCTCCCAGAGGGAGCACAAGTCAGCCAGGAACAGAGGAGTGGGGCCTGAGGGATCCACCTCCTTCATAGTGTTCCCTCTCCCTCCTTGCTCCCCCACCCCGCCCCCGGCACCTCAGGTGCTTTGGTTTACACCCCAAACAATGGTGTCAGGGGGAGGCACCCGTTTTACACTCACCTCTCCACACATCTGTGTCTCCCCTGGCCTGTGGCATTCTCAGGGACAGAGGACTGATCTTACTCCATTGAATGTCATGGTATCTGAAGTACCATGTCTGGATACTGAAAGTGGTTAATAACTCATCCAGCAGCTAACTGGAGGTTAAGTCCACCCAGAGGCGCATTTGAAGACAGACCTGGTGATCTACTTCCCAAAACATAATCCCTGAAAACCCTGTGGAACACAGCTCCACCTGAGTCAAAATCAACTCAATGGCCAATGGGTACCTGAGTCAAAGTCAACTCAAAGTCAAAGTCAACTCAGTGGCCAATGGGTACCTGAGGCCCAGAGTCAAAGTCAACTCAATGGCCAATGGGTACCTGAGGCCCAGCAGGCCCTTCACAGAGGTGTGTGCACTGGGCCAGGGGGCCTAGCCTCTCCCAAGCAGTCCTCAGAACCTCCAGGGACTCACCCACACACACAAGAGCGCCTGCCCTGGGTCTGCCTCCCGTGTGACTTGAGGACATAAATGAACTTCTTGGAGTCTGTAAAGCAGAAGAGTTGGACAAAGGCAGGTTGACATACTATGTCCTCTAGAGTCTAAGGGACTGGTGGTGGATTTCCTGTAGCCCGAGAAAATCAGGGTCGTGAATAACCTCTTCGCTTTATTTCTATATTGATAGGCTTTTCTTAAGCCTTCAACACCTCCCAAATGGCACACAGTATCCTACTTGGCACTAAGTTTCCCAGGCATTTTAGTTTCCTGCTAACTGTCAAAGTGGCAGTTTGCCCCGCCCCAGACAGCCTTGGCTATTCCCTGGGCAGTCTCGCCTTCCAGTGGCATTCCTCCCTAATAGCTATCTGAACCCTGCTTCTACCCCTCACAAGCAGCCCGTTTCATCTGGGGCGAGACCAACACCTCACTTTTCAGAGCAAATCAAGGTCCACACAGCTGGGCCCCCAGAAGCAGTGCCATGTCTGGAACTCCGTCTCCTGATACCACACACGCGTCCCACTGTCCTGCCACCAGCTAAGGAAGAGGGCTCATCAGCCCTCCCAGAGGACTCAGCGCCACTCCCTCCACCTCCTCTCAGACTCACCACAGACTGACACCACAGGGGTCAGTCCCTCAGCCAGCCCGAGCTGCCTCTGATGCTGGAGCCCATAATCAGCACAAGTCCCTGGAGCCTCTGAGCCTTCCCCAGGCCAGGGAGCACCCAGACACCACGCTGAGCAGGCAGAGCCACAGGTGGACCACACGTAAAGAGCTGGAAAGCGTGAGTGCGGCAGGCTGGCAAAGCTCCCAGACAGAGCATAGCCCCTGGGAACAGAGAAGACCCCCTATTCCCAGCCTGGCAAGCACCAGGGACAGGCCCCTAGGTGTGCCCACCTGAAGGAACATCGTCACGAGTGCCCATGCCCCAGGTGGAAAGGGTGCCTGGGAGGTCGTCCAGAGGGGGCGGCAGCTCCTTGATGGTCTGGGGTACAGTCCTCAGGAGTCCAGAGGGATCCAAGCTGGAACATCCAGGGGCCTGTGGTGGAGCAAGCAGAGGGCCATGGAAAAAGCAAATAAACATGTTCAGCACTGACTGCTTCAGTCTTTGGTCTTGAAGCCTGAAGAGGAAGGGATGGGTGGGTCATGGTGCTGGCGAAGACAGTGGAAAGCACCGTGGACTGTCCGTCCTCGAAGAATGACAGCCATAATGCTTCTGAGAAGGAAGGACAGTAAGACTTCATCTCATGTACTTTGGACATGTTGTCAGGAGAGACCAGTCCCTGGAGAAGGACATCCTGCTCGGTGAAGTAGAGGGGCAGTGGAAGAGGAAGACCCTGGACGAGATGGAGGGACACACTGGCTGAAACAGCAGGCTCAGACATAACAGAACCAGGCAATGCTTCATTCTGTTTTCCACAGGCTCGTTGTGAGTCGGAGCTGATGCCACAGCACCTACCCATAGCGCACTGCCTCACTGGCAAGCCTGGGTGATGCCAACAGTTGGGCAACTTGGCTGAGAGCCAAGAGGTGGGTGTAAGATAAGCCAGGGTGCCTCAGAAGAAAGGCCCGCTGACATACTTCCAGGAAATCAGCCACTGAAAATCCTTCGGAGCACAGCTCTACTCTGACACGCATGGGAGAGCCATGCATTGCAGAGCACAGCTCTACTCTAACACGCATGGGAGCAGCCGTGCATTGGAATTGACGCAATGGCAACTGGGTTGTCTTTCTTCATCGATAGACTGCTTCACAGCATGGCCGCTGGGAGCTAAAGCATTCTTACAGCCAGGAGATCTGCCACTGGACCCAACGGCACTCCCTTTGCTTGACATTGTGACTCTCAGGTGCTGCAGTGTCTCAGCGCCAGCCTGCTTGGGTCAAGCAAGAGTTCATCAGGAAGCACATCAAAGAAAGCTAGCCACCTGCCTTCACTTTGACATGGATACCTAGCCTGGACTCTGACACTCTGTTTCTCCATCAGTTTCTATGTACTTCAACACCTATTACTCTCAACGGAAGTGCCCATCACCACCCAATGAAATTCTAGTCATCCAGAATTATCAAGGGTATATGAGGGAGGGAGGGAGGAAGAGAGGGAAGGAGGAGGAGGAGGAGGGAGGGGGGAAATGAGGAGCTGAAGCAAAGAGCTCAAGTAGAAAGAAAATGCTTTGAAAACAATGATGGCAGCATATGCATGGATGTGCTTGACACAATGGATGTATGTGTAGATTGTGATATGTGTTATACGAGTCCCCAATAAAATGATTTTAAAAAGAAGATCACCCACGAAGGATCCTTTGGGGGAAATCTTGAATGATGCAGAAAGATGGAAAGAATATTCAGAGCCTCTGGACCAAAAAGAATGGCTCGATGATCAAGAACAGAAGGTGTTACAGGAAGAAATCAAAGCTTCTCAAAAGCATCAGTGAACAACAAACCTCCAGGAATGGATGGAATATCAATGGAAATGTTTCAACAAGTTGAGAAAGCACTGAAAGCACTCGCTCATCTATGCCAACAAATTTGAAAGAAAGACAGACAGCTACCTGGCCAATGATGTGGCAGATATTCATATCTGTGACCATTCTGAAGAAAGGTGACCCAACAGTAGGTGTGAACTATCAAACAATATCATTACTATCATATGCGAGTGAACTATTGCTGAAGGTCAATTAAAAATAAAAGCAGCGGTACATTGATAGGGAAGCTACCAGATAGTCAAGACGGGTTCAGAAGAGGAGGTGGCATGAGGGGTATCATTGCCGACATGAGATGAATCTTGGCTGAACACAGAGATTTCCAGGAAGATGTTTACTTGGAGTGTATTGAGCATGCAAAGACATTTGACTATGTGGATCATAACCAACTATGTAGATCATACCACATATTAAAAAGGAATGGGAATCCCAGAACACTTCATTGTGCTCAAGCAGAACCTGCCCATGGTCCAAGATGCAGTCGTTCTAACAGACCAAGGGAATGCTGTATGGTTTCAAATCAGGAAAGGTACGGGTCATGATTGTGTCTTCTCACCATACCTATTCAATCTGTCTGCTGAGTAAGTAATCCAGGAAGCCGGGCTCTATGAAGAAGGTGCAGTATCAGAGTTGGAGGAAGGCTTAGTAACCTATGATGTGTAGATAGCACAAACCTGCATGCTGACAGCAAGGAGGGCTGAAAGCTCTCACTGATGAACATTTCACTCAATGATGTCAACTGCAATTCAATGTGAAGAACACCAAAGTGCCCACAACTGGAAAAATAAACAGCATCATGGTAAGTGGAGGGACAGACTGAAGTTTCCAAGAATTTCATTTTGCTTGGACTCACAACCCATGCTCAAGGAAGCAGCACAGCAGTCAAGAAACCGAACAATGTATCTCACAGGGTGAATCTGCTGCCCAACACCTCTTGAAAGCATCCCTTTGAGGTCTACAACGTGCCTGACACAAGCCATGGTGTTTTCAATCACTTCATATACATGTCAAGGTCGGATGACAACTACGGAAGTGTGGAGATGAATCAATGTATCTGAATGACGGTATGGGCGCAGACAATTGAAAGTACGTTGGACTGCCAGGAGAGAAGGAATAAAACTGACTCAGAAGAAATAGAGCAAGAAGACTCATTAGAAGTGAGGGTGGAGACACCTTGTCTCACATGCTTTGGACATGTTATGCAGAGAGATAAGTCCCTGGGAACGGGCCTGATGCTTGCTGAAGTAGAGGGTCACTGTCGATGAGATGAATTGATCACAGGAGCTGCAACAGTTGTGAGGATGGCATTGAACCAGGCAATGGTTCCTGTTTTCTCTTTCACCTGGGACGCTGTGAATCCGAGCTGACACCATACCACCTAACTGCAACAGCAAGCATCGCGGTGACAAAGAGTACTGATGGCTATCAGGGATGGGAGAGGGATATGGCTTTTGCTTCGTGGACGCTGAGTTGATGCTAATTCAGACAAGGAGAATGGACATTGTTGTACACATGAAGTATGCCATCAACATCAGTGGGCTGTATTCACAGAAAGCATCACTTAGAAGACCATCAAGTCTACCCCCCTGCCAGCTCCCTGAAAGATTAGGATAGCAAGCATGCTTTGTACCTGGCTCTCACGTGGGTGTTTGGTGGGATCTCCCTGGAAAGCAGGTTTCTTTCAGGA
The DNA here is from genome assembly GCF_000313985.2 of Echinops telfairi. NCBI lineage: Eukaryota > Metazoa > Chordata > Mammalia > Afrosoricida > Tenrecidae > Echinops > Echinops telfairi. Next base: position 1,721,694 of record NW_022103907.1, on the reverse strand, counting down.
AGTGCCTGTCTCTGGGTAAAGGTCTTGACCCTCATTCTCCATTCACAGAACCAGCCAAGCCTCTAAGCTTCCCGGAATCTCACTTCCCTGGGACTGACCTCTGGACCATGTCCAGGCTCTTCCTCGCCCCCATTCTACATGGAGGGTCAGTCATCAGCCCTTGCCCTTGACTTGGCTTCCTTTTCTTTCCAGAGGACAAACTCTGAGATCTTGGCTGAAACACTGGTCCAGTTTCCGTGTGACAGGCAAGGGGGAGGGGAGGAGGGCAGCCAGAGCTATTCGGTGATAAAAGCGGGGTTCCAGCCCATGTCTCCCCACTTCTCCTCCAGAGCGTCATCGCTTTCTTCAGCTATCGCCTGGGGACATGACAAGATGCACTGCCAACTCCCTTTCGCTAAGCAACCAGTGCCAACTCAGGAACTGAGAAAACATGTCCTCCATCTGGAAGCCAGCCTGCCGCGGTCCCCACCCAGGTCCCAAAAGGCCAAACAGCTCTTAGCAACCCTCTGGCCAAACAGAGGTCCCAGCCCAGCCCGGTCACTAGCCCCAGCTCGGTCCTCTTCTGGCCTCACAGCTCAGGGCTGCCAGCCCCCTGTCTTTTCTCTATCTCAGGGACATTCCCTCACGATCAGGGGTATCGGGCCTAGTGAGGACTGAAATCAAAGCAATTTTGCCACATGGCGCTAAGCAGCAGCTGCGAATGTCTATGAGTCATAGCACTTCTCCGGAGCCGGCCATGTCTACTCCCCAGGCAGGCACCCACTCTGACCCGGAGTGCCCTGAGCTGGAGGGGAGACTCAAGAGCCCAACAGAACCCAGCGGTCATGTTCCAGGTCCAGGGCGGCCTTCTACAGCTGAATTGTCACAAAGAGACAATTGGTCTCTTTGACAGAGAGAGTGGTCGGCCCCGGGGAAGATAGGCTAACTCGGCACCTTATGTGCGGAAAACAAATGTGGAGTGGTAGCCCGTGGACGGTGGATCAGAGTCACCTGGGAACCTGGGAACCGATGGAAATGGCAGATTCCAGCACACGACGCCAGACCTATGGCGTCAGCATCTTCTAGCGAGCAGGTCGTGATGTCCCTGAGGAGCACAGAAGGTTCAACAAAGGCTCAGAAGAGTTGGCGGGTGGAGTCCACCTCTTCTGGGCTCACAGCTCAGGGCCACCAGCCCCCTGGCTTCTCTCTCTTGAGTCTCCCCTCCAGCACGCTTCTGCTCGGATGTACACGGCGGCTCCCTGAACGTCAACTCGGTGGGAGTTGTTTGCCGGGAGGAGCAGGCCACTGGAAACACTCATCTGGTTTTGCTCTGAACTCCTACGGGTGTCCGACATTCATGCAGGATGGAGAACCACAGGGTTATCATTTCGGTTTACTTGATCACAAGATCTCAGCTCTGTGTCCTCCCTGTGAATGCGGTTGTCGCTGCCTCGATCCGTGTCCCCAGAGGAGACATGCAGCTGCCTAAGGGTCTGGAGAGCATACTATTCTGTAGCCACCTCTGCGGAAAAGGGCCTCCGAACAAGACTGCCCCCACCGCTACCCCACCCACTTCTGAATGGCAATGGACCACCCCGGGGGACACCAGAGGCTCAGAGAAGAAATCGCTCCATAGCTCCTCAAGGCATCCCATCCATCCCATCCGGCAGGGCCCCTTCAGGCCCCTAAGGGCCTGCAGAGCAGGACTGTGGAGGTGATAACCCGCAGAGAGGGGACCCAAGCTGTTTCTGGGCAGGCAATCAGGTCTTATGAGTGAGCAGAGATGGCCTCTCCTGCCCCAGAAAAATCACTTAAGCTCCCGGAAATTGAAAGGCTCGTGTGCCAACGCTAACACCAGAGTCAGAAATTCACGAGCAAATGTGGGCAAAACATTGGGATCTAGCAATCCCAAAGCCAGAGCCCCAGGCACACGCCACAGCGCCCCGTTTGCATCCAGCTTGACACCTCGCCCTGGGGGATGACTCTCCCCGAAGAACAGCCCTGGTTTAAAGGCAGGGCAAGTCTTGGAGTTGGGGGGGGGGGAGGTTCTGCCCTCACTTCCCGGTGCTCTGGATAGCTCGAGATGCTGGCCCCTCCACCCTCGGCCTCGGTCGCCCAGCTCGACTCACAGGGTGGCCCACGGTAAGGAGCGCTTGTCCACTTCTTTCACCAAGAGTCATGGCTACAGAACATCCATGGTGACCCTTGCCACAGGAATGAGGAAAGACCAGAAGAGGGACTCTCAAGTTTCAAGTGGAAAAGGAACAAAATCAAAGACAGGTCCGGGTCAGAACATGGCCTCCAAGGACAAAATTCCAACCATTCAGGCGCTCGACCCAGCCTGCAGGAAGCCAGCCCCCACCTGCCTCCTAAGGAACTGGGTAGAGAATCTTTCCTGGACACCAGCCCACACTGGGCGAGGGAAGGGCTTCCATGAGAACGGAAGAGTCAGAGGAGAGAGAACAGAGAGGAGGAGGAGGAGGAGGAGGAAGAGGAGGAGGAGGAGTAGGAGGAGGAGGAGATGAGCCTGAGATCCGGTCCTACCTGCCGACCCTCCCAGGGGCCACCATACCCACAGCCACTCTGTGGGTCAAGGATGCTATGACTTCTCCTTCGAGAGACCTCTCAGTGGCATCAGCTCCAGGAAGTCAGAGTTCCCATGTCCTCAGACACATTTGCCAGAGACAATACAATCGTGCCCAAGCCAGGATCAATAGAAAGGGGCGGGGGGAGAGGGGGTGTCTACTTTGAGGAGAAAGATTTTTTAAAGTTTACAAATTTAATTTTCGAACCCCAAAATACGTCCCCCACTAAAATTCACCGCCCTGAAGAGAGGCCTCTTGCCTAGGCACCCTTCTTGTAACCAGGCGTACATTCCAGAATGTTCTTAAAGGTCCAGCTTGGCACTTCTAGAAGCGAGACTTTGGCATCAGACACAGCTGAGTCGGAACCCCGCCCTTGCCCCTCTGGAGATGTGGGTTTTTAATCCTTTGAGCTTCCGTGTCCTCATCTGGAAAGTGACCTCACAAGCATTTTGCTCGGATTTAATGGAGTAAAATGAGAAAACGTCCACAAGGTCGTGGAATCTTGAGAATAAAAGATCATGAATCACAAAGTCCCCTCATACATTGAACTGAGTGCCACTGCCAGTAGAGAGTAGCTAATTAACCTCTGAACTCTTCCTTCCCTGGGAAAAGTAGCTCCCAAATTCACTCACCCCATATGAATGCTTACATGTCCCCACTCCCACACTACCCTGAAGGTGAGGATGGGCCAAGCCCCCATTCCTGCAAGACAGACCAGGTGACAGAGAGGACTCTCCCATGAAAGGGACAGGCGTGTCTACAGAGTGGGAGTCTCCAACTAGACGGTCTCGCTGACCTCTTCCAAGTCTCACCCCTCGTCCTATGCTTCGCAGTGCACGTGAGCTGTACGGTAGGATGGAACAAAGACATTGCCGGCACAGAAGGGGCAACCGTGGAGCCGCCCGGCCCGGCCCGGCCTGACCAGGGTCCCTGGAGATGCTCCACAGGCCGACTGAGCCTGCAGTGAAGTGGGAGGAAGGCCTTCCTTCCTGACTGAGGAAGCCGTCCAAGAAAGGGCCCGGTGGGATGAACCGACCTGGGAATCTAGAGCCTGGCAAGTGGGCTCAAGCCGAGAAAGGTGGATGGGACCATGATGGAGACCTAGAATGTTCTATAAGAGTCTGGGCTTATGCTTCAGAGGCTTTCCGAGGGAAAGACAAGGGTTACGCACTCTGTTTTCATGCAGACCTCTCGAGTGGAGTCTGAGGACTTTTGAATAAAGGAAGGCCCCTGACTGAAGTTAACTGCCAAGAGTTAGAAGCCACCCCTCCAGGTCCGGACTGAGCACAAAAAAGTGATTTAACCAAGATGTAGACTAGCCCTTCCTATGCCCTGTAGACCTCTCTGGGGGAGACGAATCAGCCACTCCCCTCTACGCTCATCAAACGCAGGCACCTCACCCCTCCACCCACCTCTGCTCCCCTCACAAGAGGCAGCACATACACACACACACACACACACACACACACACACACACCCCACAGACCTCCAGAGGAAACTGGGTCTTCTCAGGTGACCTCTTAGAGTTCACCTCCAGAGTTCAGTCTATTACTGAAAAGTCTGAGCTCCACCTTCGTTGAGCCAATTTATATCACCCCCTACCCTATGCGAGGGAGGCCTGGTACTGGGTACCAGGATCCAGAGTGCTTGTTGTATGGCCACAGGTCTGTTACTGCAAACATGGTTCATGGACATCTGGCATCCTGTAACTTCCCACGGGGCATGGAGAATCATTACCAACATCAACAGCCCAAGGCTGAGCACTCTGATATGCAGGTCAGACCCACACCTCCTCTGCCAGCCTTCCTACTAACTCTGCTGCGAGCCATCCCTCTCTACGTCCCTGCTGGGCTGGACAATGTGTAGCAGTGGACACACAGAACTCACGGTCCATACGCAAAGCTATGAGAGTAATTAGGATCAGGAGTGACTCGGGATACCGTTTTCTAATCAGGACATCCTCTTCTCAGCCATGTCCACAGGCAGGCCTCTCTTCTGACCTTCAGCCTCTCAGCCTCCAGCTTGGTCTCTGCCCTCCTCAGGCAAATGTTACAAAGCTATTGGCCCCACCAATACATGGCCAAGGGCGCCTCAGTTTCATCAGTGAGCCTCAGCTAAAGGTGCTCATTTCTCTCATCCATGAGTCAGCAAGCCTCGCTCCCCTGACAAGCATCCAGAGGCACCTCACCCCATCAACGAGCCTTCTACCCGGAGCGGACTGGGCAGTCCATTGGCCATCTTGTCTAGACTCCTAGCCCTGCTGCTGACATCTTGTGCCCTCTCCAGTGCTCCAGCTCTCTCTCCCTCTGGTACCTGCGTCCAGGAGATTCTCAGCACAGGAGCCCTGGGTCTCGGAGTCATGTTCCATTCCCATCTCTCTCTTAAGCCTAGTGGGATGGCAAAAGTGACCAATCCTTCCCTCCTGATCCCAAACATTTTATTTGCATGGCCCCACCCCAACAAAGCATTTCACGCACTTCATTTGCACAGTTAGCCAGCTGTCCAATCCCTTTGGTGGGCCACATCCATCTCGTTTGCATAATCCCATCCAATCATTCCATCTGAATTACAAGACAATGACAAGAAAGGTCATGTAAACTATCACACCACAGTTACTAAACTTCCCAGAGCCCCGTTTTAATTAAAGAATGAAGATCATGATGCCTAATGCGTAGAAAAACGACATCATCAATATCGCTGCAACTAACAGAGATCACAGCGGCTGTAGGCAGGGAATAGATTTGTGGAAATAATTCTGGCCCAAGATGATAAGAGTCTAATTTAGAAGGAGGGGGGTGGGTGGGGAGGGAGGGGAAAAAATGAGGAGCTGATACCAAGGGCTCAAGTAGAAAGCAAATGTTTTGAGACTGATGATGGCAACAAATGTACAAATGTGCTTCACACAATGGATGTATGGATGGATTATGATAAGAGTTGTATGAGCCCCAAATAAAATGATTTTTTAAAAGAGTCTAATTTAGGGCATAGTGATTCAAATAGGTGGGGGCGGGGCTGGAACCCCAAAAGAGGGGGTCAAGTTAGATGCAGATTTGATCAGGACGATTAGAAGGGGAGTCAAGACCGACCCCAAAGTTCTCGCACGATAGGGGAGGTGTCTTCAACTGAAAGATGCTGAGTCCTGGGGAAGGCAGGTTGATCTGTGACTCCTCCGGGCCACCAGGTACAGGGAGAACGGTCTAGATCACAGGATAGGCTTGGAGACCCAAGGAAAAGAAAACTACCATCGGACCAATGAGCAACATCATGATAAAGAACAGGAAGACTGATGTGGTCAAGAATCCTTTTGCTCGGGTCTTGGTGCGGTTAATGATTATGCCCAGAGCAGCTGAAACCGCAAGTGGAGGTGCTGTCAGCTCTGCAGACCTGGCCACCAGAGAGCACAGAGCTGAGGAAGGCCCGAGAAAACAAGAGTGCCGTGCAGGGTGGGCAGAGGAAGTGGAAACCACACAGGAGGCTGAGCCAGGGCAGACAGGGAGGCGAGGAGAACCAGGCAATGTAAGCGAGTAGAGGATGTGCAGAGTGTCGAAGAGGGTGACGTGGGTCCAGATGGAGGAAAACCATCGGACTTGATTCGTACGGAGGTTCACTCACTCACTCACAGCGACCCTCCTGGACAGGGTAGACCTGCCCCTGTGGGTTTCCGAGGCTGTAACTTGACAGGAGCAGAAGGCCTCTTCTTGCTCCAGTGTAGAGGCTGGCGGGAGCGAGAGGGGCGTCTGTGCAGTTGGGGGAGGGGCTGTGGGTCAAGAGTCCTTGGAAGTATGGTCAAGAAGTGGAAACAAGTCCCCGGCTCTTTAGACATCTTGGAGAGGAAAGGAAGGGGTGGCAGCTGGAGGAAACTGAAGAACAAAGAAACATCAGGTTTGCTTTACTTGTTCGTGGAGCTCATTCCTTCGCCGGAGGAGGAGACGAGAGAGATTGCGGGTCTGCAGGAGGAAAAAACAACTGCAGGCACAGGACGGGGAGCAGCACGGGCTCCAGAGGGGACTCGCCCTGGGCAGCGGGGGCAGAGGACGGGCCAGGGCAGAGCAGAAGGAGGGCAGGGGGTTAGCATGGTCAGGATACTGTCCATGAAGAGGAAGCATGAGAGGGTGGACGCAGATGAGCAGTGATCTTCTGGAACCATCTCAGAGGGTGCATTCTCATTCCAAAATGCCAAACAAGTCTACCCCTTCCTGCCCAGTCAGATACCATGACCTTCTGCAGCCAGGGCCAGCTGATGTCCACAGCTCTGACAGACAGAGTCGAGGCCACTCCTGGGACTGGTCGTGTCAAGAGCTCTCCTCCATTCCCAGTGGATGGCCACGCCCACCACACCTTCTGCGTGGGGCATCAGGCCCAGCTCAGACTCCTGCCTCCAGCTGTGACAGGCTCATGGGCCAGCAGGTGGCCAGTATGGGGAC
>NW_022103907.1:1711847-1713278 GCF_000313985.2 Echinops telfairi | reverse complement strand
GCCCTACCAGGTCTCCCACACCCACCTCCCCACCAATCTGGATTGCTTGTTGTTCCCTTGTCCCTGGGTTTGTTAACACCTCTTCCCTTACAGCTGTCCCTCTTGCAGGCCTCCTGCACCAGTTCTGTTTCTTCTACCTGGACTGGTCACAGATGCCACTTTGGGGTTCTCAGGTGGGGTCCATACCCTATAGTCAATCCCCTGTCCCCCAGACAGTGAGGTGCGGGTCAGCTAGCAGTTGATGGACCAATGATTTAAAAACCTGTTGCAAAGAGACAACATGAGTCCCATGCTGTTTGTTGCCTGCCAGGACCAGACTGGCCCTTTCCAAACAGTGTGCCCTGTGAGGTTGTCCATGGAGCACCAGGAAGATGATGTCATTGTGAGCTGTCAAGTTGGTTCTGACCCACAGCGGCCAGAATCAGACAGATTCGAGCTGCCCTTCAGGTTTCGTGGGCCGGAATCTTTATAGAACGGACTATCTGGTCTTTTCTCCTGTGGAGTCACTGGTAGGTTCAAACTGCTGCCAACCTTTCTGTTAGTGGCTGACCACTTAGTGAGCATACCACCAGGACTCCTGAGATACTTTCCATGGTGTATATGTAAGAAGGCTGAGGCTCAGAGAGGTCAAGTAACTAGCTCAAGGTCATGGAGCTACTAGGTGCAGAGTAAGAAGTCACGCTCACAGACAACTCGTGGCCATTAAGTCCACTCTGACTCATAGTGACCCCATAGGAGAGGGTAGAACAGCCCCGGTGAGTTTCCATCAGTCACTGTAACTGTTTATGGGAGTAGAAAACCTCATCTGGTGGTTTCAAACTCTGACCTTGAGATTAGCAGGTCAATGCCATTGTGCCAGCAGGGCTCTGTCAGGCACCAACAGACCAGGATGAAATCCCTCACCTTCTAGCTGTGTGACTTCAGGCCCTTCAGGACTAACCCTCTGAGCCTCGGTTAACTGCACCATGGAGATCTATTCCACACGGTTATGGAGAGTATGTAATAAAACATAAAAAACATTAACACTGTGTCTTGCAAGTGTTTGATAAACAGTGGCTATTAATCTGTTGCTTTAATAAACAGTTCTGTTGTGATGGAAGGTTTGGAGCGTGGGGGGAAGACTGTCCCTTTGGAGTGTCTTTGGGGTAAGAATCTAGACAGGCCGGGCTGAGGGTGGGGGCCAGAGCATGGGGTGTGAAAGAGAAGCACTGTCTCAAGAGGGCAGGGGGTTCCCCCCAGTTTCCTGAGGTGAGCAGGAGGCAGCGGACAGGCTGGGGCAGTGGACAGGAGAGGAGCAGGGCAAGTACCACCTGGCTGAGGGACACCTTAAGAAGTCCCTCCTTGGATCAGGTATAAGGCATCATCAGAACAAAAAATCTTGCCATAGTGAATGATGGGGGGAGTGCGGAGTGGAGACCCAAAGCCCATTAG
>NW_022103907.1:1708850-1711028 GCF_000313985.2 Echinops telfairi | reverse complement strand
GACGTGACCCTCAGGAAACTAGAAAACCTTCTAAAGCTCCAGTGGATAAGCGAAGGTCTTGTGTTTGCTGTGTTTGAGAAATACAAATAAAACCTTGTGGTGAGTACGTTTGAAAACAAGGGCGCAGGGACGCCACGCTCGATGACCCAAGTTGCGTGTTGTGCAAGTGGATCCTGGTTAAGTCTCCTTAACCAGGTGGTTGGTGATTGGCCAAGCACTGGTGATTGGCCACCGCTAGCCATGTCATGATGAGCAGCAACAAGGAGTCGTGAAAAGGAGGCCCTGTCCAACCAAGGGGCACGGCATGTGAAAAGGGGTAGATCGTACATAGAAATTCATAATATTCGAGTTGGGGCGGGGGCTGCCTCTGTATATCATGTTGGTGCAAATATAAACTAGGGATGAATCGCAGCGTGTGCTGGTCATTTGGCAAAGATGCACCTGCACCTGCTTCTCTTGTCCCTGGCATTTGAGCTGGAAGGGCTTATGGAGGTGAGCTGCTTCCTTCACTAGGAAAGGAGGGCTTTTAGAGTCCGAGGCCTGGAGAGCCTGCAAGACATTCCCAAGGCCACCCAAGAGCCGATCCCACTCCTGGGACCCTCACCCCCACAGGCAGAGCACTGGCCACCCCCTGGCAGGGACCGGAAGGGCCTCTGCTTGGCTAGGAGGAGTTTGCTTCTCCAGCCTCCCATTCAGGGCTCCCCTCATCACCTTGGCCCTGCAGTGCCAGGTCAGTGCCCAGTAGCGGACATTCCCTGGGACGAGGGTCCTCGGTATTTTCAATCACCTCATGTGCTTGTGAAAGTTAGACGTGAACCCAGGAAGACCGGGGACGCTTGGAACTCTGGTGCTGGTGAGGAACATGGAAGGTGCCACGGACCGCCCAAGAACAAACACGTCCATGTAGGGAGAAGCATGGCCAGAGTGCTCCTGAAAGGTAAGGGTGATGCGACGTGGTCTCACATGCTTTGGGCATGTTGTCAGGAGAGCCTGGTCCCTGGAGAACAGCACGCTGGGTAAAGGATGGGGCAGTGAAAAAGAGGGAGACCCTCAAGGAGATGGACTGACACAGCAGCTGCACGGATGAGCTCAAACATAAGCACAGTGGTGAGGATGCCACAGGCCCCAGTGGCGCTTCCTTCTGTCCTATATCGGGTCAGAACCGACTGGATGGCACCTACCAACGACAATAAGGTTCTTGGGACTGGAAGTCACTGGACCAAAGCCAGCTCGGAATGACCCAGCCATTGGCTAGGACTTGGAAGCCTTCTGTCTATCTAAGGTTTCCACAAGGGAGGGGGTGAGTTCTTCTGAGCTAGGTCACAGTCCCGGGTTCTTGAAGGAAAACTAGCCTAGTCCACTGGACCGGGGCGGCTTGCAGCAAACCTGGGAGTAGCTCAAGTCTTCAAGCTGTCTTCTGGGAATGCACTGAAGGAATCGGGAAGCCCAGACCAAATGCAAAGAAATAAACTATCTTTCCAACCAGAGTCTCAGCAAAGTCGTCACTTTGACCATGAATCTAGCATCTGAATACCTATCCTGTTCCAGAAAAGGGCTCTTGACAAAGATCCTTCCGCAAAGAGCTCAGAAGACATCGGGACCACCGTCTTTGACCTTTTTGAGATGGCCCTCGGAGTAAGTAGACTCTCTTTCTTGAATGGGAGCTAGAGTTCTGCAAAGGACCTTCCCAGAACACCCTCCAGCTTGGTCCCAGAGCTGTAAATGACTTCTATGCAAGAGCTTATTTTCTCTGTCTTGATTTTATTGAAGGGAAGCCTGAGACCATCGTAGGAATGTGATTTGGGCTGTGAAGCCGAGTGAACGTGGCACCCCGCCCTCCAGAGGGCTGTAGCTCCAAGGTCAACGTGAGAGCAATTGTGTGGACTGGTAGTTGGTCCTCTATGAAGAACAGGCAAGGGGACACGGAGCGGGCGTGGCAGAGGCAAGTGGCGGAGGAGAGACTGAGCGACAGAGATGAGAGAAGCGGAACACCCGGACTGGGAACCAGGGAAGGTGAACACCAACTGTAGTGAGGCCCCATCACCCCTCTGCACAGACTGGAGAGGGAACAGGATGTGAGACAGCACAGGGGCAGGCATGAATGCACAGACGATGGATGCCCAGGCGTGGCTGGTTAGCATGTGGAGGGGCCGCTGTGGGGAAGTGACTTGGCTCTAA
>NW_022103907.1:1701053-1707764 GCF_000313985.2 Echinops telfairi | reverse complement strand
TTGTGGGCTTGGGCAGCATTGGGTTGGGATGTTTTCGTGATGCACATTTTCTTTACATAAAACTCTCTCTTATACATGAGTTGCTATGGATTTGTTTCTCCAAAGTACCCAGACTAATACACTGGGTTTTTGGAATCCAATGGCCAAGCCTTTCTTCAGAGTGGACTCAAATCTCCAACCTCTTGGTTAGCAGCCAAGCACATGAACTACTTTGGGAACATCTCTGTATCAAAGAGATCCCATAGGACTGAGTCCATTCTGAATCTCTAAGAGATCCTACTTTTAGGGATTCTGAGACTGCAAATCTTTATGGGAGCCGACAGCCTAATCTCTTCCCTGGGAAGGGTGGGGCGGGGAGGGGAGGTTGAGCTGCCCATTTTGCAGCTCATCACCTCGCCCACAGTACCACCAGGGCCCTGTTCACCAACCAGGATCCCCTAGTAAAGACGCACAAGCCTGATGTAGGCAGTGCCACTCCTGAGTGCATACCCTGGAGAAAACCGTGCCCACATGAGCCAGGAAACAAGCAGCTGACTGCCCAGCACAGCTTGATCATGACTAGAATGCCCATCAACAGGAAGCTGGGAAAACCAGTTGCGGTACGTTCACGCAGTGGAATATTGCATGGCAATGAACACAAACAAATGCCTTCTCTGCTCAGCACCAGCACCATGGACAGCCCCCCACCCCCCACAGCCCACTGCTTTGTGTCAAAGAAGCCAGCCTTCACAGACCCCTAGAGTCTGACGCTATTTCTATGAACCTCAAGATTCAAGCTGCAATACAGAGAAATGCGGACAGAGATGGTCAGACCTGATAGAAAAGCAAGGAACAGCGAGGTGAGTGGTCAGCCCCGTGGGGAAGGAGAGGGCCCCGTGGGGAGGAAGTTGCTAGGTGCTACCAACCTTCTTTCTGTGTGCTGGCTCCACCGAATCTCAGTTGGCAATTACTCTTTCAGCCATCCCTGTGTTTTCTACATTCTTCTCTCTGTAAAAGATTGGATTTCAAAGCGAGAAACAAAAACCCAACACTTCAAGTATTCATCCTGATGAGCCGGGTCTAGAGCCTTAAGCTGGCCCGGGAGCGAAGGAGGATGCCACTCCTTCAAGGCAAGCAGGCCTCCCCACAGCTCAGGTGAACAGCTCCCCTCGCCCTGCCTCCCCCAGTTGCCCCTTGCTTCAAACCAGCTAGGCCAAGTCTCCGGTGTCCGAACCGGGTCAGTCTCAGGAAGCAGGGAGCGGTGCCTTCCTGGCTGCCCACACCCTTGGGGCTGGCCTCACCCTCAGTGAGGCACTGGCCTGAGAAGGCCAGGAGTTAGGATGAGAAACACGAACGCTCCGAGGTCCCAGTGCAAACCCAGGCCCTCGTTCCCGTGAGATGCTCTGCACCCCTCGTTTGGGCAGACCAAGCGCTGTGTCAGAACTACTCCTTGCCACGGGGCTGATGGACAGAGCCAAACAGCCCCTTGGGTTACCCAGACCCAACCTCATCTTTCTCTCCCTGACCAGCTGGTGGGTTTGAACTGCCGACCTTTCGCTTTAAGACCCAGCCCTTAGCCCACTGGGCCAAGAGGGCTCCTTCTGCACCAGAAGGGATGTCATAGTCTCTATCTCAACAAGATAAAAGGGGCCACAAAAGCAGCTTCAGTTTAGGTGGTGCGCTAACGTCCCTGGGGCTCTCCGCTCCTCCTAAACCAGCGGTTCTCAACCTGTGGGTCGCGACCCCTTTGGGGGTCACAAAGGATTCTTTCACAGGGGTCACCCAATTCATCACAGTAGCAAAATGACGGCGATGAAGTAGCAACAAAAATAATTTTATGGCTGGGGGGCCACCACATGAGGAACTGTATGAAAGGGTCGCGGCATTCAGAAGGTTGAGAACCACCGTCTTAAACAGACTGGCCATTCTCTTGCCCCTGATTTCCAGGGAGGAAGGCTGTGTCTTAGACATGGAATTGCTAACTGCAAGGTCCAAGGTCCAAATCCGCCAGCCACGGTCTGCTCCCATGAAGACAGTCTTGGGCACCCGGTACAGGGTCTCCGTGAGCTGGACGCAGCCTGATGGCAGTGGGTGGGTGTGGGAGCCCCGGGAGCCCTGGTGATGCCATGGGTAAACACTTGGCTGCTAATCGAAAGGTCAGTGGTTCGAATCACCTGCTGCTCTGAGGGAGACAGATGTGGCCGCCTGCTTCCGTGAAGATTTACAACCTTGGAAACCCTGTGGGGCAGTTCTAACTCTGTCTTACGTGGTCACGATGAGTCAGAATTGACTGGAGAGCAGTGGGTTTGGTTCAGTGAGGTCAAGATCCCAAGTCTCCACAGTCACTAGGAAGGGGAGCTGGGATTCAAACTCAGAGCAGAGTCCCTGGGTGGAACTGCTTACCCCACTGTCCTCAGGGGGAGGCACGGCTCGGTCCCCCTAGCAGCAGTACCGAGGACACTTAACCCTGCCCCGAAACAGAGAGCACCTTGCCCTGACGGAGCAAGGCCAAGGCTGGAGAGGGGCTAGCAGCCCTCCAACCCTGGCTCTCGGCTGCTCAAAGAGCAGCCAGGCCACCCTGTTCCAATGGAGCCAAGACTTGAAAGGCAGAGAGGGGAAGGGACCACCCCAGCATCACACAGTCTCCATTACACAGGGTGACCGACACCTTTCCTCACACCCAGCCCATTCTGTTTGCTCCGGGCCTCCTCCTTGTCCCTCTCTCCAAAGGCTCAGGGACCCTGACTCGCTCACCCAGATTCCATGCCACCCCTCCCTCCCCACACAGCTGGATTATCACATCGCCCTCACCTCTGCCCAGAGGCCCAACCACTGGAGGAATCCAGGCTCCTTGGTCTCTCCGGAGATGGTTGCACCCACGAGTTGAGGGAGGTGAGGACCAGGGCCACCCCACGCCTGGCCCGCTTGGCCCCGGCCCAGCCTGGCAGCCCTGGGCTGCAGCCTCCTGTCGGGGCAGGTGCTGGGAGCCACGGTGGCCCTGCTGCTGCCACGGTGCTCCCTGTGCCAGGCTCTCCTTGGATAAACAAGGCTGCGTAGCAACCAAGGCTCTGAAGGAGTCTGCAGCTCCCTGCGTGGGGCAGAGAGGGAGCCGCCAGAATTCTCCCCAGTGGCAACCTGCCCTGTGGGGCCAGAGAGGGCAGGGCCTCCCGGATGGGGCCTCACCGGCTAGTCGCCAGCAACACTGGCGACATTCTGCCTGCTGTGTAACGGCTCTCACTGTCCTTTTCCAAATTCTTCCACCACCGTGAACATAACCTCTCCTCCCCTCACCCATCCAGCCTGCATGCCGATCCGCGCGTCTGCCCGGACGGACATCCCCGTTAGTGCAAGCTTGTGCATGTCACAGTGTTCATGCACTTCCACTTCCCCCGCATCTTGTCCTGCCTCCGTCATTTTTTTAATCATTATTAATCATTTTATTGGGGCTCTTACAGATCTTGTAACAATCCTTCATTCGATTGTATTAAGCACGCTTGTACAAATGTTGCCATCAACATTTCCTTTCTACTTGGGCCCTTGGTATCAGCTCCTCTTTTCCTAATCTCCCTCGTCCTGTAAGCCCTGCCCCCCCCCCACATGTCAACCCTCTGGCCAGTGGGTCTCCTCCCTCCCTCTGGTCTCCCCCCTCCCCCAACCACCCTTCAAAGAATGTTTCTTCTAGTGTGCAAACCTTTCCTTGGCTCCTTACAATGGTGGCTCCACAGAGTGTCTGTGCTGGTGTGATGGACTAACTTCTCGGAGTGACGTCCTCCAGGCTCCTCAGCTACGAAAGGGGCATAAACTGAGTAACGCCCAGATGGGGCTGTTGGAAGGGTTAAGAAGGAGCACATGCCACGCCCTCTCCCTCTCTCTATACACACACACACACACACACACACACACACAGCAGAAAGCCAATCAGATTCCTCTGCCCCAACTTTTGGAAATTTTTAAGCCCCTCAGGCCATGGCTTGTTTATGTTTGTTTTTATTGCAGTGAATATACAGGTAACAAAACATCTGTCATTTCTACCATCGTCTCATGCACCGTTCGGTGGCAGTAAAATGACATCCATTGTGTGGTTCTACCAGGAACATTCGTGGTTCCTGGATTTTTCCACCACCTCTACCAGCAGCTCAGAGTCCCCTAAGCAAGTTCTTGCTGGCCCTCAACTCTCAACACTCACTCACTCACACAATCACTCACACACTCACTCACTCACACAATCACTCACACACTCACTCACTCACACACTCACTCACACAATCACTCACACAATCACTCACACACTCACTCACTCACACACTCACTCACACACTCACTGTCTCACACACTCACTCTCTCGCTGTCATCCTGTCCATGCCAACTCCAGGAGGCCCTGTACGACAGGGCAGAACTGCCCCTGTGCGTTTCTGAGACTGGACCTCCTGACAGGAGTAGAAAGTCCCATCTTCCTCCCTCGGTGAAGCTGGTGGATTTGAACTGCTGACTTGTTAGTCAGCAGCCCAACTCATAGCCACTGTGCCACCAAGGCTTCTTGTCAGCCACTAAAAAGACTTTGTGTTGTCTATTCTCGGGATTCCACACAACCTCTGTCCCTTGAGGACTGGCATATTCTCTCAGTAGGCATTTTTCACGGTGTCTAGGGTATGTGTCTCCCAGTGGAGGAGTGGTACTCAGTCCACTGTGTGTCTAGGACAGGTTGTATGCACCCATTCATCTGCAGATGGGCCTTTGGGCTGTTTCTACCCTTTGGTTGTTTTGTGCAAACTTGCCGAAGAACGCATGTTTGCTTCCCACCGGGCAGGAACCCCAGGTCACCTGCTTTCCCCTCGCCCTATGGTCCCCCAACCCTCACAAGCCAAGGGACACAGAGAAAAGCCGGAGGTCTCCCTGATTTGATGCAGCCTTGCAAAGCGATGCTCAGATTACCCCAGGTGAGTCCACCTCCTCCTCCGGTCTTTATAGAACTTGAAGGTGGACGGGACAGAGCAAGCTGCAGGCAGCCATAGTTCCAAAGTGAGGCTGCCAGGAATCCAGGCAACAGGGCCCACTGGACCACACTATCCCCCCAGGGTTAATTACCTGAGCGGAACCCAGTCCTGGACTCTCTCGGCACCTTTCTAGGGTTCCCTCATCTTCCCTGAGAGGGTCACGGAGGGCAGCCATGCCTCCTGCCTCCCATCAGGCCCTGGGAGAAGCCGCTTTCATGAACCAAGATGTGGGCGGGGCCAAGACCCAGCCAATGCGGACTGAGAACACGCTTTTCCCTGCAGAGGTGTTGGTCCCCAGCTGGAACCAACCAGGACTGCAGGCTCTGGGCTCCCCGGGGAGGTGGCTCTCCTAGGGACGGGCCAGCTGAGAAGCTGAGCTGAACTCCTGACCTCCCTCCAGTAGGGTTCTCTGGACGGGGGCACTTCCTCCAGACCACGAACAGACGTGGTTTCATCTCGGAGGTGGGGAAACTGAAGTCAGGCAGGACCCCCAGGTCAGCAGCTTGTAAGCGAGACAGGATCAACAGGGAAGTTGCCAGAAAGGGCAGGGAAGGGATGCTCCTGCCTCCAGAAAACCCCTCCTCACACCCCAGCCCGAGTTAGAGCTCCCACCGCACAGACCCTCGGTCACTTCCAGACAGCTGGCGCAGCACTGCCTGCCCCTGAGGGATGAGGGCGCCCTGCTGGCCTCCAAGCATGCCCCTTCACCCGCTCTGAGCCCAACGCTGATCTCTCGGGGAGCCACCCACGGGCCCTTCTGCCTTCCCTTGGATTGGGCCAACAGGGGAAGAGAAGAAAGTAATGGGACGCATTCCCCTCAATCCCACCCCCCCCCAAAGGGCCCTGGTGGGCTGGCTTGTCTGAAGGTGATCACAGCTCCACAGGCAGTGCTGTGCACATTGCTCTCTGGGTTGCGTGGCCCCCGAACCACTCCCTCCCTTTGCCCCTGGAAATTTAGAGGTGATAGAAGCCCCTGGCTGGCCTGTCCGGGGCTGCACTAGCCCTCTCCTCTCCTGCCATTACCCCAGGTCAGCACACTCCCAGCCAGCCCCGACTCTCCGGCCACCACACCTGACACACTGTAGTGTGTGCCGGGGTTCCTGTGAGCTACCTGAGGGCAAGTACCAGGAGGGGATGCTTTCTGCACAAGGTCAGCCCCTGAAAGAAGCTCATTAAATTCCCCAAATGAATGCCTCCTTCTGACGAGTGGCCGTGTAGAACCACAAGCCGGGAGGAGGGTTCCGAGGCCCTGGGTGATACACACACAGTGAACGCACTTGGCTGCTTGCCAAAAGGATGGAGGTTTAATCCATCCTTAACGCCTCGGGAGAAAGAACTGAGGATTGACTTCCAAGATCTCGGTCCTTGAAGACAGACAGCACGGAGCACTCTTCCACTCTGGTACCCATGGCGTCCCCGTGACACCACGGCGACCGGCCATTGGCACACGGGACGGTCCTTCCTGTGGGAGTGCGGGGCTCCGCCCAGGCTCTGCACAGGAGACAAAATGTTCGCAAAGTCTTACCTCTCCTCTAAAACACGTGGGCAGCCTCCGCGACAGTGGACCTTAATCGTCCTTCAGATCTGGAAATGGACTCGGTCCAGCGGCTCAAGTTTCAGCCAAACGAATCGGTCTCTAAAGGGAACAATCACACTAGGGAGGTGACCACACCTTAGGAGAATCAGCCACTTCAGATCAAAAGGGCACCAATTTGCCCGAGAACAAAGTTCAGAAGGG
>NW_022103907.1:1686694-1700693 GCF_000313985.2 Echinops telfairi | reverse complement strand
CCGGTGAAAGCCTGAGACTCCCTGGCAGCCTCTCCTCACCGGCTCCTCCTCAAACCCCAACCCCGGAGAAGCAGGTGGCAGGACTCCTGGGGCCCGCCCCCTGACCAGCCAGGGCAAGTGGCAGTGTGGCACCCTCGAGGGACTCACATCATGGTCCTGTTCAATCCTCTTGGAGTTTGGAGAACCCAAAAGAAGTCTGAAGGGGGAAATCAGGGCCATAGGAGGGGTGGGATAAATTCTCATAGGCCAGCCCTCGTGACCCTCAAAGATTGTGCAGATACATTATTGTGATGGGAGAAAAAAAGCCCTTAGCACAAGTTCCCCAGTCTTTTGGTCACCAGTGTAGTTTTCCATTTCCTGAAAACTCCTTCATCATAAGCCCTCATGATCAGCCGGTGTCCTGTGTGTGGTCACTGCAACCTTCTGCACTGACCTCTCCACCTGGAAGGAACTGGCCCAGGAGATCCCCTCAGAAACCGCTGTCTTGATTGGATTGTTTTTTTTGGAAAGTACTCTGACAAGAGTCAGACAAATGCATTACTGCAAGGACTTATCTGTAGCCATCCACTGATCAGAGAGACACGTTTAAACACATTTCTTTTAGTAATAAACTTGTGTGTATGAACTGGAGCCCTGGTAGCCATGCATTTTACTTTTCCTCGTGTGTGTGTGTGTGTGTGTGTGTGTGTGTGTGTGTGTACAAATAGGGATTCAGATACTAACACTTCTTACATGTAACCAGTTACCTCACTGGATTTATTTTCTTAGTTTGAAGACTTAGGGTAATAGTCTCATGATACAACTTGCCCAACTGGCATAATATAGTTAATAATATACGTTAGTAATAGTTAATAATATATGTTAATAATACAGTTAATCATAGTTTACATTCTTCATCCATTGATGAGTGGCTTCTGGGGGCTCACATACTTATGCATGGCCACCTAAGGTACGGCTATTGGTCTATATTTCTCTGAAGCAAAGGAGAAAGGAGGAAATCTCAGATTCAGCGTAGGAACCTGTCTTCAGGACTGTCTACATGAACCACGCCTGAGGCCACCTTGAGACAAGAAGTAGATCGTGGTCTGCTGCCACCGCTGAGCATTTAGAACAAGGACACAGCAGATGGAGCCTGAGAGAAAGGGAGGTAAAATGCGACACAGAACTTGAAATGCTCAAAAGAATCCAGACATACGAGATCCACTGCGACTAGACAAATCTCCGAGACCATTGTCCTGCAATGCTCTTTCAACCTTGAACTGACACTCTCTCCTGCAGGCACATTGTAGGTAAATAGCATGTCAGCTCAGAAAGTAGAGACTAGCACCCTTGAGAACGGCACTCCTCTTTTTAAAAAATCATCTGTATGAGGCCAATGGCCCACAATTATCCTAAAGCGTAAAAAGGTTGGCTGGGGGGAGAGAGCGGCCAGACTAGGTTACTGGGAAATGAGACAATGAGAGTGGAACCGTGACAAGGTTGACACAGTGGGAAGCATGTAACATATGTTACTGAGAAAAATGTAAGTAATAATTGAATGAGAACCTGATTCGCTGTGTATGCTTTCACCAAAAACACACTAACACATTATTTTATTAAAAGATTCAGAATCTCAGCATAATATTGAAACTGTCCAAGGTACAATTGAAACTAAGTCCTCCTACAAAGACTGAGAAAATTCTCAACGTCAGAGAGAAAAGACAAGCAACGGATGGCAAAATCAAGACACAGATGCTGGAACGATCTAGCAAGGATCTTTAAAGCAACCAACAGAGAAAATGCTGCAATGAGAACTTGTGGAACACGTGAAGAAATAGAAGTGCTCAACAAAGAAATAAAAGATACGAAGAAGAACCAATCAGATGATGGTAAGCCATCAAGGAACAAGTGAAGGAGCCAACGGCCCAAGAACTGTCAAGTCCGACTGCTGAAGAGATACACTGTATCCGCTTGTAAGGGTTTGGGACAAGGGAACGTTGTGTTCCTTCAGGTTGAATGCTGTCTAACTGACAGGGCAACTTGCTCCTGGAGGTCTCTGTATGGTCAGTCTCCCGTGCTGAAGAGAAGATAATGATGAAACCAACAATCTTGGCAAATCCTCCCACCAAGGTGATACCTCACCAGGCCACCCATCAGCACAAATCAGGACCTTGGTGTAGACCTATGTGATACGGACAGGCCTTTCCCGACACCTGGATGTTGTCACAGGGGAAAGGCAGACAGGTGAGCCCCGTTGCAGCCCTCCTGGGTGAGAGACTGTGGACAGGCACCGCTTCCCTGGGTGCCAATGGGAAGTGCCAGGTGTGAGTTCAGATCCGACCCTTCTCCCCACACTGTGAGAAGGATGCCATCAAGGGACAGGACATGGGAGAGCGGTAGACCACATCCATCGTGTAAGCAGCAGTGGAGTGAGGGAAAGGTGACCCGGTGAGTCCGAGGGGTCCTTTCTGAATAACAGACCACAGAGGCAGGGCTCCAGGGTCAGGACACCGAGGGGTGTGCTGAAGGAGGGCTTCTCAGGAAGCAAGGGTTTCTCTAGCTTTAGAAGCATGTTTGCATGAGCTACACCTCAACCTTCCAGGACAATGTCACTGGGGTCCAGGTCCCCCACCCCCAAGAATCTCTACAACTCAGTGATTCTGGGAGACGAAAGAACTGGGCCATACAGTCCCAAGATGGAACCCTTTCCAGCTTCAGTCTGCAATAATCGTAAGGCCAATGGGAATCGACAGCCCAACCGTTCCCCAATGGTGTTTTCTGGAATAAATAAATATGAATGAGACGTGAGCTTACGCTGGTTTCTTCACGAGGCCACTTTTCAAAGCCCTTGTGCATCGTTCAGCGCAGCGAGGCTCGTGAGAAGGGCAGCGTGTGAAGCGAATTCCAAATCCATGTGGCCACTGGGACCCATTGCTCATGAGACATTTCTGAGGCCGAGTTTGAAGAAAAGACACAAGGCAAAACACCGCTCTAATCTGCCTCCAAGTCCCCAAGGCAGCACATGAACTTGAGCCCAACAGAGTACCACATTTACAGTTCAACCCCAATCATGGCTGACCTCTTGAAAAACTCATAGCTCAAGAAGCATCTCCACACCGGCCCAGATATGGCTGTATCTCTGTGTCCAACTGGGATGGACACCTCCTCATGACTTCCCTCCGGAAAAGTGATCTGAAGCAAAGAGGAAGACACACACACACACACACACACACACACACACACACACACACACACACACACACCAGAGACGGGAGCAAGGCAGTCTCAGGGACCAGAAGAAGCAGATTGCTCCTTCCCACCACTGGAAAGCCAACCTAGCATCCTTGTCCTCCCAGTCCTCTCTCTGCAAACAATAAAAACAGCATTTTTGAACAACTGTCCCCCCTGCCACTCCGCCCCAAGGACACTCCATGACCTAAGAAGCCAGGCCACAAGGGAGTGTTTCTAAGGCGGGAGGTCCCAGTCTGGTCCTGAGTCTGGGGGACACCCACCTGCCGCTCCGTCAGCCAGATCCACCTCCCCCCAGAAGGACCAGGCTGGAGGGATGACCCCTCCCGTGCTGTCCTGGGCGCCCACCAGCTGGCTGGCCAGCACCAAGCCTCTCGTGGTTTCCAGGCAGTGGCTCTCTGATGGGAACACGGAGAAAAGACTCTTGTTTCTCGCCGTTCCCCTGGGTGACAGTTACCATGGATCTAAATCAATTTTTGGAGCCCGACAGTGGCTGGTGGGACATAAAGAGCGAGCTTTCTCTGCACCACAGTTAAACAAAAGCACGCAGGTGGATGGAGGTGGCTGCCAGCACAGGGAACAGAGTGGCGCCTGGCCCCAGGGCCCAGCTGGGCTGCCAACAGGGCGCACTGGGCGCAGGCATGCTATACTGTCAGGGGGCATCCTTGGACAAGTGGATCTCCCATCCTTTTCCCCACATCGATGTGTGGACATGCTAACGGGCATCTCCCTGAGGTCGCACGAAGAAAAACATCCCAAAGCCCCTGTTGGTGGATCTTCGAAGGGCTCGTTTCATAAGAAGACCAAAGGGAGTGGTCTTTGACTCGGTTCCCTTTGATGATGTCAGAGGGTTTTTCAACGGCTGATTTTTCAGAAGTGGTCCATCACTAAGACTGTCTCCCAACGTGCCATTGGGTAGATTAAAACTTTCAGCCTCTTGGTTAGCAGTGGAACCTGTCAGCCGTTGACACTACTCAGGGACTCCTTTATGTTATGTTTTGTTTTTTTAATCATTTTATTAGGGCTCATACAACTCTTATCACAATCCATACATCCATCCATTGTGTAAAGCACATTTGTACATTCATTGCCCTCATCATTCTTAAAACATCCTCTCTCCACCTAAGCCCCCGGCATCAGCTCCTCATTTTTCCCCTCCCTCCCCGCTCCCTCCTCCCTCATGAACACTTGATAATTTACATATTATTATTTTGTCATTTCTTGCACTAGACAAGCATGGGAATTCCAGAACATCTCATTGTGCTCATGAGGAAGTTGTGTGAACAGAACAAGGGCACACTGCATGGCTTAAAATCAGGAAAAGTGTGAGACCGGGCTGTATCCTCTCACCATACTTATTCAATCTATATGCTGAGCAAATCATCAGAGAAGATGGAGTGTATGAAGAAGAATGTGGCGATGGGATTGGAGGAAGGCTTATTAACAATCTGTGGTATGCAGATGGCACAACCTTGCTTGCTGAAAGGGAGGAGGACTTGAAGCACTTGCTGATGAAGATCAAGGATTGTAGCCTTCAGTATGAATTACAATTCAATTTAAAGAAGACCAATATTGTCACAACTGCAACAAGAGGTTGCATGATCAATGGGGAAAAGGTTGAAGTTGTCGAGGACTTTGTCTTGCTACAATTCACAACCAGTGCCCGTGGAAGCAGCAGTCAAGAGATCAAAAGATGTGTTGCAATAGGTAAATCCGCTGCACAAGACCTCTTTCAAGTGTTCAAGACCAGGGATGTGACTTTGAGGACTAAGGTGTGCCCAGCCCCAGCCATGGCATTCGCCATTGCCGCATAGTGATGTGGGAGCTGGGCATTGAAGAAGGAAGACGAAGAGGAAGCGATGCATTGGAATGGTGGTGCTGGGGAAGAACCCCGAGAGTGCCGTGGACTGCTCAGAGGACAAAGTGATCTGTGTTGGAAGAAGTCAGGCCTGAGCGCTCCTTAGAGGCCAGGAGGGCAAGACTTCATCTTCCATACTTTGGACATCTTGTCAGGAGAGACCAGTCCCTGGACAAGGACATCATGCTTGGGAGAGTGGAGGGGCAGCCAAGGAGGGGAGGTCCTCGAGGAGATGGGTGGACACAGGGGCTGCATCCATGGACATGGGCATAGGAACGATTGTGTGAGGCACCAGACCAGCAGTGTTGGGAGAGTGGAGGGGCAGCCAAGGAGGGGAGGTCCTCGATGAGATGGGTGGACACAGGGGCTGCATCCATGGACATGGGCATAGGAACGATTGTGTGAGGCACCAGACCAGCAGTGTTTCGTTCTGTGGAGCATGGGGTCACGATGGGCTGGAACAGACTTGATGCATCTAAGAACAACAACGGAGAGACCGCTTTATTGTGACATACATGGAGCCACTGGGACTTGATTCAATTCCATGGCAACTGGTGTTTGTTTTTGACCCCTCCACGAGAATCCCTAACATTAAAAAGATGCTCCCATCATGCATTAGCAAGGCTATGGAAAACTAAAACTGGCACATCTTTTCTGATGGGGCATACATACCACAAACATGGACAATGGGGTTCAGAGATGATGGAATTTTTCCACTAACTTTTTGGGGAGTCAGAATTGACTCAACGGCACAGAATTTCCTCAGAGCAATAAAAGCATCCATCCACAGAGAGACTGAGGCCAGAATCTTCACTGGGGCTCAGCCTAGGAGTCCCCGACGGGTAGCCATCTGGATGTCCATCAACAGTTTGGTTGTGAGACGCCACAGAGTCTATGCTGACTCATCGTGACCCTGTGTCCAAGGGCATGAAGCACTGCCAGGCCCCCCACCAACCTCCCCGGTGTTATGTTTGAGGTCATCGGTACGAGAGTAAATAAATTCTAGCATGTTCACACTAGGAAACACACATACAACAAAATCAATGAATCCTGAAGCGTGTTGAAGATCCTTCCTTGGAAGGCAAAACAAAACAAAAACATATTTATATGAAGTTACTTATATTAATTTCTAAGGAAGATATCTATTCCCTAATGAGAGATAGCCTATCTGAGTTTGCCTCAGACTTGCAGGGAGGAGAAGGTCATTTGAAGTGAACTAGAGGGGGGTGCAAGGGAACCTTCTAAGGAGCACTGGTGATACAATGGGTTACCCCTTGGTCTGCTAACTGCAAGGTCAGTAGTTCAAAACCACTAGCTCCCCAGTGGGAGAAAAAAGAACCTTTCTACTCCCTAAAGAGTTATGAGGGGGTGAGGGTGAGGGGCAAAAAGAGGAGCCGATACCAAAGGCTCAATAGAAAGTAAATGTTTAGAAAATAATGATGGCAACATATGTACAGATATGCTTGATACAATGGATGTATGGATTGTTATATGAGTTGTAAGAGCCCCCAATAAAAATGCTCTTTTAATAAATAAATACGAGTGACAGTGTCAGAAGCCACAGGCACAGTGCTGCCCTGCCTCATAAGGGCGCTGTGAGTCAGAACCAGCTTGACGGCAGTGAGTTGGTTTGAGTGAGAGAGCTTGGACTGAGATGCACGCACTCATTAGAAGATCTCCTTTTTATTGATTGTAAGTTATAGCTCAATAAATCTTGCATTAAAAAATTCCTTGCAGTACCATCTTTTGTTATGACTTCTCCACCCGCTGTGTTGCAATTTGAAGGACTCTTGGCATTTGATGTTTTGCCAAAAAAAAAAAATCAACAAATCAAGCCTTAAGATCTGAAACCCCGTGGCTATTTAACTGTAAATATATTTAAATGACAAAATTTTACATTCAATTTGTCGGCTGGTCACAGTTTAAGTGCACAATGACAGTAAGGGGCCAGTGCTCCCTATTGGGTAAGTGTCCAGAACATTTCCATCATCAAAGGCATGTCCGTTGGGCGGTGCTGTGATATGACTACCAGACTGTAGAAAACATCGTGGATACCGGAAAAGGCCCTCAAAGAGATGGGCTGATACAGTGGCTATAACAATGAGCCCAGAAATCGCCAGGACAGTAGGGATGGCTGGGGAGCCGCCGGTTCCAGTCCGTGGCTCACAGGCTGCTATGAATCAGAACCAATTCAACGGCACCTCACAGCAACAAGGGAGCGAGTGAAACCCACACTAGGGAAGCAATCAAATTCAGCAAGTGGATTGATCTACGGACAACTGGCATGATCTCCTCAATGTGCCCGGGTCACGGAGAGCACTAGGAGAGGAGACGAGACTGTCTTAGAACAAACCCAGCTGAAGACTTATCAGCCCAACACATTACGTGAACGTTGGCTGCACCCTGGTTTGCAAAAGGCAGTCAGGAAAGACACTGGAAGAACACTTGAACGTGTTGAATATGAACTAGATACCAGATGATATTCAGGGAGTGTTAGGTTTTGGTGCGCTGGTAGTAATGTCATTAAGGTGCCCACCGCTGTCTGCTGTCTAAGTCGTAGAGACCCGGTTCAGGGTTTCCAAGACCGTTCATCGTTACAGAGCGCAAGCGACTCCATCTTTCTTCAAAGGAGCAGCCAGTGGCTTTGAACCACCAGCCTTGTGGTTAGCACCTCCAATGCTTCATGAGATGGTTATGAGGGAGATCGACTTTTTGGGGACTTCACATTAAGGTATTGAGAGGGGACCGGGCACATGCCATGCCATCTCTAACTTACTCTCAAATAGATTGTCAAAAATAAAGCCCTGCATGCTGAAGTGCCAAACCAATCCATCGGACCAAGCAGAACTGCCCCTGTGGTTTCCTGGACGGCAACTCTTCACAAGGCGGAAGCCCTCATCTCTTTCCTGTGCAGCCACTGAACTGCTGTTGTGGAACTGCTGGCTTTTCCATGTGTAACCGCAGACAATGGTTCCATCTAAGAAGTCGACAGGGAGATAATTGTCCTACTTTGAGCTTTTCTGTACATTTGAAGTTTTCACGAATTGGGAAAAGGAGTTGCGTGGAAAACAAAATTCTACCCCCACACTACCCTGGACCTAATGCACAATCGCAGCTTCATGAGCCAAGCCCAGAAGGGAAATGAGCGCAGCATAAGTCGTAGAGGATTTGTCTCTTCCTATGCCTTTAGTCAGAGCCCTGGGGCATAGCAACTCCGCCATGGGCTGCTCACTGCCAGGTCACGAGTTCTAACCAACCAGCTGCTCCTTGGAGAAAAGACGGGGCTTTCTACTCTGTAAAGAGTTACACCCTCAGAAATCCACAGGGGCAGATCTACTCTGTTCTCCAGGGTCGCTGTCAGTCAGCATCAACTCGATGGGGGTGAGTTGGGGTTCTAAGTTGATGTCTTCACTACTACAACTTCATTTTTCAAGAAATGAGAGTGGACGCATCAAGGCCCTGTGAGGCGGACTTGACCTAATGGCGGCATGTTTGGGTTTTTATTTGTCTCTTCACGGTTAGCAAAGGAGGCTTGGCGGTGCTATCGGGTAAGCCATGAGCTGCTAACTGCAAGGCCAGCAGTTCGAGCCTACCAGTCGCTCCATAGAAGAAAGAGGAGGCTGTGTGCTCCTGTAAAGATTACAGCCTCAGAAACCCTGCCCAGGCTGATGGTGAGTCAGAATCAACTCCATAGCAGTGGGTCTGATCGTTGGTTGATACTTAGCAAACGTGACAGATTAAGAATTTCTGCCGCTTGTTCTGTCAGCGGGGTGTCGGTTCAGGCAGTGGCTACAGCCCTTGGGGAGTGAAGCCGGTCCAGGCCGTGGAGCGAGCCCCAAACAGGGAAGCTGGAAGCCATCCCTCACCTGCAGATGAAATATTTTAACTCAGAATTCACTGCCCTTTGCTGAGCTACAGACATCCGGGCTCTAGTTTCATACCTGAACCAGGGGGGGACATCAGCTGGAAGCACCTGGGAACTCTCTGGGCTGGTGTACAGAAAACTCACACAGCCCTTACCTCAGGGGGGGCTCACATGGGAGGAAGTCAGAATCTCCAGGGTTTCCTGAAGGTGCCAGACTTCAGATAAGAAATTTGCACAAAGCAAGGCTACCACCTTGTGGTTCAATTTTATATTGACGGCTTACTGCTAAACTGAGAAAGTCACAAGGACCATCCGAAAAGATGAGTATGCGGGTGAGAGAACATATCCTTTGGGTGCCCTGGTCCTAAATTACCCACTAATTCACCAAATTCAAGCCCCAAGAACACTGGTTCTCAACCTTCCTAATGCTGTGACCCGTTAATACAGTTCCTCATGTTGTGCTGACCCCCAAACCATAAAATTATTTTCTTTGCTACTTCATCATTGTAATTTTGCTAATGTTATTTATTGGGCGACCCCTGTGAAAGGGTCGTTCAACCCCCAAAGGGGTCGCGACCCACAGGTGGAGAACCGCTGCTGAAGACTAAACACACACACAGTGAAGTTCAAAAGCAGGTGGTCTGGGTGAGGGAGAATTTGGAGACATCTGGAAATGTTTCCCCTCTCCTCAAACCTCATTGTGCTTTCTGAAAACTGAACCACTTTCTTCACTTCATCGTGAGCCTTGGTTTAGAGATGGTCATGAGACATGATTCTAGAACATTCTTAAGAGTAATCCACCCATCACTCACGTTCCTCGTTCTTTCTTTCTCCGTTAAATGTCTCCAGCCTTAAACTCTCTGATCCCTGACTGAGCATGATTAAAATCTCTGGCTTCCACCGCACTTCACTTACATCGTTCTATCTCAAATTCTCCCTATCCGACCCCTCCCTAAGTCATACGGGCCACACCCCCACAAGGACATTCAAATGTATGCCAAGTGCAACCCGCTGTATGTAAAACACAACCATTCAGCTTAGCCAGCCGCCCCACCACGGAATGAGTCTGCCATCTATGTGGGCCCTGCGGTCCTTCTCTTCCCTGTAGGACACTGACCTGAAGTTCTAAACACACACACACACACACACACACACACACACACACGCAAAATCATTCATTCGTGAAATAAGGGTTTGGTAAATATGAGGGGGCTTCAACATCTCATGAAAAAAATCCATTATCTTTTCATTCCAGTTTGAAGCTCCCTTATACTTTGGGGTTAGGATTTTTACTTATTCTGCCTAAAACGAGATGTTGCGATACATATACTCCTTTTCTGCTGTTGTTGTTTTATTAACTTATAATTCACCTATCGTACAATGCAGTGGTTTAAGCATCTTTCTAAAAAGTTATGCCACCATCACCACCATGAACTTTAGAACGTTTTCCTCACGCCCATCTTTTGGTGAGGCTATTGTAAATGGCATTGCTCTCTCGACGTCCTTTTCAGAACACACTTTGCTGGTGTACAGGAGACTAATTGATTTCTGCTAGTTGATGTTGCATCCTGTACGCTATCAAATACCTCAGTTGTTTTCAGCAATCTTTTTGTGAAGTCTTTGAGATTTCCCACATACACAAGCATCTCATCTGCAAATGGTGAGTTTCGCTTTTTCCTTGCTGAATTGTACAAGGGGTGCCCACCCCAAATGGGAGAAAGTGACCCCTCCCCCTACCGGGCGCAGCTTTCATAGGATGCATCCCCCACCCCCACCCCCGCTAGGCAAGCATCCAGCCACTCGCTCTGAGTTAGTGCGCCCAGTGGTGTCGTCTGGGAAGGTTCTGTGGTCACAAATTTTGTTGTGAAAGCAGTTTTGCTCAAGCCTCGTTTTTTTTTGTGATGGCCGATTTAAGAGAATGGTGTGTGGCTGTGAAATTTTGTTTCCTGCTCAGGGGGAAAATGTCCCAGAAACTATTGTGATGTTGGACACAGCTTACAAGGACAGCATTATGGGAAAAACTCAAGCGTAAGAGTGGTTTTCTCGTTTCAACAAAGGTGAAATGTCGATTGATGACAAACCTTGTTGTGAACGTTCACCAACTGAACGGACAAAGATGTTGACTCGTCGTGCATTTGGAGTTTGTTCCACCAGTCAGACTGTTAATCAAGCTTTCTATTTAGAGGTCTGAAAAGATAGTGTAACAGTGTGCAACAACAAAAGGCCTGATTTGGGGCAGACAACGTACTGGTTTTGCCACCACGACAATGCGCCTGCTCACGCAGGCAAAAAGCAGCACACCTCTCTTGCCCCGCACACCTTACTCACCTGACCTCGCTCTGTGCGACTTCTTTTTGTTTCCGAGAAGAGGGACATGAAAGGACAGCGATTTGATGACATCAAAAGGTGAACAAAGAAAGGAGGGTGCTGTCAGCCACCCAAACAGATGAGTTTGAAAAATGTTTCCAAGAATGGAATCACAGATTTGACAAATGTATGAAGTGTAATGAAGAGTACTTTGCAGGTGATAAGGTTGTTTTGTAAAAAAATGTAAATACATAGCTTCTGGGGGGGGAAATTCCAGGTGTTTTGGGGTACCCTTTCATAGTCGCTTGATTTCTTTTTGTTCTCCAATAGCTCTGACTAATACTTCCAGCATGGTGTTGTAAACGAGCGATGACAGGGAGCATCCTTGTCTGGTGCCTGTTCTCTGGGGAAATATTTTCAGTTTTCCATCATTGAGTATGATGTTGGTTTTCTGCCTATGGATTTTATTATGTTAAGGAATTTCTCTTCTATACCAGTTTGGTTGAGTGTTTTTCTCAGAAATGGGTGTGAGATATTATCAAACGCCTTTTCTGCATCTATTGATATGATCATGTGGTTCTTATTCTGCCTTGTTTGTGTGGTGAGTTACACTGATTGTTTATCTAATGTTGAACCACCCCTTTGCACCTGGTAAGACTTCACTTGATCATGGTGAATTATTTTTTGGATGTGTTGTTGGAGACAATGGGCCAGCATTTTGTTGAGAATGTTTGTGTTTATGCCCCTGAGGGTCTGTAGTTTTCTGTCCTTGTGGGATCTTAGCGTGGTTGGCTATCAGGATTATGCTTGCTTCATAGATTACTTGGGAGTTTACCGTCTCTTTCTATATTCTAGGAGAGTCTGCATAAAATTGGTAACAGCTTTTCTCTGAATTCCCCTGTGAAGTGTAGCCATCTGGTCCTGGGATTTTCATGCTTGGAAATTTCTTGACCTTCTCTATTTCTTCTTTTGTTTACGGATCTGTTGAGGTTTCTACATCAGTCTACATTACTTTGGGCTGATGGTGTATTTCTAGATGTTTGTCCATTTCTTCTCTGTATCCAACTGTTGGGGTGCAGTCTTTCCATTTGGATCTGTTGTGATGCCTCTCTTTGTACCTCAAATTCTGGATATTTGCATTTTCTCTTTCTTTTCCTTGTGAGTTTGCCAGCGGTGGTCAATTTTGCTTTTTTCCAAGAACCAAATTCTTGTTTCGATGTTTCCATTGTTTTCTGTTTTCCAATTCATTTATTTATACTCTGATCTTTGTTATTTCTTTTCTCCTCTTGGGGGTTTATCTTGTTGCTCTTGTTCTAGTTTTGGGAGGTGTTAAGGTGCAGGTTTTGGATTCCGCCTCTTTCTTTGTGTGTGCTTTGATTGCTATACATTGCTCTCTGAAAACAGCTTTTGTTGGGTCCCAAAGGTTTTGGTATGTTCCGTTATCATCATTTGTTTCGGGAATTTCTTAATTTCATCCTCATTTGTTCCATTACTCATTCTTAAGTAGTATATTGTTCTGTTTCTAGGTTTGGCTTTATGTTCTTGTTCTTTTTAATGTTGATTTTTATTTTTATAGTGTTGTGGTCTGAAAAATGATTGGAAGATCTCAATATTTTTAAATATATTACAGTTTGTGTTGAGGCCTAACATGTAGTCTGTTGTATAATGTCTACCATGTGTGCAGAAGAAAATATGCTGTGCTGTCTGGTGGGGTGTTCTGTATATGTCTAGGAGGTCAAGCTGGTTGTGCTAACTCTTGTTTCTATATTGAACTTCCCTCCTGATGATCTGTGCTCCTTGAGTGGTGTATTGAGGTATCCTATTATTGCCCAGTTGTCTATTAAGCTCTTCAACTCTGTCAGGGTATTTCAAGGGTCTTTCATTGGGGGCATGTTTATTATAGTTATATATTCTTGTTCTGATGATTATAATA
The DNA here is from genome assembly GCF_000313985.2 of Echinops telfairi. Taxonomy (NCBI): domain Eukaryota; kingdom Metazoa; phylum Chordata; class Mammalia; order Afrosoricida; family Tenrecidae; genus Echinops; species Echinops telfairi. The sequence continues at coordinate 1,687,502 of NW_022103907.1, read as the reverse complement.
ACCATCATTATGCCATGTCCATGCTGGTCTCTTATTGTGTTATTTGCTCTGAAGTCTATTAATCAGAAATTAATGTTGCCACTCCTGCTTTGTATGGTTGCCATGGGCTTGGTATATTTTTATACAACTATTTTCAGTTTATTTTTGTTTTTGAGTTTAAGGACTTTCTCTTGTTTGCTACTCTCTGTCTCTTGATTGATGCATTTAATCCATTAACATTAAGTGTCATTATTAATATGTGTGTGCATGTGGTGTGTGTGTGTGTGTATTTTCATTGGACTGGTTTCTGGGTAGAGTTGCCCTGTTTATCTGCTGTTGTTGATTCTCTGTCCATAAAGTGATCCCATTAGTAATATTTGTAATGCTCGGCTTGTTTTTATTAATTCATTTTTCCTTGTCTGGAAATACCTTCATTTCTCCCTTGTACTTAAGGTATAATTTTGCTGGATATAGTATTCTTGGTTAATAGCCTTTTCTTTCAGAATTTTATAAAGAATGGAAATACATTTGTTTTTAGGAAGAAGAAAAAAATCTGGAGAGTGTATGGTGGAGAAATGGGAAAAAGAGAAGAGCGATGGGTAAGTCGGGAAGGTTGTGGGGGTGAAAAGTAATAATAATAATAGGCTATCTGAATGGACCAAGAAGTTTGTGGAAATGGGAATATGTATTTTCAGAGTAGTAGTAAGGATGGATAGGAATATATTTCAAGAGGAAAAGGAGAGAACAGAAAGAAATAATGGGTGAAGCAGGAGAAAAGTGTAAGCAAAAAAATCAGAAGGATTTATGTATATTCCTGTTAGAAGATATA
>NW_022103907.1:1684564-1685376 GCF_000313985.2 Echinops telfairi | reverse complement strand
TGGCTGCTGGATTCAAACTACTGACATTTCAATTAGCTGCCAAGGTCTTGGTCTTTAAAAGTTTGGTTCCCACAGGATTTATTTTTTACTTGGAAGAAAAAATTTCTTGAAAGATTATCTGTAAATTGTTATAGCCACCCACCCACTGCCATCAAGTAATTTCCCACTCTTCACTACCTTATGTGGGGATTCTTAGGCTGAAAATATTTCAGGGCAGACAGTCTGATCTTTCTCGCAGAAAACCACCAGCAACCTTGTGGTTAGCAAGCAGCTCGACACATACCTGTGATCTGGAATTCTGCCTCTTAAGACACTGCACGGGTGGATATTGCAACATCCTTTAGTTTACTGGAAAACGGTCTGAACTTACCAATCGGAAAGAGTCCATTAGTGTAATACTTCCACAGTAGTTTTCAGAATGTAGCCACAGAACGGGCAGAAGCATCCGCACTTGGTACTCATGAGTCGCACTGGCACCATGTCCATCCTGACTTCCATGGCCCTGTGGACAGAGTAGAACTGCCTCTGTGGTTCCCGGACTGTCGCTCTTTAAAGTAGGAAGCCTCAACTAGTCTTCATGGCTCCAGATGAACCGCAGACACTACTGTCTTGAGATAATGTATAACATGTAACGCCCTAATATCTTCGTAAAGTCAAACAATCTCTCAGCTTCACTAGTGAAAATATGTCTGCCTATCTTTATGGGATGCAAGTGACAACACACCCCAAAACCAAACTCTGCCATCGAGTCGATCTGACTCACAGCAACCCTGCAAGACAGGGTAGATGGCCACCAGGTCTTGAGGGCGATG
>NW_022103907.1:1679069-1682702 GCF_000313985.2 Echinops telfairi | reverse complement strand
TATGCCCAAGCAAGTTTCATGTTGCTCTGGCACGTGTGTAACTAACGTGTGTGCTGTTTGTCCTAGACGTTTTCACATTAAAATCCGTCTTCACGTGTGGCAGCCCATCCTATCGATGGATGCGAACCAGCCGTCTGGTTTCCTCACCCTAAGTCAGCTACAACTCCATGGAGTAAGCACCACCCATCCTGTACACTCCGTTTCCTGGGTTTGAATGGTGTCTGCTCGTCTGTTCCTGGTCACTTCTAAACAATCGCAATTCCCCTGCCACTCACTCTCTGCTCGTGTTGTGCTCAGCTGTACAATTCTAACCCACTGTGGTCAACATGGACCGTGTGCTGCGGACCACTACAGACTGAAAAAGCAAATGCTATGTGCTGCCTTCAACGCATAGAACACGCTTGAAATCGTGGTGCTGGTGAAGAACATTGAACATGCCACGGATGCTAAGACAAAACAGATCTGCTGGCTTGGAAGAAGCACAGAGAGCTCCTTGGAGGCAAAAATGGCAAGACTTTGTTTCACACACTTCGAACGTGTGGTCAGAAGTCACTAGTCCCTGGAGAAAGACATCTTGTTTGGTGAATGGAGCAGCAAAGAGGAAGCCCCTCAAGGAGGTGGGCTGACGCAATGGGCCCCGGCAACGGAACCACGTGGCAAGGTTTTGTTCTATTGTGCACGGGGCATTCATCGTGGTTGGATCCGAGTGGAAGGCACGGAACAGCATGGATTGCCGTCAAGAGTAAGGTTAGCAGGTGGTCATGTGACAGGCATCCAGGGACTGCTCAGCAATGTTTTCAGTTACAGCTTGAAGCTCACTGATGGATGTCACAGATTCCCAGTCAAAGGCAACACAAGAGAATGTCAACCCCTCCAATCTCCTGTTCACTTTTCCTGGTGTCCCTTAGGGTCTCTTTCTTCTCTTCTGCTCTAACACAGGAATGCTATTCACTCATTCCCTTGGCAAAGTAGACCCGGGCCTTACTAACCTCTCAGGTCACCTGTACCCCACATCCCCGGCCCCCTCCCAAACCTCCTCCATGCACAGCCCTGTCCAGCGGCTTTGACAAAAGCAGTGAGTCCCATGGAATCCCTTTCTCCACACCTCACATCGACTCTTGCAAGACAGCCCACTGGCTCTACTCACTAAGCAATCCCAGAGGGAAACCAATTCCCACCACCCTGGACTAAATCACCTCTTACTTGGATTACTGCAAAAGCCTCCTACCTTTGTCCCTTTGGTTAGTCCTTCCCTCAGCAGCTGGGGTGAGGGTTCAAAGCTCATCCACTGCTACTACTACCTACTTCTCCCAAGCCCAGCAGCACCCATTAGTCTCCTGAGACTTATTCTCTGCTGGTTCCCTTCGCATCGTGCTTTCCAGGATCCACACACCTGGCACGTGGTGGATTTAGGTCTTCGTGAAAGCTGCAACCTGTGCCGAGAACACACTTCCGCTGATGCCGAGTCAATGCCCTTCCCTCCCCTGGGGGCTACAGCCAACTCTCATGAGGACCGCCCTGATTAGTTCATTCCACGACGTCTCCAAACTCCGTCTCCATCTTCCCCAAGTTACCTTCACAAGTTTTCTGGTTTTGACAGTAATCTTACCACTGTTGTTATGAGTGGAAAACACAGGTTCCTTCTCTGACAAGTTTGTTCTTACACAGGTAAACCTTTCCCGTATATAGAAATTACCTATGATGGAACTTCAAAAGTTCATGGAAAAGTAGAATTAAAGTCTTAGATAACGGAGTGGATCCCTCAACTTTGTGCTGCCCCTTGAACACGGGTGAGAAAGCACTCCAGTGACCACGCAATGCATGACCCTCCACAGGAGTTACGCGGACAACCCGAGGGAAGGCCGATGCAGCTAGCTGTCCCCCTAACAAGACTGCACTCTGCCCCACTCAGCTCTGCACTGAAACTCAGTCCCACACCTTCACAGCTACTTAACACCCAACCCCTATGGCCATCCTATCAAAGGACTTTATTTTTAAAATCTCTGCCTAGTGTACATTCTGGCCACATTTAACCGAATCTAGTCAGATGGAATCAGGCTGATGTAAATTGTAGGTCGCTCTGAAAAACCACCTAGGTAGACTTAAATGCTAAAATCGTGAAACATACATCAGTGTACTGGGGAAATGTTCTAGGTTAAGGCAGGTGACAGCACTACGGCAGCCAAAAAACATGTTATTTTGATTATAGATAGAGGTGTAGATTTGCTCAAATTAAAAGTGAGGGATAGTAATCACTAGGGGATTTTTAAAAAAGCAACATCCTAACAACCCCCAAAAATGCTCACCCCCTTTGGCTATAAAATGCCTTAGTTAGGAAACACGAAGAGCCTCTGGCTGCCCCCCTGGACATGTCTAATCCAAGCAGGACTGCCGTGTTTGTCACCGTCTGCTTCATTACAGAGGGCGAGAGGAGCCAAATCCCAGAAGCCAGGTGTGAGTGAACGCGATGGGGATGGACGCAGCACGTGCATGTCACCAACCCTTCGGCCGTGGGGTGTGGAGCTCGTCACGGGGCTGGTCAAGGAGGCCCAGCCGGCTTCCACCTCATAGTAGGCTCTTTCACTGTGACAAGCTGTGGGTTATTCTAAGGTGATCCACTGCCTTCCAAGTCCCTCTCTAACGAAAAGACTTCTTGAAGAAGTCAACACAAGCATGTGGCTGTAGTCTTCTACAGATACCACAGGACAAGATCTGGCTCAAGAGGAGTATTTATTCACTTTACAAAGATGCTGATATGAAATCGCCATAAACATCTCCATTTAAAGACAAGTATCACTGTATAGTACACCAGAAGCTGGCTTAAACTTGCTCCCCCAGGATGCCTCTATGGCTCCAGCTCCTCAAGGAGCACACAAACTTTAGTTCTGCCACAGATATTAAAAAACCCCTCAAAGTAAATGCTTCTGTTTAAATATTTACAGATGGGGTAGACATGCCCCACCCCAGCCCCCCAGCCATTCGTATAGTTGACCTCCCATCTTCATGTCCCTCAGTGAGCAAGAAACAAATACTGGCTCATTTAAAAAAAAAAATAGATTCGACCATTTGAAAAGGCTTTGTGCACAGCAAAATACTTGTTTATACACATGTAAAAACTCTCGAGTCAGATTAGTTATTTTCAAGGTAAACAGATACCCAAACACTGCCAAGAATGGGTAATGAGAAGCAAGGAAAACATTAAATTACTGAATTATAAAAATATTTTCTTTGGAAAAAAATTCCAACAAGATTATCATTAATATCTAAAAGTAAAGAGGAAAAAAATAAACTGTTCTTTGCTCCATTAGTATCTTAAATGAAAGGGAGAACCTCTTCAAAAGCAGCTGTAACTGAATGTTGAAAAAAGGTGCAGGTAACGTGCACATCTAATCTATATACACTGATGAGTCCAGAGGCAGTCTGCAGTCCAGAAAAACCCTCAATATGGCTAATTCTGCAGTTTCTCAATCACCATAATTTTTTTTCGTTATACTTTAAAAAAAAGTTGTTTTCCCCACGACAGTGTAAACAAGCAGGTGGCTGTTGTGGGGCAGTTCTCCGAGTACTCTCCCCGACTCGGGTCAGATTACAGCTACATAGACTAAGCAAGGGTTACAGTACCCTTTTTTTCCC
>NW_022103907.1:1674936-1676290 GCF_000313985.2 Echinops telfairi | reverse complement strand
GGCTTAAAAAATATAACTAACGCCTGTGTTGTTGTCATGCACCTTATTGGTCTAAACATTCCTCTCATACTTTTCCTAATACATCACTACATAAAGAGAAAGCAAACATCTCTGGGCCCATTTCTCCCGGGGAAAAAAAAGCAATCTGTTGAATTTGTCCTACCTTTGCTGGTGCACAAATCTATGCCTCCCAAAAGAGGCACATCTAGAGAGACACTCCTTACCTAGCACATCTCCGAAGTGATTCTCAAACATTCTGCTCTCAGAACCACTACACACTCCAAAAATCAAGAGTCCCAGAGAATTCCATTTATGAGGGTTAAATCTATCAGTACTATTTTTAAAATTAAAATTGAAGTTAATTTTTTAAATTAAAACAAAACCCAAAAAACTATCGTTAAGGGAAGTGACACGCTTTAATGAATATTCCCTAAAACAAAAAACTTTCCCGAGAGAGCAGCACTCCTTCGTATACTTGCAAACTGTCTTTGAAAGGGGAGGCTATCAGGGAAAAGGTTCATCCTGGGTCCCCAGAGCATACTTCTTTAGAGACTATGTTTAGTAGTGACCCATGGAAGAATGGACATTGAAAATTTCCTGTAGAAATCCATGGTAACTGTCTCACTGAAGTCCCTCTCCACTTAGAAACAGGAATGCTCTGCTTTCACACAGTGGGAAAAGCCCACAGAGGTCTTGTTTCATTCTTCAGGTGAGTTCCTAAGAACTTCAGTTGGAGGGGCTGCTGTGCACGACACTGTTCTTTCCTGATACATGTCCTGACTTGTTGCATGTGCTACCCAGTTGATTCTGACCAGCAGCCGTACATAACAGAGTTGAACCGCTCCAGGGGGCTGCAATCTGAATTGAAGTAGATCACTGGGTCTTTTCTCCCGCAGAGTCACTGGTGGGTTAGAACTGCTGACCCTTCAGTTGGCAGGTGAGCGAGCAGTAACTACTGCATAGCCAGAGTTCCTTTACTTGTCACTGACTTCTGCACGGTGCTGCTGGCATCCAGGAAAGCTGGCTGTCTGTGTAACACTCTCTGTGATCGCAGATTCTCTTGTACTTTCCTATGGATAACTACAACACCCGTGACATTCCATCTCCTAAAATGTGTGGGTTTTTCCTTTTCCACATAACAATGAGGAAGTGGAGCAATAAAAATGAACTGTCTTATTTCTGACTTTCAATGAAATGGCTTTATCTTCTCACTGTGTGAAATAGGTTTATTAACGTTAAAGTCTCTTAAATCCATAAGTTGTGTAGATTGCGGTAGTTGATGCTGCAACATCTGCTAATCTTTAAATTCTACTTGGTAGTACTGAATATTATTTTATTTATATGCTGCTCCTTT
>NW_022103907.1:1657945-1659147 GCF_000313985.2 Echinops telfairi | reverse complement strand
AAAAAAAAAAAACTTCTGCAAAGCTCTTCCATGTGGGATTTCTTAGACCGAAATACACTTTATTAAATGAAAAAAAAGAATACATAAATGAATATATAAATATTTTTCAATCTGTAGAGTACCACATTAGTAAATATGCTCAATTAACTGCTAAATACAATAGATTTAAACTTCACTCCTCCATTCTTTTTCAATGTGAACCAACTTCTAAAACAGAAGGGGCTTAATTTTAGACAAAATTATTTTTGTTAATTCTTATTATGCTTAAAATCCATTGATATTGATAAAGTGAAAACACATGAAATAAGATGTTTAAATCTGTGTCCACAATGATAAGCAGGAAGGAAAAGTCATTGGGATTCTTTGGTGGATGTCAAGAAACCAGTTTTCTGAAAGCTAGTAAATTAAGAGAGAGGCAAGAAGGAAGCATTTTTGACTCCTCCATTTCCTGAACACAATGTACTTTGGAGTGACAACAAAGACCATTTTGTACACTCAAAATTATCAATCTAGACAAGGATCAATCATCATAAAAGCCTATGCCAGACATCAGACACAAGTGCACATTTAACCCCTTACCCGAAAGATTCTAACTGGATTTCTTCAAGTTGCTAGATTTTTAACTACCGGTGTGCAGGCATTACGATGGACAGGGGACATGGTAAGCAACACCACAGAGATGCAGTAGGTAAAACCCAGAATGTAGAATTTCTACAGGGTTAATCAATTCCCTTCAAAATAAAACACTTAAGAGGCACACCATTCAAATACAATGGGTGCTCTTTACTTGGCTGCTCTTTTGAGGGAAGCAAAAATAAAAACTATTTGATGCCTTTGGGTGTGGCTAAAAGGGCAGGTACAGACAGGTGAGGTGAACCAGAACGGCCAGTGCTGATACCTGGTGGATTTGGATGGTTAGTTTATAGGAGCGATTGTGCTACTCTGTTTTTGTAAATGTCTTAAAATTTTTTCTTAAAGCTAGATAAGAAAAAACATTGGTAACAGCCACTCAAATCTCCAAAGGAAGAAAGCGTCAAATGGCAATGACGGCACATGGGCTGCATTGCGGCATTACAGAAACACTGCCCGGTGCTTCCGAGCACTTCTTTCTTGCTCACCCAGCCTCAAGACGGTTTCTAAAGCATCAGTAAATCACGATCGACTTGCTGGAACACACACACACACACACACACACACACACA
>NW_022103907.1:1653442-1654684 GCF_000313985.2 Echinops telfairi | reverse complement strand
TTCCAAGCATTCGCGATCTACAAGAGGCAGCAGTTATATTCGAGAGAGTACCGTGATGCTGTGTTTACATGTCACGTTACATTACCATGCCCAAGAACTTCTCTATCAAACTTGAAATTGATTTTTCTTTAAAAATCATGTCTTAAAAACAAAGTTACTGAATCGAGTCCTAACTACATCACTTGAATGAGTAGCCTGTTGTGTAAGTTATGGTTCACCACAATTATTAGTCAAGGGAAATGAAGGGTTTTGCTCTTGGGGTCTTCCTTGAGCTAACTCAAATTCTGCCACATATAAGCACATTTTCATGGATCAAGTCCCCCTCATCTTGATATTTGGAAGGCACTTACTTTTGTTATAGCAGTTTCCACTTTGGGGGCCCAGCAATTTGAAAGATCTCGTATCAAACAAATATGAGGTTCTTTGGAGTTTAAAGCCTAGAAAAAGATTTTTTAAAGGAAGAGGGGGGCATAAAAAGAAAAATAATGTTAGACAGCAACTGGAAGGAAGAACACAATAAAGGTGAGAATGAAATCTCACTTAATGTATACATGGAAAGCTTCGACACAAAACTGCTGGCCAACATCACCAGTCAGACCCATGGCACTCGAGCAGAAAGCGGGTAAACTCTAAAAACACAGGGCACCGCATTTAGTTTCTTCAGGGATGAAGTGCTTAACATTTTTTCACATTATAGTTTTAAAAGCTCAACCGTGTTAAAACGTAACATATTCTGAAACTATCAGCTGGAGAAACCGCCCTTATAAAGAATAATCTGTGCGCACATTCACAAAACAAGGTCCTAACCTAAAATCCCCCACTACGATCCTTTCCAAAAGCAAATCAAATACTAGTGAGTAGTGCTGCTCCATTAAGAAAATGCTGAGAAAGGACTTAGGATGAATTCCCTCGGCATTACGTCAAAGGGGCGGAGGGGGGTCAGATGCAGCAAAGTATGGATGTACCCATTTATAGCTTAAGGCTATCTATCTAGTTCTGTCTGCCAGTATGAGGGGGGTTTTCATTATCTTTTAATTCCATTTTCCCACAAATATTCTGAAGCCCATTTGTATGATCAACCAGTTATCGCCAGAGAAATATAAAACAGTGGCATTAGTAATGAACCACGTGGAGGCTGATATTTCACAGCTTACATGTTTCTCATTTTTAGTAAACCATGTATATTAATTTAAAAATCTGAATAAAAGTTTAATCATCTAGTCACAGTTCTCACTCAATATA
>NW_022103907.1:1649966-1651671 GCF_000313985.2 Echinops telfairi | reverse complement strand
AAGAGTCTCCCCATGACCTCTGGAAGGGAGTCCTGGTGGTGTATCGGTTACAAGTTGCGTGGCTAACCGCAAGGTCAGCAATGTGAACTCACCAGCCATCGCACAGAAGAAAGGTGAGGCTTTCTGCTCCCATAAAGGTTTACAGCCTCAGACATCAGAGCAGTGGTTCTATCTGTGGGTTGTGACACCTTTGGGGGTCAAACGACCCTTTCTCAGAGGCTGCCCTATTCATAACAGTAGCAAAATAACTGTTATTAAGTAGCAACGAGTGCTTCTGTAGCACATATACTAAGTAGCAAGGAAAATAATTTTATGGTGGGGGGTCACTACAACATGAGGAACTGTATCAAAGGGTCTCGGCATTAGGAAGGTTGAGAACCACTGCTTTAGAGGGAACACTTCGCTGCTATGAACTGGAACTGACTCCTCCATGGCAGCGTCTTCAGTGCCTGGGTTTGGCCTGTGGAATGCAGTCACCAGTAACCTTCATCCCAACAGTCCTACCAAGCAGCAGCCGTTTTCTCCACCAACCCTTCGTGCCCAGCCTCTGAACACACGTGCTTGTTCAAGGTTCAAGGACAATCATCTCTCCCAGCTGCGCCTCTAGAACCTTTGAAATGTTTAACTTCAGATATGAGCTACCCCTCCCATTCTCCATCTTTAGTTCACTCTGCACATTTCTTGTTTGTAATGAGTCACTGTCATTTTTTCCAACACTACTCATACTGCATTCCTTTCTAAATGATTTCCAGGATGATGATTCCTCACACTGCCCTTTTGCCCTTCACCCTCCGATGTGCCTCATGTCGCAGACACCGTATACCGTATACCGATTGCCAGCACACGCACTCCCTATAAACTCAATTTGAAGGATACCGTTTTTCTGCTAGCTGTTCAATGCCCTCCTTCCCATATCCCTCCAGACTGTTCTCAAGACACACACACAAATGTCTAAACAGGTCAAACGCATCATTCTGTCCTTATTAACCCTTCGATGTCTTACTAACAGCCAAGGGAAAACACCCAGCTCCCTACCATGACCCATTTCTGAGGCCCCACTTCTACAGGACCCTCAATGTGATCTTCCATGCGTGACTGTAAATCAAGGCCGCATGCGTTACACCCCAAAATGTTAACCATTATCTCTAAGAAGTATAACTCAATGCAATGGTGACTCATTGATGATTGAATTACAATCAATTCTTCCATACATCCTGAATATTTTTAAATGCGTATAGTCGACGACTTCTCTAATTAGTTTATATTTACATAAATGCTTATACTAGGATTTTAAAAGGACACCGATCAACAAGAAAAGGTTGAAAGCATTTTAAAAGTCTCAAAAACGAAGTGTTTACAGGACATGGTTGGGGTGGACAAACGCCCCTTAAAAAGGCCGGGTAACAAATATTTCAGGTTTCGGGAGTCGCTGGGGGTCTGTAGGTGAGGCCAGTTGCTGACCCCTGCTCTCTACTTCATAGCATCTCTCTATCCTCACACAAACATCACTGCTATGCTTCACTAGTGGGCGCACGTGTGGCAAAGGCACTTAGAGCATGATCAAAGAGAAGCACACGCAGTACCAACGGCCACATGGGAAGCTCAGCTCAGTCACGTTCTTGTGCTTCATCGGCAGAACAGCCAGACTACCGAGGCACGCTTCGCAGGAAGCCACTCTCCCAGCCCCAATATATGAAGAAACGCC
>NW_022103907.1:1642159-1649625 GCF_000313985.2 Echinops telfairi | reverse complement strand
CAGCTTTAAATAGCCAGAGAAAAATTGACAAAAATGGACAACTCTTGTAACTAAAGCAAATGACAGCTGTCAATTGCTATTACTGGTGGTCTGATAATAATGCTATTATTCAGATGAATTGCTATTATTACTGGTGTTCCAATGATAAGTAAATGATTGGGCTAAGAAGGTACAATAGCTCAGTCAAGAAGATAGTACCGAAGTTAAATGAACAGAGTTAAGAGTAATCCAGGGCTGGCCACACAGAATGGACATGGCCCACCTGTTGGAGCAGTGGGACTGATACAAGTGCCACTGGCTAGGGCCAACAGTCCTCAGCCCCAGTAATGCCAACGCTATTAGTCTCATTGTCTGGCCCCTCCTCTGAACCACACTGTTGTCAACCTCACACACCAACAAGCTCCATCTCCAGTTCATTTTTAAAGTCCCAAAGCCTATATAAGGAATGTTTAAATGAAAATTTAGCACATCCCAAAAGTTGCTGTATCTGTTCTAGTTATAAAACACAGTAGGAGAATCCAGAAGGAGCCAATATGTTAGGAGCAACAGGAATAGTGGGATAAAAATACTTTAATGCAGTAGGAAAACCCCTTAAAGAATTTATTGATAGATTTAAAGGTAAGAACGCTGAGATTTTCCTCATGAAGTTTTCAACTTCCCCTTCTGCATCCTCTAAGGCAGTGGTTCTCCACCTTCCTAAGGTCATGACCCTTTCATACAGTTCCTCATGTGGTGGTGACCCCCAACCATAATATTATTTTCATTGCTACTTCATCACTGTACTTTGCTATTGTTATGAATTGTCATGTAAATATCTGACATGCAGGATGTACTGTTACAAACTGAACATAACTACAGCAGTGATTAATCACAAAAGCAATATGTAGTTATATATTGTGAAATATTTCTAATTACAAATAAATGAAATTTTGTCTTGAAGCATGGTGTAGCATGGGTAACAGTCTTCACGCCAGGTACTTGTATGTGGGCGTATCTGCAGGTGGGCAGACCCACCTGGAGACAGATAAAGGACTGTGTCTCGGTTCCTAAGACAATCGGAAATATGTGTTTTCCTATGGTCTTAGGCGACCCCTGTGAAAGGGTCATTTGACTCCACCCCCCAAGATGACTCGACCCCCATGCTGAGAACCGCTGCTTCAAAGCCAACAATCCCACCCAAATATAAAACTTTTAAGAAAAATCAACACCCAAATCAAGATAATTTGGCATTTTAAATGATTGTTCTGGCTAGACTTTTTCATATACCAAAACTACAGCTTGGCTTTCTAAGAAGCAGATTCCATTATTCCTATTTCAATATCTTAAGAACATCTAAACGTTCTGATGGGTGAGATGTTGTCCTTTACCATATTTGATTACTGATGATTTAAGCCAGAAAGAGAGAAAGCAACAACCCAATCAACTGTCCAAAGGAAAATGCTACTACTTCAAAGGGGATGATTTTTATCATAAGAAATTATTTGTATTTGGGAGTTTAAATAATCAAACATAATTAAAATACTTCTAAAATACCCGAACTTAATTATGGTGGCAAATAATAAACACAATGAAAACGCCCTAACTCATCTCTATTAGAGGTTTATAAAACACGCATTTCAACACCCTGATTGTGTTCAAAGTGAAATGCTTAGCTTTCACTGAATGACTAGGATTCTGTTTAAATCAGAACCCAAAAGCAAAAACTTTGAACAAGCTTTAATCAAACAGAAACATGAACATGAAGCACTTCAAAAATATAAGGCTTGCTAAATGCTGACAATATGGTATAATAAAATTCATTTTTACATGAAAAAAGAAACATGTGACTAGAATAAACTGTAAATAAACCTTAGGACATACAAAACTTTGTAACAAAAAAAAAGCCACTAACAGAAGAACCATTCAAAAAATTTCTAACAATAAATGCCTACTCTAATAACTTTTATTCATATGCAGTCTCAAAATGTAATGTCTTTGGAATTAAATTTTCCCTTTCCAAAAAGAATGTTGCCAGTTAGCAATGCTTTGTTTAAACAGATTTTCTGTTCAGCCATCTGAGATGTCACTACTGGTAGGAGCTCATCTGGAGCAAAACCAACAGAATGAGACCTGAGACGCAAGAAACCGATGTACAGGACGCGTGTCTTCACAGAACACAGCCTCGCCTCCTCTCAGCCACCACTGCAGACCAGTCTCACAGGCCCACCACTGATGGCCCGCACTGGAAGAATGGAGAGAGATGTGGAACAAAAATTCTGAAAAGACTTATTCAACCAGTTGGAAGACTCCCCAAAGACTATTGCCCTGAGATATTCCTTAAAGCTTAAACCAAATCTAGTAGCCCTACCTTTTAGCTAAATAACAAATTGGCTCAAAAAAGTAAAGAGAATCACCTATGCATATGCAGCCCTTTAAAAAAAAAATCAAACTATACAAGCCCTAATGGTGGACAATGAAAACAAAGAATGTGAGGGGGCAGGACAATGAGATGAATGAACATGGACCATGCAGGACGGAATCAACATAAATGTCCGGGCATGGTGAAGAATACAGCCAATATCATCGATTACTTTGTGTGCTAACTGTTGAGTGGGAACTAAAACTGCTGTGTAAACCTCCGCCAAGACACAAAAGTATTACTTTATTTAAAGTAAAGGCTATACTTTGCTGTTAACAATCCCTCATGTTCCTTCTTTCCCAATGAGCCGTTCTACCATTAAAAGTCTTGAAGTTTACCCCTGTGGAGGTCGAACAACCCTTTCACACAGGGGTTGCCTGATTCATAACAGTAGCAAAATTACAGTTATGAAATAGCAAAGAAAATAATGTTATGGTTGGGGGGGGGCGGTGAGTCACCACCACACGAGGACCTGCATGAAAGGGTCTCGGCATCAGGAAGGTTGAGAACCACTGCGTCTGGCGAATCCCCTCTGACCAGGGAAGTGAATAACCTTGTTCTCAGAGAAAGAATATTAGAAAGTGGAGTAATGCAAATGTAATTCGTTTACAATTTAACATCTTATCATTTGTTCTCCCATTTGATCCATTTTAAATGTGTTCTAGTTTTTATTATTTTCTGCTTTCTTTTTAATTAGTGTTTTGTTTTATTTCATTACTGTTAGTTTTTTTCCTGTTTTAATTAAAATGTTTTTAATTTAATGTATTTTAAACTCTTTAACATGCTTAAGCCATTGTGTTGTTTGCTATGTGAACCAGAGATCAATAAAACTGCTAACATTAAGAGAAAAGGAAAACATTGGAACAAGATAAAAATAAGTCTAATAAAAAAGTCCTGATATTTTACAAAGAAAAAAAAGCATAAGATCTAAAAATAGGTTCTCCATAACAATGGAGTCATTTACCTCTTCTTTGTTTTCTGACAAAGTCAGGTCAATATAGACCGGTTCATCTGTAACTGTAAAAGACATCACTGCGCTCTTTTCTTTGTTCTCTGACCGGACCTGCCTAGATAACAAATCAACAATCAGGTAATGAAACAGATTTTCTGAAAAGAGAGGGGAAAAAAGCATCTAATGGATCATCACATTAGATTACCAGTAAGTTGGCAAAAGACAAAATTAAGTAAGTTTTCAAGTCACAACCACCATACGATATAGTCTGGAGTAAAATGGACCAAGTGATATAATTCAGAGTAAAATGAAATATTAATTTGTGGCAGATTTAAAGAATGAACAACATCCTCTTGTTTATTCCTAGTGATCTAGTATCCATCTTGATGCCAATACCAGTACTAATTACTGTAGTTTGTGTGACCTTCAAAAGAGGCAGTGTTAGAATCCCAGCTTTATTGATCTTTAAAGGTGCTTGGGGTAGTCCGTGTCCTTTGCATTTCCATTTAATTTTCAAATTAGTTTGCCAATATCTACCAAAATATCAAGGTGAGATTTTGAGAACTTGATTTTCTTCTCTTTTAGAAATTGTGCCAGGGCAATGGCATATCCCCAATACAAAATCAAGACCTTCAATCCATTTCTCGCACACTACATACAAAGATGAGCACAAAACAGGCCGCAGAACTAAAGGTAAAACCCCAAACTAATAAAATGCGCGAGAAAACCCTTGTAACCTTGGGTCAGGCAAGTTTTCTGAACACGGTCCATACTTATCAAAATTTAAGCCTTCCACTCGTCAAAAGACACTTAGCTGTTAAAGAGAATTAGGCAAAGCACAGCCTCGGTGAAAGTATTTGTAAAGCATATACCTTCTAGTTCAGAATATATACAGAATTCTCAACTTGCAAAATAAGCACATAGCCGATTCTCAACATGAAAATGCACCCATATTGAAGTAGCTAACATTCACTGATCACCACGTATTGTTGAGGATGTGGAGTAATCAGCAACCTCATCCACTGCTGAAGAGAACATGAAATGGCAGAACTTTGAAAAAGTTTGGCAATTTCTTCAAAAACATGTATACATATCACCCATCATTCAGCCACTACGCTCCTACGATTTAGCCAAGAAAAAATGAAAATACTTTTAAATCAATCAGCATGGTTTTTTTCAAAGTCTACTACTTCACCATGAGATGATGTCAGAAAAATTTGTTTTCTTTTCATAAATTTAAAACCTTTGTGATGGTCCTTTAACACTCAAAATCACAACTTAAAAAAAAAAAAGCTTAAATGAGAATCAGTAACAGCAACTCTCACCCCAAAAAGGGGTGCTGGGAATTCTCAGACACACCAGAAAATGTAACCTATCAGTAGATGGACATCACTGCTTCATCCCAAGGTGGCATAAAATCAAATCTTTTCAACAAAATCAAATGCTCTCCTACCAAAAAAAAAAAAGAGAAAGAAAGACAGGGGAAAACGACCTATTTTAAAATTACCCAGGCACAAAAACATACAATTCTACTGCAAAAAAAGATGTTCTTAGGCAAGGTAATTTCTGTATTAGAAATTAAGATAAACCCAGCGTTAAGTACAAATATTAAGTTTCAGACTCATACTTTGTAAGAAACACCCAAACTCGCAGTCAGAGTTGGTTCCATTCACGGCATTTCGGGCACAGAGCTGCTCCACATGGTGTCAGAGACTAAATCTTTACAGAGGCAGATAGCTCATCTTGTTCCTACAGAGTGGGCTCGTGGGCTTGAACTGCCAACCTTCCGGTTAGCTCAACTTGTTGTGACACTTAGCTCCTCATAATTTATATATAATAACCATGTTCCACAGTCACCAAGGCAAAACGATCTCCCAAATAAAAAAAGAAAGACTACATACCAGACATTCAGTAACCGGTCATGGACTGCTCCAGATAAGAAATAAAGACCTGTAATTCCATCAAAGGGTTGGCTCTCATTAGGAGGTCTGATAGTAGTGAACATAAGTGACGAGACTGGTGTCGCATGGCCTGTGAAGTGCTAGAGAAAGTTAAATTCCATTTAGAAGAGGACGCATGCAAAACAGGAAGTTAAGTCCATTTGTATCCCTAAAAGATGTATGCTTTGCATCTCAAAGTAGAACTCCAAACTGAGAGTAAGAGGTTTGTATTCTAAACAAAGATGATTTAATATGCTCCTCTTCCTTTTTAAAAAACCCATATGAAAACACTAAAAAGTCATGAATCATGAATCCTCATGAATCCCGCTGACTCTACCGCCCTCCAACAATTTCTTCCAATTTTGAGATCGAGATTCACTTACTTCTGTGTATTTGTCAAGGGATACTTTGGGTGCTCAGACACAGCCAAGGAATTGTAAGTCTTCATTTACTCTCAGTGAGTTGAAACCACAATTTTAAGGCATCATCACAGCACCGTAAGCTTAGTAAGCCCCCAGTGAAACCAGTTTTTCCACAAAAAGTGCACACCACACCAAGATGAGGCAAACCGCGCAGCTCCAAGCCCACCCATTGTGAACATGGCACCTCAGAGGGCAGGCCTGGCGATCTGCTTCTGGAGCTCACTGCCTTGAAGATCCCGTGGTGTTCTACTCTGCACACATGAGGGTCATCAGGAGTGGGAAGCAACTCACAATAAACCTTATTTACATATTGTGAAGTAGACAAAACGTTGGATGCAAGTGACTACAAATCAAAGCCAAGTAAAAGATTTCTAATTCAAATCTCATTTATTCTGTTGGTTTTTCTAATGAATGTGAGATGGGGCACAGCTAGGCTGTGGAACATCAATAAAACAACTTGTAAGTTTGGGGCTTTAGTTCTACCAAACATTTCAAGCAATATTCCATGGCTCAGAAGTCAGCCTCTCTCCTTATTTACTCTCTGTGACGGGGATTCTCCCTCCTATGCCTGCAATGAATTTGATTCACTCACTCTGTAAACTTCTTTGGTCTCCAAAACCCACAGCTTGATTGTTCGACCAGCAGAAAGCAACATCTTTCCATCTGGGCTGATACACAGGGAACTGACACTGCTGTTATCACCTTTCCATTTGCTGTATTGTGAAGAGAAACAAAAATCTCAATGAGGGAAATCTTCACTCAGAGGTAACAAACCAAGTAACAAACAAATGAGGTCTTCAACCCCCATCAAAGGTTCTTATGCCACACTCCATTGTTACATTTGTACAGTGTAACGAACCCTGACAACACAGAGCTCTCCTTTCAGCAGGCACAGGGTGAAGACCCTCGAGGGGTCAGAGGAAATGGATGGGCAGAGGTGACAGGACTACATGAGAAATAGATGCTACAGGTGACCTCTGGCACAGGCTTCACTGATGCCCGGAAAACCGTCTGGCTGGCTGATCCCTTGAAAGCTTTCCTATCCTCAACACACAGCCTACATTTTACTGTAGGTGGGCAACATATATCATTTCTGAAGTTATAGTCCAAAATGACCATTTCTAGCCTCAAATCAAAGGCCCAAATTCCCATCTAATAGGGCCAAATTCATGTGACAAAGATAATCCTTGTTCAATTATCTTAAACCTAACTAGACACGTGAGTTTTGCCGTTTGTTGCACACACTATTATTGCTATGAACAGGGAGTCCATCCACTTAGAAAATCAAGAAATAAGAGGAGGAAATGTATTACTAAAAGGCATTCATCATAGAGGAAAGAAAAAAAAGTGTTTTGTCAGTTTCATTGGCATGTCAAATTAGTCATTTGGAAATGAGGAGAAAATACTGTATTTCTATCTCATACTATATACTAAGAATTAATAAATGACTGAAAAGAACTAGCATTTTAGACCATTTGGAAACTTTTATTTACTCAGGGTAAGGCCTTGTAAGACCATTACAAATAACAAAGGGGGTGTGTGTGAATGACCAGACTTAATTCCATAAAACTTCTGTGATTCAAGGCAGAGATCAACTCAGAGACTGTTTATGGCTTACGCAGGGTAATCTAGATTTTCGTGCAGGACACAAGGCAAACCCAAGGACTCACTACGAAGCTTATGAAGATTCAACAAAAGTGAGGGTTTCAAGGTCTGTCCTACGAACACTTTGTTGGAAAATTTTATCCCATCCA
>NW_022103907.1:1628695-1641912 GCF_000313985.2 Echinops telfairi | reverse complement strand
TTGATATTTTTTATTTAAGAGAGCTCTATGGTTTTATAGCAGTGCATTTTGACTCACGATGAGGCATAAACTCAAGACATGGCCCCCACCCAACCTGGAGAAAGCTAACAAGCTTCCCCCCATTCAGCCCTGAGAATGACAGCAGAGAGCCAATATCCCACCACCGCCACTTCTCCCTGCCACTCAGGCTGAGAAGCCTTGCACCTCAAAGTGTAGTCATTCCTGCATCTGCAGCACCCAGAACTAGTCAGAACAACAGACTCTCAGGCCCCAACCACCGACCGAATCAGAGCTGCACACTGCAGATGCACATTAAAGCTTTAGAAAGCATTCGTTTAGGAGAGTCCTCGCTCAGACGTGTGACTAGTGTCGGGGAAATGACCTACACATACTGACATGTGAAGGCCTCCCCTCCACTCAATGAAGCCCAGCACAACTGACAAGCCACACCCACAGTCCTTCCAAATCGCTTTCAATGTTTTCAAATAGCCACAGCCAACCAAGGAATCTCCAGTCATTTGAAGAATGCCTTCAACATAAAGAGCCCCAAATCAAACAAATACGAGAAGCACTCTAAAAGGAACCCTGAGATGAGAAATAAGTGAAAGGGGGGGGGGAGGGAGATACATGTTCTCTTCAGAAGATATTCCATACAGCCAAAGGTGCCCTGGTGGCATGGGGGCTGGCTATGTACCGAGCCGTTCATCACCTGGTCAGCAGTTCACCACCACCACCACCCCCTCCTCGGGAGGCAGAGACTGTCTGCTTCTAAAAAGCCGAGTCTCAGAAACCCAAAGAAGCAATTTCACCTCCAAACAGAAGCACGTAGAGAAAACCACAACGGACAAATGTCCAGACAAGTGGGCTCATGAGTTTCCCATCTAATTCAGTCAAGAAGCAAGCGAACGTGTAAAAATTAAACATTAATAATTAGCACTGCCATGGTATTTTCATTCGCCTCATATGCTTCTGGAGTTGGAGGACAAATAAAGAAGAAAAAAGAGTTGGTGCATTTGAATTATGGTGCTGGCAAAGAATACTGCAAGTACTATGAACTACCAAGTGAACCACCAAATCTGTCATGGAGGAAGTACAAACAGAATGCTCCTTAGAAGTGAAGCTGGTGAGACTTCATTTCACGTGTTTTGGTCACGCAAGATCAAGAGAAGCCAACCCCTGGAAGGGGACACCTGCTTGGTAAGGTAGGGTCAGCCAAGCAGGGGAAGACCCTCCATGAGAAGGACTGGCAGACGTAGCAGCTGCAACAATTGTGAGGGTGGCACGGGACTGGACAGTACGTCACTCTGTCCCACCAACCCAACTGCACCTACCAGCAACGCTGCAAGCTTTGGTTTTTTTTTTTTTAAAGGAACAATTCTTCAAAATCTTCTCCTCCTTTCAACCTAAACTGTGTGTGCTCACACTACCATTGAAATGAAGGCAGTCGTGGAGAAGCAGAACATCAGAAAATGTACTCTCTATACAGGAAGCTTCCCAAACGATTGCTGAACCAAAAAATGGAAGTAACCCAACAAATGGAAAGCGGGGCCCAGGAAACAGAGGCTCCGGAGCGTTTAGGATGGGGTCCGAGTACAACCAGTACAGAAGGCAAAATGTTGCAACGAACTGAGATCTATACAACTCTGGGAGTAACAATGACAGCTCTATACAAATCTAAGGTGACCTGGTGGTCCAAATGGTTAAGCACAAGGTTGTGAGCCAAAAGGTTAGAGGTTTGAACCCACCACGCATCTTCCCAGGAATAAGACCTAGTGGTCTGTTTCTGTAAATTTTAAACCCCACTGCCTGAGGTCATGGCATG
Source organism: Echinops telfairi (assembly GCF_000313985.2). NCBI lineage: Eukaryota > Metazoa > Chordata > Mammalia > Afrosoricida > Tenrecidae > Echinops > Echinops telfairi. The sequence goes on along the minus strand of NW_022103907.1, from coordinate 1,640,090 downwards.
TCTGTACAGACAGCAGACAGACGAGCAGAGCTGCCCAGAGGGTTTCCAAGGCTGTGACTCTTTGTGAAAGCAGGACACAAGTTTCTCTGATGGAGCTAGTAGCTGGTGGGTTTGACCCCAAGTGGGGCACTGAAAACACTGCTGCCAGAGCTCCCTGGTAAAGCTGAACCAAAACCCCAGCTCACCGCCACCAAGTCGAATCCAACTACACGGGGTTTCCCCTGCTGTGCATCCTTATAGGAGCAAACCACCTCACCATTCTCCCATGGAGAGGCCAGGTGTGACCCACCGCCTTTGTAGACGGCAGCCCAAAATCTTACCCACAGCATCCGTCTGCCTCGGGCCTTGCCTCTTTAGTACAGACTCCAAAAATACCCCCAGATTCACTGCCATCAGTCTACTCCAGTCAGAACAACCATAGGGCCACGGCAGAATCGTCCCTGTGAGTTTCCAAGGCTGTCCCTCTTTACGGGAGTACAGAGCTGGGTCTTCTCCCACGGAATGGCTCGTGGTTTCACACTGCTGGCCTTGCAGTTAGCAACCCAACAAGTAACTGCCGTGCCACCAGGGCTCCTTGGGTTGACGTTGAAGGCGCAATGACTCAGAGAGGAGGGGGAGATCAGTCTAGAAACCCTAGGCGGCAAATCCACTGTCACACGGGGACACGAACATGCAACAAAAGCCCTTTGAAGACTCGGCTACTACGTAAAATGGCTAGCGGAATCAATTAGGCTATTTAGAAACATAAAGATGAATACCTGAAGAAAAGTGATACCGCTAAAGACATGGTATTAGAGACAGATGAAGGGAGGTGGAAAGCCCTGTCGAGCTCTCCCACTTTCTCCAGTTCACTGCTTTACGGGGGGGACGACGACAGACAGAATCACAGACTGTTTGAAGGCTCTACCTAGGCTGGAGCTACAACATATATGCTTTCAAGAGTCAGCATAGAGTTGAGTGGTTCTCTCACACAGACCTAGAACCTCAGTGCTATGACTGAGGACAACAGAGTGAATAACGTACTGAACAGTGTCTACAACAGTCCCTATGTAAAGGGCCTAACTTTGAATGCCCATCTAGACAACCTTCTAAACAAGAACCTCATCCCAGACCTACTGGGTCAGAATCTGTAGTGTTTCTGACAGGCCATTAGGTTAGACACTAGTGCTGCAGATAAAGGAAGGTGAAAAAGATGTTGTTACACTGTGGCATTGACGACTCGCTAAGACACTGTACCCAAAAGATGTTGTTACACTGTGGCATTGACGACTCGCTAAGACACTGTACCCTCCACCAGCCAAGAGTTCCCAAGACACCGCTCCTCTAATTTCCCAATTCCACATAAATCTTACACTTCCTGAGTCTCTGCTCTCGCCGTCTGCCCACCGCCCTTACCCTGAGAATAATCTCCCACCCTCTTCTAGCCAAATCGCATAAACCCTGGAAGGTCCAACTGAAACCCGTGCTCTTCCATCAGGCCTAGACAGGCTATCCAATGGCACTTTGTGCAGGTACCTTTACCCTTGGATCATTATTTACCTTTAGACAGAACCTTGTTTAATTCTTTAAAGTCCGATTCATTAAAGTTGGCATCTTCAAGCTGACATCCCCTTCTTTGCCCCATGTGACGCTCTGCACTGAGCAGGAGTTGCTCGCGGCACTCCCAGCTGTACCTACTACCTGCCTCCCAGACAACAGAGCCATGACGCTACTCACCATTTCACTTTGCACGTCTGTGTATTCCACTCCACAATATACTTGTCATCTGAACAACTATACAAACAGCCATTGTCTTGGTGCCACTGTATGCAATTGACTTTGTTTTCATGCCCACCACTCTGAAGATTCAAGAAGAGAAAATAAGAATTACAGCAAAAATAAAATGTGCCTTAAATAACATTCACCCTGGAGTTATTATCAAACAGTTCATTCAAATAGCCTTAACCTATTTTTATCCATGTTAGTTTCCCAAATCAGAAGTGAGAGCTGAAATGTCATCAGACTTGCCCTTCTCCCCCACTGGAAAAACATTACTTCCACATCGCAGGTCGGAGTATACCAGTGCTAGATACTGTTTGCTTTGGTCGCAGGCCGGCTCTAGGTGTCAGGAAACACACAACAGAGGTACAAAAGACACTAATGAGCTAAGATAGAAATCAAAACTGAGTCAAAATGCCAACACTTGCTTAAGGTGAAAAATTGTGTCGAGTCAAAATTACTCATGAAAATCCCTTATTTATTTATTTTTTAAGGTAAGAATTTTTACTTTATTTTTAAATCGTTTTATTAGGGGCTCACACAACTCTTATCGCAATCCATACACACATCAATTGTATAAACCACATTTGTACATTCATTGCCCTCATCATTCTCAAAACATTTGCTCTCCACTTAAGCCCAGGCCTGACATCAGCTCATTTTCCCCTCCCTTCCCCCTCCCCCTCCCTCATGAACCCTTGATAATTTATAAATTATTATTTTGTCCTAACTTGCCCTGCCCGACGTCTCCCTTCAACCACTTTTCTGTTGTCCGTCCCCGAGGGAGGAGGTCACATGCAGATCCTTGTAATCGGTTCCCCCTTTCCAACCCACCCTTGAAAATCCCTTTTTAAAAATGAGCCCCAAAACAATCTGTCAGGAAAGAAATCACTGTTTCTTCAGATAAACGTTAACTACTCGCTGGTGTGATGAACCGCGCCATATGAACAATCTGTACGCATATTCAGATGAGCAAGATGCTCACTCACTAGCGGGCACAGAAAAATGAAGACGAGCAAATTCAAGGCTCTCATCACTCACATTCCAGGACTAGGGCTCTTAAGTCGAGCAGATGCTAAACCACCTACCTACACTGTAAGCAACTGCCGTTTTCACCCTTTCTCCCTACCTCAATTCACATAGATGCAATGCACATACAAGTATAAATTCTACCACTTACCCAGCATCGCCTAACTAATAGGATTCAAATTCAGTACAGGCACTCCAAGGCCTAGATAGACCACCTCCCTACATCATCCCAACCTCCCTCTCATCACCAGACCATCCTCACCCTCACCTTTGGAGTTCCTCTGGGTAAATTAATCCCTGGTAATTTATACACCTGTGAGGTATTGAAATAATTTGTAAAGAGATTCTATCTTTAGAGAATAGTCAATGGTGGCAATAATGCTTTCAAAATACAAGGAGGCTTCAAAAGAGGAGAAAAGTGGAAGTAATTAAAAGAGAATGGAGCTTTCCTGTGACTCTTTGAAGCCCCTTATGTATCTTTTCAGAACAGACTTGTACAGTGTACAACACCCTCCCTGCTTCAGTTGCAATTACCAAAACTCCCCCAGCTTTACCACTATGTATCAAGAGCCATCCTGCTCAAACTCTTTTAAGACTCAGCAATTACGAGTTACTAAGTGTTTGTTAACAACAAAATTGGGAAGCCAAGTACAAGTCCATCTAATACAGGAGAATTCTAGGCAGTCATTATGAATGTTTGTAACCAGTTTTGGGCAATCCTGCCTATGAAAATACACTGCATGCTCTTGAAAGGAATCACAATGCAAAATCCAATAAAGAGCTAGAGTCCACCCATACTGTTTACACATGTACAGAAAACCAAGAATTCACACAAAAGTAGAAACAGTGCTTCTCTTGGTAATAGATTTAAGTATATAACATTTTTCCCTTTTCAACACTGTTACATTCCAAATTTTTTTTTATTCGTACACATCATATGCATTCCTGTATACTGGACCCCAGTGAACAAAATTAGGTTGTAACAGACACTGTCTGATGCCACTGAAGCTACTGTCTTCTCAGTGCCAAACCCAACCTTCTCGCCTCAGCTAGATCGTGTTGGGCCTAGCCCTCTACGATCCACATTTCTGCTTTGCCAGCTGGGTCCCTAGTCAACTCTGCCAACAATGGGTGTGGGGCGAAGACTAGCAGGGACAAGGGGCTTATTCCTTCCTGTCTCATTCCCAACACCACCAATGTTTTTTGACCCCAGCAGCAACGATTGCCTCAACAGCAGCTGAACCCACCGGGGAAATGTTTCAATAGAGAACCAGCCTCGACATCAGCTCTAGTCAGCAGATGCCTCTACCTCAGAGGGACGGACCCCACACCCAGGAGGTCCCTCCTCCAGAAACAGCAGCAGCAATGGAGCAGCGCAGCATCTTGTCCTAAGGGAGCTGGGCTTCACTTCTACAGTGCTTCTCCTGCATTTTTACTGTTTTAATAAGCCCCCCTCTTCCTCTCTTTTCTTAGAAATTCTTTATAGTAAATCTCTTCAAATAACTAAGGTGGTTGCAGCTACTAACTGGTCCCTGCCTGAAACTGCCACTCTCAGGCTATAAAACCAGCCCAACATGGGAAATTTAAACACAAGAAGGAAGGTGGAGAGAAAGTCTATAGCCACAGGTCCTTTCAACCCTTTCTTTTCCCTAGAGTTTACTTTTTTGTTGGACATTAATAATTAAGGGTAGTGCTTAACAGGAATAATTAGGAGTGGTGGGGTAGTAGACAAGGGTGATAATTCATTATCAGAACTCTTCACTTCTCATCTTTTTCAGACCAAAAACAACTTATATTCTCGTGCGTCACCATGTAAAGGGTATTTTCAATGTTATTAACTGCTAGTCCTAACTCCAAGCTTGGGAGATTAATCTTCCCGATAACGTAAGAGCAGCATCAAATGAAGCTGCCCAAGATGCAGTGGAGCTGTGCAGTTCAATAAGGCTTTAGTTAGCTGTGTGTGGCTTTTGTAATGAATTAGAATTACTAGTGTTACCATTCAGCTCCTCAGTCACGGAGTCATATTTCAAGTGGTCAGCAGCTACATATGGCTAGAGCCTCCTGCACGAGACAACGCGGATTCAGACCATTTCCACCGTGCCAGGAGTTTAACTGGACAATACCGCAATGACTATGCTTAAGAGCTCCAAACTCCAGAACCAGACTCCCAGTTCAACTCCTTGTTCTACCAGTTATTAGCCCTATCACCTCAGGAAAATACATTACCGAAACCCTCAATTATCTGGCTGGAACTGGGAGGATAAGTATCTCCCTGTTAGCACTGTTGTAAAGATTAAAATAATAACATACCTAAAGTACTTACGACAGTGTTTGGTTAATAAGGACGGAGTACCTATTATGGCTATTATCAAATATTACTTACTATTCAGTACTACACATGTAGAAGACACGTGACTGTCTCTATAGCACAAATCCTACCACACATTCGGAAGTACTTTGTCGTCAATGAATCTCTAATTATGAGTTTCCCTTTCATCTTTCATAGAGAAAATACCCACACATACTTACTATTAGTTTACTGTGTAACTCTCCTTTTACTGTGCTGTATAATAAGATGCTACCAACTGCTGTCCCAAGAGCCAACATGTCAACCTGGTCATTTGTTCCTTTAGCCTCTGATTTCCGTTTTTTCCGCTGGGGAGTTTCCTGTAGCGTGGGGGGGGGAAACAATCTTTTATTTAGTTATTTCAAATACTAAAAAATCATTAATGCACAAATGTTCTTCAACCTATAAAAAATGAGATTCCTACTTTGAAATGCCTTTTTAAAATAGGGAGTGACTTTCTCAGATGATTTCTTTCTCAATACGTATTTGGGGGTGGGGGGCACACTCCAATGAGGAAAGTATATACTGAGTTCTCAGAAGTCCAAGAAGTTAATGCTGCTTCCAAGTCTCAGGAAAAATAACCACTCTTCCTAAAAGGTCCAAGTGAAACTTCCCATGGCCGGCAAAGGGGATCCTGTACAGCTAGCTACATAACATTCTTATAAAGCCCTAGGAATTCGTACATATCCTCTCGGGATCTTATTAAAATGTAGGTTCTGAGTGTGTCTAACGCGAATAAAAATCCTCAGGCAAGGAAGCTGAAACAAAATTAACTCATTGAAGCCCTGGACCACACCCAATCAACCAATTCTCCATTGTTCCCTTTTGTGTCCGTCACTCCCTCCCCACCACCACCAAATCCCCTCTCTCTCTAGTTCAAACGTCCAGGAGAGGGGGTTCAAATGTCTTTACATTCATAAATAGGCATTTACTTCCATTTGAGTCAACCAATAACTGTTAACTAGTAGGGATGGTGTAGAGCAGTGGTTCTCAACCTGTGGGTCGAGACCCCTTTGGAGGTCCAATGACGCTTTCATAGGGGTCGCCAGCTTCGTAACAGTAGCAAAATTACAGTTATGTAGTAGCAACAAAAATAAAGTTATGGTTGGGGGGCTACCACAATGAGGAACTGTATGACAGGGTCGTGGCATGAGGAAGGCTGAGAACCACTGGTGCAGACCCATGCTAACTGGTGACTATGACGTAAGAGACACAACTTTCAAACTAGTGGCAACTGCTGCCAGACGTTCTTGATCTATTTCAGAAGTGATGCTAACAGATCATGCCTATCAAAAAATAAAAATAAAATGATCAAAACTTAAAGAGAACTACAATTAAGAGTTTATAATACTGAAATGTATTCACAATTCCAGAGTTTCTCTTCAATATTTGAGTTCTTCAAATTAAATCAACCCAGGCTACACATGTTAGTATGAAGAACTTCTGAGACATCATTCTTTCCAAGGCAAACAGACTAATACCATAGAAAATTAACATTTTCTTAAAGGTGCGGGACTGTTACTCTACATTACAAAAAAGTCCAAGATACATAAAAATCTGCCCAAGAATAATTAATGAAACACTACAATGTTACCAGCACATAGGAATACTGGAATATATATACTTAGCTTTTTCTTTCTGTTATTTTATGATTTTATGGGGATGTTACATTTGAAGACTGAGATTCATTGAACACAAAACCAAAAAAAAGGGTAGAAAAGACTGAACAATAAGACAATAAGTTAACTTTTTTACACACAGTAAAAGTAATCCTGAGAAATGTATCTACATTAATAGAGCCAGAGAAGTTACAATTAAAATCCAAAGTATAGTCTGATGGTCTCATCAGTAACAACTCATTTACTGGTAACATGACACCTGCCCTAGGTCTGTCAGTTGCTATCAATTTTTAAGTCATCTTTGAATGACCCCAGAACAGATGCACAAACACCCATTGAAGACAAGAAAAAGGGAAGTATGTATTGGGAAAGTATGCTAACCTCATCAGAAAACTTTTCTATAAAAGCTTCCAGAAAATATAATTTATGCTCTTTTTTACTTTGAGGTCAAATAAACATGATTGACATTGAAGTTTCTTGAGAATCACTCGATTCACAGTGTGAATCACAATGTGGACCAAATGTGTATGCCTTTAGTACAGATTATCATTAAAAAGCAAAAGTTGTTCTTCAAATCAACCATTATCATAGTGTTAATGTTTCTGTGAGCAAATTCCTTATTTATTTTTTTTTTGGGGGGGGGCCACAAGCAGAAGTCCTCCTCACGACATATGCCTAACTTTTACGTTTGTTGTTCTAAATCTAATTAATTTAATTTCAAGCTATTGATTCACATATGCCTGCTCAGGGCTGAATGAATGTGGAAAGGCTCGGTTCCTGAAGGGACCGGGACTGAAGGCCCAAGGGATGTGTGTGATTTGGTAAGACGAGTCTTTTCCAAAGTGACAGGCAGAATGAGCTGAGCCATAAATACAAACCCAAAATCTTGTCCGAGTAAAGTTTGGTCCTGAGGATCATCTGATTAGCACGGGTGCCTGATTTGCCTAAGCAAACTGTACAGAGCAAGAGAAGGCACCCCAGGAAGAAGTACATCTGGATCAAAGATGCTCTCGGCTGAGATCTCAGCCTACAAAGAGCTCACAAGGAGAGGCGGTACCCTCACTCACAAAAACATGCACTTTGTCACTGAGACAAATTTTACAGATACATTTATCCTACCGTGCACTAGCCCACTAATATTTTCTACTCTCTATCATTTTTCTTATGCAATCACAACTTATCAGTTTCACCATCCACTAATATAACAAAACCTACTTGTAAAAAACACTGACTTCTCAAAAATAAACCAAACTCATTGCCATATGCCAAAGTTTTCTATATCACAGCACAATTAGTCTCTTGGAGGTCCCACTGTACGGCCTCTCTTTAACAAAATTTAAAAAACAACAAAAAGGAGAGTTCTCTCTCTTCAAGTCAGTTCTGACTCTGAGGCCCCAGGAGTGGTCTTCTCTTGCTGCCACTTAGTCTGGCACTTCCGTTTCACAGATAACAGGGAACAGACTGCCTTGTAGATATTTGTAGACGTAGAAGTTATGTCAGAACAGTTACATCCCAATACACAGCAGCTTCCACTTCTGCCGAGGGAAACCAAGGCAAACCGTACTTTCCTCTTTTCGAGTTGAAATGATGGAGAGATTTCAAGACAGCAATGAAGAAAACCACATCTGGATTATGCTACCTCTCTAAAGGGTGGTGTGGGAACCCGGGTGGCAAGTGGTTACGAGTTGGGCTGCTAACCATAAGGTCAGAAGTTCAAAACCACCAGTCACTAAGCGGGAGGAAAGAGCAGGCTTTCTACTCCTGCAAAGAGTTTTCAGTCTCGGAAACCCACAGGGGCTGTTCTGCCCTGCCCAATAGGGTGGCTATGAGTCGTAATGAACTCAGCGACACTGAGAGCTAAAGGATGGGAGTGGGGCTACTCAGCTCAGATTTTCCCATTTCAGTCCAGTCTAATGTCTGAAAAGCCAGGTGCTCCAAGTACCGAGCAATGTGGGCTCAGCACAGCTAAAGTGACAGAGAAACAGCACACTACATGTGCAAGGACTGTTGCTCCAAAGCAGGAGAAACAGCCGGGGGGAGGGGGGGGGGCAGGCAAACAGCAGGGGTCGTTCAGTCACTGTCACTGAACATCTCAGCCTAAATTTACAGATATAATCCCAAACTGCTGACCTTGTGGTTAGCAGCCCAATGTGTGACCCCTACGCCACATGGGCTCCTCTCCACCCTTTAGGGAGGTAGCACAGTCCAGGTATGTTTCTGTTCAATGCTGTTTTGGATCTCTCCAGTTTTTAAACTTCAAGGTAAGTGGTAGGGACTAGTAGCATGGGTTTCAAAATGACTTTCCTTTCATGCCTCATCTGCTCAGACTCAGGGAAAAATTAAAAAATGGGCTTCAATGAGATGAAGGTATCTTAAAACTTAAGTTGCAAGGGGCTCTGCAAATAGCACCTATCTAGTCTGTCAGTCTCTCTTTACATTGCCTGAGATTATTTTCTGGTCTTCCTGCAAGCTCCTTCAGATATGCTCAGTTAACTGTGCAAAAAACTCTCTAAAACTATTGTGAGAGACATGAAAATATTGTCATTCTGAAGCCAAGAGCAAAAGGCAGCCATCTGATTGTCCAGCATGGATAAAGCGGTGCCTTAGCCCATTACCCAGGAAATGCAGCAGCAACTCCGTTTTCTCCACTGAGAGCAGGACTTTCATTCACCTGTGTGCAAGTGGCAAACTGGCTTACATTTAGGCATGCAGAATTGTGAGATACAATGGGCCTAGGCCCAGATTCATGCATTCATTAACAACTCGCTTTATCTATTAAGCACTTAACTACATGCCAGGCCATTCACGTACACTGCCTCGTTTTAAGACACTAAGGACCCCGAAAGCAGTATTTTCTGTTTCCCAGTTGGGTGTGTGGGCTGGGACCTTACCAAGGACTGCAAACGTGGGTTTCAGAACAGCAGCCCTTCAGTGCCTTATCTGCTCAGACTCAGTGAGGTCAAAATAAAAGGATAGGTTTCAATGAGATGAGGACATCTTAATACTTAAGTGGCAAGCCATGTATAATCCAGAGACCGGAGGAAACTTGAAGCAGTTCATCTTTTATCTTTACATATCATGCAACTTTAATTTCCATAATGCATGTGCAAGTTTGTTTGAAGACAGGAAGACCCTTCTCTCCTGATTTCCAAGTAAAATTGAGGGTCCAGGAGGATAGATCCCCCAAAAGGAGGAGGACTGGCTGATCTCTACATTCCTTCTCGCTCTCATTTCTGTAAGGTTCAGGATACTGTGACATGCGTAACCACGACTCCTTTATTACTTTGGTCAAGACACTGAATCTTTCTTAGTTCTGATTCTCAGCGTTTAGAAGGGCAAACAGTTCACAGGGCTGTTGCTCCACTTGGGGCTTGGGGCAAGTTACTACCTGAGTTTTTCCAAAGCTGGTTTCCTCTTCTAAGGCAAAAAAATCCCTTCCTTATGCTGAGTTCACTGTACAAACTATTGTGTCAATAACAGTAACAGTAATTAATACTTGTATCCCTTAAGAAACATGAGTTGTCCTAAGTGCTTTACATGGGTTGTAAAGTGGATACTATTACCCCCATCTTACAAATTGGGAAATATGGACACAATTACTACTATTAAACAGGGCCTGGACTCAAATACTCAATACTTTACCCTTAGCATTATAGTTTTTTCTCATATACAGAACTGTTAAAAAACAAACATTTTTAAAAAGCCTCAAACTCACTGCCCTGAGTTGATTCCAACTCACAGTGACCACAATAAACAATTTTACAAAGAAATATGCAGTAAGCTCTAATTTTAATGACAAACGTTAAGCAAAAGAAGGCAACAGTCCAATTCTGTGTACGGGATTCAAGAGCACTGCTGGGTTTTCTTCCATTACTTAAGGGGAGTCATTTCATTGAGAACTTACAAAAGTATAACCTAAAATCTTAAAAGTCTCTGAACACATTCAAAGTATAGCAAGTCAGATGTATTAATTAGTTCCAGCCCCTCAAAATTAGCAGGTAGTGTTGGGGAGTAATCATATGGAGTAAAATCTATCCTCAACACTAGATTTTGAGTTTTAAACAGAGTTATTGATAAATACTACACACCTCACAATGCCTGATGCCTCCAAATCACGAGTGATTGGGTCCAGCTACTCTCTAGCTGCAGTTAGCACGTGCGTGAGAGATGAAGCAGATGTGGTCCAGTGAGTCAACGCTGACTGACACCCTACCTGAAATGAAGGTCCCTAACAGTGTGAAAAGTCTCCCCTAACTCAGCAGTTTCTCCGCTCGGGGGCCCTTAACCCGGATCATATTCAATTTAAAGGGCCACTTCATTTTACCTGCAGATCCTAAAACGCGAGGAGGTTCAGAAGGCTGAGAATACAGAGGCACCGGGAAAGCCCAGGGTTTCAAGAGTCACACTATCTGAACGTGGAAGAGAACACGTGGTGAGCCAGCACTCAGACGGGGAGAGGGGTGAAGCTTGGGGCAAAGGAAGTGGCCAGTGTAACGCAGGTGGGTACCTAGGGCAAAGCTGATGAAGGGGGTCGGGAGCGGGGACGCGTCAAACACCCCCAAGGGGAGGAACTGTCAACAGCTCGGGCTCTGATGCGTGCAAGATGATACGCGAGGCCAGACAGGAGGAAGCGGCGCTGGGG
>NW_022103907.1:1627452-1627929 GCF_000313985.2 Echinops telfairi | reverse complement strand
GTTCCTTTCGTGGGGTGGGAGTGGGGGACTCCTAACGGGACTGAAAGAAATATTTACGCAGAATTCCATGACTGGAACCGTTCTTTCCCTGTTCTCTTCCATACTAGATTCTTGCACAGCCATGATCACAGTTTGGCCCATCGGAATAGTTACGATAAACATCCTAGGGGGAATGGCTAGCTCCTCTGATTTCATCTGGCTGTTTTGTGTCATTGCTTCAAATAGACGGTTTTCAGTGTCTTCGTAATATTTCACCGAACTTGTTGTGAGATGCAATCGAATCGGTTCCGACTCACAGAGACCCTACAACAGAACAAAACAGTGCCGGGCCCTGCACGGTCCTCAAACGGGTGGCATGGTAATTTTTGCATCTTGGAGTATTTGAAGGCTGTGTGATGGATGATTTGGAGGTTAAGCAGATGTTTAAAGATGCAGGCAGAGATGCTGGTGACTGACTGGCTTAGAGAAATGGTGGTG
>NW_022103907.1:1621401-1626865 GCF_000313985.2 Echinops telfairi | reverse complement strand
TGACTGGCTTAGAGAAATGGTGGTGGGGTGAACAGCTTTACCAGATATTTAATAAGCACAGTTAACAGAGAGAGAAACAGGCTAAGGAGGACTCCCTGAGCAAGGGAGTGTTTGGGGACTGACTTACTTAGGATAGTGAACCCCTAGGATAGTAAACGCCAGAAGAAAAGCAGATTTGTGAAAAAGATATTTTCATTCTTGGACTGTTCATGAAAGTTGAGACATCTAATTGGAACTTAAACAAATTTAATGGCACAATAATGGAAGGTAGTTAGCCCTGTTGTCCCTAGGGTGGCCACGAGGCTGAACCAACTTGAGCAATCCAGAAAAACCAAACTCACGGCATGGAGTCAATGCTGGCTTGTCGTGAGCCCCTGCCGGTGTCTGAGACTGTAACTGTTCATGGGAGTAGAAAGCTCTGTCTTTCTCCCTCGGAGTGGCTTGTGGTTTCTAACTGCCAACCTTGTGGATTGCAGCCCAACACGTAACCACTACACTACAGGGGCTCCTCCAAAGCAACTTGACAGCACCTAACAAGAACCTACACTCCGCACGATTCTAGGCCCAAGGGACGCATCAGGCCACTGAACGACAAGAGTCCTGCTCTCGGAGATTATCTGGACAGGAAGGTAACAGGTGCATAAAGCTGTCTTTCAGAAAGTGCTAACTGCTGTGAACAGAAATAAAGCAGTTAGAGGTATGTATCAGCGGGAATGGGTTTTTGTAAAGTGTGGCCTCTCTCAAGCCATGTAAAGGCAAAAGGAAGAGAGTCAATATATAAGAACAACAATCGCAGCATTCCTGCAAAGTCCAATAATGTCTTTGACGGATGAAAAGGAATGCCAGAATCCCGGGGAATGTGGAGTGGACTAGCAGAATCACAAGTGGTAGATGTATTTAAAAGAGAGACCCAGGAAGAAAATAATTGGTTGGACATTGTCAACCCCATAGGGCTGTGGTGAGTACATGAACTCATGAATTATAAATGAATTGCACAAAGCTTTTAGAACAGTGCAATTCATTTATAATTCATGAGTTCATGTACTCACCACAGCCCTATGGCTTTGACACTATTCATATTTTAATGTTTTGTGTAAAATATATTTGCAGATAAGGAATAAAGCTTAGAAGTAGAAGAAGAGCTGAATTTCTGACTGAAGCCATCTTTGAGCATGGACAATCTGACCCAATGAATAATGTCTGGTTCATTTTGACCCTCTGATACTCAAGAATATCAGTCTTTTGACCCCTCTTCTTGTGGATCCAGTGGTAGTGTGAGCATCTCAGTGCTGGCAGGGATCGCCACGTGGTTCCTCAGGCTCCATCAGGCTCATTGTCCATAATGTCTCACAGGGAGTCAGCCTTGTCAGTAGAGGGTCTCCAAGGGAACGAGCCAAGAGAGAAAGAGAGAGAGAAAGAAAGACTCCCGCCTCCAAGGAGGAAATACCAGAGTTCCCAGAATCCTCAGGAGAAGGCCATGCCCACACAGAGGCCTCATTGGCTATATTCTGATTGACAGGCTAGACTCCATCCCTATATTCTTAATCCTGAAATTGACACCAGATTATGTAACTATATAACTACCACAGATATCACTCCCAAAAGATATTAATTTCCTCTCCCTTTCATTTTTCACCTTTCACCTTGATTATTCTCATTTATAAACATGTTGCTGTTTCTCCCTTGACCACCATCCTTCCTCTCTTTTTAACCTTTTATTGAATTAGGTGAATTAGGTGAAAGTTTATAGAGCAAAATCAGTTTTCCATTCAACAGTTCACATGCATATTGTTTCATGTCACTGAATTCTTTCTTCCGTGACCACAATTTCCCCTCCAGGCACTATCCCAATCTTGCCTTTACAACAAAACTCTACATACATGCACACAAGGATGTCAAAAGCTATTGATACTCGGGTTCCACTTCTTACAGGCACAGGCTGATTCCAAACAGCACATGTTCAGCATGTCTGTGTGAGCAGCGGGTGGGTGCAGCCAGTCCTCTTAGTAATACATCTGTCTCAGTCTCCTGAGGGTGCTCTCAACAACTCCAATCAAAACAAGGGCTTCCCAGGGGATCTGCGGGGCCACTTTCAGTGCAGAGAAGTCACTATTTGGGGGAGAGTCCCAGAGGTGATCTTGCTAGATAGTCTTGAAGGACAGAGAACAATACCAGGCCTTATGATGAGGGCTTCTAAAGGAAATTGGAACTGCACTGGTGAGAAAAAGCCCAGGAAAGTTGTGCTAAGGAAATTTTTTTTTTCCCCATCATGACTGTACCACTTCCTCATGCTTCAAGGGAAGCATGTCTTATGAGAATTGACCTCGTTCACTTGACAACCTTGATCTTTGTCCCTCAGACTTTTTTTTAAATATTAAAAAATTAATAGTTTTTATTGGCATATAATTCATATACCTTTCTAACTTTACCATATGTGTTAGTCTGGGTTGACTACAGAAACAAATTCATAGACACTCATATGTATGTAAGAGAAGAGCTTTACATAAAAGAGCAATTGTGTATTAAGAAAACATCCCAGCCCAGTCCAGATGAAGTCCATAAGTCCAATATTAGCCCATATACCCAATACCTCTATAAATTCCTTTCAGACTCAAACAACAAATGCAATGATGCCAAATGCAGGAAGATTCCAGGCCGGTGGGTGGAAAGTCTTGTGGATCCAGTGGCAGTGGAAGCATCTCAGTGCTGGCAGGGGTCTCCACATGGCTCCTCCAGCTCCAGGGCCCTGGCTCCATCAGCGTGTCTCCATGTGGCTTGTCACTAGGAATATCTCCCAGGGAGAGTGTGTGTCATGCCTCCAGGGAGGAAGACAGGAGTTCCCGGAATCCTCAGGAGAAGACCATGCCCACACAGAGGCATGATTGGCTACGACCTGATTGACAGGCTAGACTCCACCCCTATAACCTATTCAACAAGTTGACCTGAAATTATGTAACTACCATACCATACATTTATATGGTTTAAATATCCTGAAAAGGGTTGTTCAATCATCCCCACAACCGACTTTAGAACATTGTCCTCATTCTTATACTCATCATTACTAGCTCCGCATCCCCTAACCTCTCCTGCCACAACCCTAAGAAACTATTAATCCAGTTACTGTCTCTATAGATTTACCTAATTTTTTCACATTCCCCAAATTCAAGGAACATTGAAAAGCAACATGATTTGAGTCCCTTTCGACGTGGTGTAAATCAAAGAGCACAGGATTCCTCAGGGAGGTTAGCGCGGGAAGCACAGCCGTCAGTAGTGTCTAGACCTCGACAGAGGACCTATTAAGACACAACAGCTTCACATTTTGCTTCATGAAAGCTTCCTCTAAAAATATATATAAGTAAAGGTTGCCTCATGTTTTAGCTGTATGTTTTTACTTACTCTCGTATATAAATAAATAAAGGATAGTCTAATTTTCAAAATCAGCGAAAGACTTGCTTGGGCATTTGATCTAGGGAGATCCATGAATACTTAGTCTGCCGAGGAAGAGCGAGAGGCTCGACTTCATTAATCATCAGGGGAATGAAAAATCAAAATCGCAGTGAGATACCACTACATAACCATTTAAAAATGGCAGTCCATTTAAAAATAACTACAAGTGCTTTCAGGAGAAATGACAACCATCCTCCATCGCTTATATAAATGTGAGACCGTATAGTCACTTTGGAAAACAATTAAGCATTTCTTTAAAAGTTGTGCACTGCCATCAAAACAACCTGGTGGAACAGGGTAGAATGGATTGTCCCACAGGTTTCCAAGGCCATGAAGTTTTGGAGGAATTGCCACCCCTTTTCTGGCAGAATGACTGATGGGTTTGAACCACCCACCTGTTGGTTAGCAGCAAACCGGCCTTTAACCACTGCTCTCTCAGGGCTCCCTCCCCAAACACACCAACTCCACTGCCACTGAGTCCCTTATGACTCGAGGGGCCTTATATAGGGTTTCTACGACTTTACATCTTCAAAGGAGCAAACAGCTTCATTTTTCTCCCCAGGGGCAGCTGGTGGGTTTGAACTGCTGATCTTGTGGTTAGTGGCCTAACCACAACACCACCAAGAGATAGTCTAATTTTCAATGGGGCTTTTGTCCACGTTGCTTCATTAAAACTACCCTCAAGGTGATGAGTGACTTCCCACTACGACATTCAAATCACCATCCTAAAATCTTCATCTTTTTCCCCCAATAATCTTATTGACCTATAATTCATATATCATACAATTAAATAGTTCAATCGCATCAAGAAAAGTTGTACAATGACTTCCACAATCAGTTTTAGAACATTTTCTTCATTCTTGTGCTAATTGTTACTAGCTCCCCATTTCCCCCACCTTCCCTGCCATACCTCCAAGAAGCCATTAACTCAGTTTCTGCTTCTATAAATATAACTATCCTGGATTTCATATACAGAAAAATATTTATTTAAATAACTAAAACAGATTAAAATCCCTATCAAAAAGAAAGCAGAAAATATTAAAAATTAGAATAAAATAATAAAAACTAGAAACTGGAATAAAATTAAGTTAATCATAAGGAAGATCAAATAGTAAGCTGCTGATTTTTAATCTAACTGTATCTGGCACAATCCACTTTCCAATGTGTTCTGCATGACAGCAGGACTATTCACGTCCCTGGTCCATTGTCAGAGGGGATTCAGCAGGAGTTTAATCCTTTATTATTATTTTTAACTGAGACAGCTTGAAAATGGATCAAAAAGATATTACATTTTAACCAAACTACATCTGTCATTATTGACTTTACAATGCTTTCTGTCTGATAACAGGGCTATTCACATCCTGAAACCAGGATCAGAGAAGATTCACCAAAGGTTTAATCCATAGGTGGACTCTGCAAATGAATTTTGTGCTTTCACTGTCATCCATATACCCTTCTGCAAACCAGGTGTTCACAACGTAAGTTTTGATACCATTCCCTCCTTTGTATTTGTATTATTTACAATCCTTGGATCACACGAAGAAGCTGATGTGCTTTTTCCATATGAATGTAGTTGATACCTCACTTAGATGGCTTCTTGTTTGAAAATAAGTCTTTAAGACGCCAGACACTATTCTTTCTGATAGCTGGGCACCATCTAGTTTCTTCCCCACGCTTTGCTACAGCACCCCTATCTTCAGTGATCTCTTCATGAGGACAAGCATCAAGCAGGGCTTGTGGAAGGGTATGATAATCATGGAAGACATGTATGCTAATTATAAGTCAAGTTAGCTGAAGATTTAGAGTAAGGTGAACCAGAGACATATATGAGCCATAGATACATGAATGGATTTTGGGCTTGCACCTAATTCTAGCCCCAATATGAGAACAATCAGCTCTCAGTCTTCTCTGCTGGGTCTCCCTCATCTCCCCTACTTCTGACATCAACCTGCCGCAGGAAACTTCTCTTTTTTTATCTTAGTAATGCTTAGACACCCGATTTTAAATACTACCTATA
>NW_022103907.1:1617233-1621169 GCF_000313985.2 Echinops telfairi | reverse complement strand
CTCTTTTTTTATCTTAGTAATGCTTAGACACCCGATTTTAAATACTACCTATATGCTGATTACCCCCACTGTGTACATCTAGCCTGGACTGTGCTCCTTAAATCAAGACTAGCATGGCTTACACATTTCATTTCCTATGCAACACTTCCATGTAGATGTTTCAGTGGGTCAAATTGTGTCTCCCCCGAAATGATGTCTAAGTCCTAACCTGTGACTATGACCTTCTTTTTTTGTTTGTTTTGAATATGACCTTATTAGGGTCTTTGCAGATGTAATTAAGTTAAGGAGCTTGAGATTATATCATCCTGGGCTTAGGGTGAGTACTTGTAAGTAAAAGGACTTGGAGACACAGGAGACAAACACAGGAAATAAAGCCACTTGAAGAAGGGACAGAGATTAGAGTGGTGCTGCCACAAGCCATGGAAGAGGCAGATGGAATCCTCCACAAGAGCTTCGGAAGGCTGACGCCCTGAATATGGCAGTAAGTTTAGTTTGCATTTACCAAGAGGTTTATATCATAGAAATGGTAAACACAGTCACAGAGGCGAGCTCGTCCCAAGTCTATGCATCAGATGTCAGGCTGGAGGCTTCTGCTGGCTCACATAACTGCAGGGGATCCTGAACCCAAGATCAGCAGGTCTGGCTGCAGAGGCTAATGAATCCAAGGTAAGATGGCAGGCTGCTGGTGACTCTTGGATCCATAGGCAATTTAGCAGGCTCCTGGTTCAAGTCCAGAGAACCTGAGGCCAGTTAATCCAGACCTAGTAAAAAGCAAGAAAGCTTTTCTACAGCATTTGCTTACATTGGAAGCAGGCCACATCCTGAGGATTACATTATGTTCTAGCTCATCAAGGAGTTTGTGTCGGGGGGTGGGTGGGGGGTGGTGGGGGAGAGGGGGATTGCTACATTTTAACTGCCAACCCACTGAAAATCCTCACTGAGCTGAGTTGGGACAAAACTAACTATCAAAGGGGGATACAAAGGAGCAAACAACACTAACAAAAAGAAAACGCACTGCCAGAGTCAATTCTGACTCTCAGTGATCTTAAAAAGCAGCGCAGAACTGCCCTGTGGATTTCCAAGACGATAAAAATGTATGGCATAGAAAGCTTCATCTTTCTCCCATGCAGGTGCTGACTTTGAACCTCTTACCTTGCAGTTAACGGTCCTACATATAACCCACTACAGCACCAGGGCTTCCATGGAAATAGTTCAGAAAAATGTTCTTCCACACATCTCACTTCAATAGGGCCCACAAACAACTCAACACAGTGATACCGTGGGCCTCAAACGAAGGCATGCCACCATAGCATTTCAGAAATAAGGGAAGGGGCAACGAGAAGCTCCTGCAAGTTATCAGAGTGAAAATAGAAACAGATTAGATACAAATGCTCAGGACTCAGAATCTGTGTTGTCAAAAGCAAGGTTAGAAGGTAAGAGATAGTGAGGCTATACTTTAAAATTCTGAGGGGAAAAAACAGAACAGAATTCTCAGCCAGAAAAGCACTCGATATCAACATGAAGGTAGAGTAAGGATATTTTTTTTAGGTGCACAAGTTCTCAAAAACCTTTCTGTAAGTTTCTTTCTCAGGAAGCTATTAATAATGTCCTCCACCCAAACAAGTGCCAAACGGAGGGAAAGGAAGATGAACAGAGGAAACCCAGGGAATATGGATCCAGCTAGACCCGAGGGGACAGTGACCCAGCTGTGTAGAGGGCACACTTCAGATGGAAGGGGGTCCAAAGTCCCCGAAAAAATGTCCCGAAGGAAACAAAACTGACAGACTATTGGTGTTTGAAGATATGAATGGAAATTTATACAACCCTGAGGGTATAATGAGTTTTATTAATGACATCATGAAAAATGAAATGAAGATGACAAAAAGATGTCTAAAATTAAAGCTTGTGGAGGGAGGGAAAAAAGAGGAGCTGATACCATGGGCTCAAAAAGAAAAAAATGTTTTAAAAATGGTGATGGCAACATATGCACAAATGTGCTTGATACAATTGATGTATGGATTGTTATAAAAGCTGTAAGAGCCCCCAATAAATTTATATATATATAAAAAATAAAATAAAAAATTAAAGCTTGTGCAGGAATAAACTCGCCATAGTGTACATCATTAGACTGCTTCATCATATGAAAATTTCCCAAGCTTTTCTTAGGAGACATGCAGCCATTTTTTGTTGTACAAAAACAGCTGTTTTATTTTGTCTTTTTAAAAATTATTATGTCTTAATGAAACACATGGTCTAGCTGTAAGCAGCCTTTTGTGAACATCGAATATTGATTTCATTATAATAATCAGAGGAGATGCCAATATGGGACATATATATGTACTTGGAGGTTAAGGCGGGGTATGAGATGTGGAAGAACTATCTGACATCATGGAAGGTCAATGACAAATGATGCCGATGAGTGAAATAGGAAGAACCACCTAAATGCTTATTATTTAGCAATATGGTGATCTTCAAAACCTTAAATGGAAATAGGGACTTATAAATATCTGGAAGAAACTTTTAGACAGTTGTTGAGTATTTTGCATCTTAGGTGAGAGGTTATATAACCCATTAAGTTACAACAATGGACTTAGAGGCACAAGGACAAGGCTGGTGCAGGACTGGGAAGGATTTGGATGTGATGTTCATAGTATTGCTATGAGTCAGAACCACCTCCATGGCCCCTAACAACAACAGCAATATCAGATCACAAAATAGAAGACAACAACATCATTATAAAACTCCTCAATTACATTATTTCATAAGCGCCAAACCTCTGAGAATCAGGAGCCAGGCAGCCCATGTATAACCTGAGCCACAGACAGGGTTACTTCCCCATTTCATCCCACACCTCTCCGCCATTAGGTTGATTCCGACTTACAGCAACCCTATAGGACACACAAGTCAGAAACAAGGAGGAAAGGACAGTTGTTGGAAAATAATGGACTTGGTGATAGAAATGAAGCTGGAAGTCACATGAGAGAATTTTGCAAAACCAGCAACTTGTTCATAGAAAATACCTTTTACCAACAACACAAAAAGCAACTACACACATGTTCTTCTCCAGATGGAACACACAGAAATCAAACTGACTACATCTATGGGAAGAGACCATGGAGAAGCTCAATATCAACAGCTAAAACTAGGCCAAGGGAAGACTGTGAAAAAGGCCATCAATTGCTCATATGTAAGTTCAGGATAAAGAGGAAGACAATTAAAACAAGTCCACAAGAGCCCAGATATAACATCGAGACAATCCCAGCTGGATTTTAGAACATTTCAAGAACCGATTTGACACATTGAATACTAATGACAGAAGGCCTGATGGGCTGTCAAGTGACACCAAAAACATCATTCCAACAGAGCAGCAAGGGGAGCAAAGCGATGAAGTCCCCAGGGAATCCCAAAAATAGACTTTGGTGCCAGTGCGTAGCACCCCATCAGACTCAACCAGAAAACACTCTTAAAGGTCAACAAACAGACCTGGAACTACTTATAGGCTTTTCTTTCTCTTTTTTTTGTTTTTGTTGTTGTTGTTGCTTTGTTTTGCTCTGTCTTGTTTTTGTGCTTATTAGTGTCTCTGAATGTCTATCTAGATAAGATAGGTGGGATAAACAATCCAGGGGAGAAATCAATGGGAACAATGGTTGGGGGGGGCATGGGAGAGGGGGAGGTGGGGGAAAGGAAGTGGGTGTTAGCAAACCCAGGGACAAGGAAACAAGTGATCTAAATTTGATGGGGTGGAGGGTATAAGAGGCCTGGTAGGGCTTGATCAAGGGCAATGTAACCAAGAGGAATTACTGAAACTGGAATGAAGGCTGAACATGATAGTAGGGCAAAAGGAAAGCAAAAGGAAATAGAGGAAAGAACTAGGAGGCAAAGGGATTTATAGAGGTCTAAATACAGGCATGTACATATGTAAATAAATTTATATTT
>NW_022103907.1:1614561-1615680 GCF_000313985.2 Echinops telfairi | reverse complement strand
AAAAAAAGGACAACAAAACAAAACCTCAATAGAAATGAAAGCAGAAAATAATAAAAACTAGAAAAAATTAAAAATGGGCCATGAGGGCAAACAAATGATAAGGTTTTAAAATTTAATTTAACTACATCTGCATTAACCTACTTTCTAGTGGGTTAATAGCACTGTGTGATAGCAAGGCTATTCAAATCCCTGGTCAGTGGTCAAAGGGGATTTTCCATAGGCATAATCCACGGTCTTGCAATTCTTTTGTTAAAATTATTCCCAAGTATTTAATTTTTTTCTGATGTTATTATAAATGAAATTATTTTCTTAATTTAATTTTCACATTTTAAAAACTGGTTTATAGAAATAAAATCAGTTTTATACATGATCTTGTATCCTGTGATCTTGCTATATTCATTGATTAGCTTAGACTTTTGTTTTATTATTAGTTGGGATTTAATACATACATATCATTCCATATTTCAATCACGTCAAGTAGAATTGTACTGCTACCACAATCAGTTTCCAAACATTCTATGAATTTTAGTCTTTTCCTAGAGGTTTTCTACATGTCACTGCTAGTAAAGATATTTTACCCCTTCCTTTCCAGTTTGAATGTCTTTATTAATATTACTATTTTACATTATAGTACTAGCTAGAACCCCCAATAAGATATACAAGTGCTGAGTATGTATAACCTTCCATTTTTCCCAACCTGAGGCTGAAAACATTCAATATTTTACCATTAAATATGATATTGCAATGACTTTTTGTAGTAGATTCCCTTTATCAGCTGGAGGATGCTTCTTTGAAGGCATGTCTTTGAGGATTTTTGGTAGAAGTTTTGTATTTGATTCTGAATGGATGTTGGAGTTTGCCAAGTTATTTCTTCATGCTTTTATCCTTTAATCTATTAATACAGTCCATTGCATTTACTGATTTTCAGATATCAAAATGGCCTTGTATCCATAAGACAAATCCCAATTTGGTCTTGTATATGGCCCTTTTATTTGCTGCTGGACTTGGCTTGCTAATATTCTATTAAGGATTAGCGGTGCATCTGACTAGAGCACGCGGGAGAAACGCAAAGGGATGGAGAGGGAGGGGAGGACATCCTGGCCCACCACGCCCCGAGGA
>NW_022103907.1:1592151-1613098 GCF_000313985.2 Echinops telfairi | reverse complement strand
GTGGGAAACTGATCACAAGGATCAACCTAGAGCCCCCTCCCGGGGGTACAAACAATGGAAAAGTGAGTGGGGGGTGACAGAGGACGATGTAAGGTATTAAAATAATCTATAACTTATCAATCGCATGGGAGGGTGGGTGGGGGAGGGAGGGAGAAGAAATGGAGAGCTAATATCAGGGGCTCAAGTGGGAAGAGAATGCTTTGAAAATGATGGTGGTTTCCCTCAAAACTATCTGCTACTAAAATATGCCCCATAGATAAAGCCATTGCTAGAGATGCTACTCCAGTAGCACATCTGGACAGCAGCAGCTTACCTTAACCACTTCCTGTAGACGCAGCTCACCTCTGTACCATAAACTGTTCTCAGTATCTTGAAAGACCAATTTCTACTCAGGTACTCATTTCCTTGTTAGTAATTCACCTTTCTGATGTTCTTTTTTTAAACCAGCCATCCCCTCCCTCACAAAGGGAGAGATTTCATCCAACTTCTAGTATCTGAACGACCTTTAATATTTTGTTCCCATTTGCTTTTGCCTGTATTACACTGTTGGTTATCTCCACCTCCAAAAAACAGCCACTACTTTCCATTTCACAACCTTCCATTCCCTTCAATTTTCCCTAATCCTCCACTGCCTTCATTCCTGGCCCTTTCCTCTTTGTCTTACTTCCTTTGCTTGGGGGCTTCAAAGATTTTACAAGACCTGATTTCCAGCTTCTACGTTGGAGCCATGGTTACCTTGCCCAAAAGAGTAGAAAGTGGGATTGCCTCCTTGATTCCACCACCAACTTCTGGAGTCTCATCGTCAACTGAAAGATGATGCCTTGCAGGTTGCGTAGCACTGGAACTTTCTAGAGTAATGAATGGCTCTACTGTCAGGTTTTTCTGGGCTCGGTCTCTCCTGAATTATACACTACGCCTACTAGAGCCCCACTACCACTATATTGCAGAATGCCTATGACCCTAGAGTTACTATAGCACATATTGAGACAATAGTTTTACTCTACAGTAGATAGGAACTCACCCCAACAATAGTTTGATAATAAAGACAAAAAAAGAAAATGATGATGGCAGCATATGTGCAAATGTGCTTGACACACTGGATGAATGTATGGATTGTGATAAGAGATGTAAGAGCCACCCAATAAAAGTATCTAATAATAATGATAAAAGGATTAGCAATGTCGTTTGAATCAAAGCCTGTGATGCCTCAGCTGAACCTTTAAAAGAAATCAGCTAAGTCAAACTGTTAGGTGAATGAAGGACTGCAATCGGGCAAGGAAAAGCCAGAAGACTTTATTGATAGGAGAGACCATCAGAGGGAAGGGCCGAGCCCAGAACAAGCATATTCGGGACAGGAAACCAGGAGGAGGCCAGGGCCTGCAGAGTGAGGTTTCAGGCCATTCATTGTGAGAGCTGATGCGAGAGGCCCCCCAGGGCAGGTCACAGATCGTCTTGCCATCCACACACATAGAACGGCACGGGTTCTCTCCCTTTGGGACCACCAAGGCTGTGAGGCTTTTTAAGTGGAGAGGTGGCATGATCAGATTTAAGATTCACCAAATCATATCGAGGGAATAACCTGGAGAAAGAAACTCCAAGGAATAGTAGCAGTGTTGGTTCAGGTCCTAGAGATATGGGCTTAGACAAATACAGAGGTGACAGTCAGTGGAAATGAGAAAATATATTTGAGAATGACCTAAGAGATAAAATAGAATCTGATGATTGTGTGTGGGTGTAAGTAATATAATGGGTTGGGTAATAAATAGGGTCATTCCTGATTGACTACAGTGATCACTGGTACCATTGACTGAAACAATACAAAAGAATGAGCAGAATTGGGTTCAGCTACATTCGAGAAACTCCAACATACAGAAGTTTAAACTGGAAGGAAAATTGTTTTCTTACAAACGGAAGGACAAAAGATATATTCCATTTTATGTCCCAGAGATCAAGAAGGAAGAAACAGTGAAAATTGCACATACTTCTCACTTTAAGAACATTTTCCGACTGCCCTGTAATGACATGGCCTCACTGATTGCAAGTCATTGTTAAATGTTATTGCATGGGTTGTTATGTTAGACAGGGTTCTCTAGAGAAACAAAACCAGGACACTAATAATTACATATATTTATATAAATAGATAGATAACATAAGAAGTAAAGTTAATTTATCTATAAAGCAGTACAAATGGCTCAGTGCAACTCACTCCCATGAGACAGCTAATACACTGGCAGTTCTTAAAGTCTTGAGGGTCACCGGGTAGTCCTCTGTAGAGCAATTTAGGCTATCTGGCCACAGGCAGCAAACAGCAAGGCAGGTTACCAATAGTCAGCCAGATGACAGGGTCTGACAGTCCCCAGCTCAGGAGATGTAAATTCCAGTAGCATGAAGTAGGTCATGAAGGAACCTCAAACTACAGCAACATAGTCCATGGGTTAGGTGTCCCACAGGTAGTGTAGCTGGAAAATTGAGGCAGAGAACAAGCAAGGCAGCCACATACTGGTCCGATGATCAAAGAGCAAGAGACAACAAAGGCGAGGCTCACAGAGCCATTTATCTCTCCGCCCTTCAATTAATCCCACATGTGTTCATTGGCCATGTTGGCACAATAAACCTTAACTTTCTCAGCTGTGGACCATAGCTCCAACAGGAGACACAGCCTGGGCTTGTGCCACACACACAATGGTTACACTTGAGCCTCTTGTGGCAGCTGCTGGGTCAATCCATCTCAGCGATGTTCGCGTTTATCCTTTAGTCTATGATACAGTTTATTGCATCTATTGGTTTCTAGCTCTTAAACTGGTCTTGCCTCCTGAAGATAAATCCCATTTTGACCATGTATACGTCATGTTTGTTTGTTGCCAGTCCTGTTGCTCTTATGGCTAATGATAGGATCCTTTTCTCATATATTTATTGGCCATTCGGATCTCTGCCTTTGTGAAACTTCTATTCGGGTCCTTTGCCCACCTCCTCAATGGGCTACTAGTTTTTTTTTTCTTATTGTAGGCTAACAGAGTATTGCAGATTTTAGTAATAAGGTCTTTGTCTGATATGTCATTGCTAAAGATGTTTTCCCAGTCTGTAGGCTCTTATTACTCTCTAGGCCAATGGTTCTCAACCTGTGGGTTGCGACTCCTTTGGGGGGGGTCAAAGACCTTTTCACAGGGGTCGCCCGATTCATAACAGTAGCAAAATTACAGTCATGAAGTAGCAACAAAAATAATTTTATGGTTGAAGGGTCACCACAACATGAGGAACTGTATTAAAGGGTTGGGGCATTAGGAAGGTTGAGAACCACTGCTCTAGGCAAATTCTTTCCATGCACACAGGTGTTTTATCTTCAGTATATCCAGCCTGTCAATTTGTGTCTCCTCTGTGTTTGTGTCCTTTCCTATTTCTGATAGCCTATGTATTCCCTGTGTCAAAGTTCTCAGGTTTGTCCCAATTCCCTCATTAATGGCCCTAATAGTTTGGGGTTTTACCTCAAGGTCTGTGATTAACCTTGAGTTTATTCTTCAGCATGGAGTAAGGTAAGGGTCTTGCTTCATTTTTCTGCAGGTATATATCCATTTTTCCCCGGCACCACTTGTTGAAGAGGGTATCCATTTCCCATTTGATATTTTTGGGACCCTTATCAAAGATCAGTTGTCTGTATGCTGATGTTTTTACTTCTGGGTTTTCAGTTTCATGTTTTTCTTTATGTGAAATCCAGGATAGGTACATCTGTAGATTCAAGAAAGGGGTTAGTAGTTTCTCAGGGGTAGAACAAGGGAGTTTGGGGGAGAAATGGGAAGCCAATAATAACGAGTATAAGACTGAAGAAAATGTTCCCAAATGGATTGTGGCGATGACTGTACAACTCTTTATTACGCTTAAACCATCGAATTGTATGATATGTAAATATGTCAATAAAATTTTTATAAAGTTAAAGACATGTACTCTGAAAAATCAAAAACACCGAGAGAAATTTTAAAAGGGTAAATAAGTGGAAAGGCACTCCATGTTCACAAATTGCTAAATTCAGTATTACAGAGATGGCAAGCACACCCCCAAACCTCCACCCCGGTGAGTGACAAGTTCAATGGATCCCTGTCAAAACAGCAGCAGGACTTTTCATAGAAATTGCCAAGCTGATCCTAAAATTTATATAGAAATGCAACAGACCAAAAGTAGTGAAACTCATTAAAAAAGATAAAGGTGATGGAGTTACACTATCCAATTTCAAAACTAACGCTAAAGCCACAGTAACCAAGACAGTGTGGTAATAGTGCAGGTATGGCAGTGGGACAAAATCAAGAGTCCAGAAACAAACCCTGACATGTACATTCAACTGATTTAGACAAGGGTGTCAGGGCAACTCCACGGGAAAGAGTGGTCTTTTTAATCAGCAGAGGTAGATGTTCACATGCAAAAAACAAAGTCAACTGATTTTCAAAATCAGCGAAAGACTTGCCTGGGCATTTGATCTAGGAAGATCCATGAATACTTGTCTGCCGAGGAAGAGCGAGAGGCTCGACTTCATTAATCATCAGGGGAATGAAAAATCAAAACCGCAGTGAGATACCACTACATAACCATTTAAAAATGGCAGTCCATTTAAAAATAACTACAAGTGCTTTCAGGAGAAATGACAACCGTCCTCCATCGCTTATATAAATGTGAGACCGTATAGTCACTTTGGAAAACAATTAAGCATTTCTTTAAAAGCTGTGCTCTGCCGTGTAAACAACCTGGTGGAACAGCGTAGAATGGATTGTCCCACGGGTTTCCAAGGCCATGAAGTTTTGGAGGAATTGCCACCCCTTTTCTGGCAGAATGACCGATGGGTTTGAACCACCCACCTGTTGGTTAGCAGCAAACCGGGCTTTAACCACTGCTCTCTCAGGGCTCCCTCCCAAAACACACCAATTCCACTGCCACTGAGTCCCTTATGACTCGAGGGGCCTTGTATAGGGTTTCTATGACTTTACATCTTCAAAGGTGCAAACAGCTTCATTTTTCTCCCCAGGGGCAGCTGGTGGGTTTGAACTGCTGATCTTGCGGTTAGTGGCCTAACCACAACACCACCAAGACTCACTCTGAGCTTCCTTCCAAAAAACTAAACTCACTGCCATCTAGTCAACTCTGACTCACGGTGATCCTGTAGGACAGGGCAGAAATGTCCCTGTGAGTTTCTGAAACTGCTAACTCCCCTGGTGGACAAAGCCCAGTCCTTCTCCAAGGAGTGGCTGGTGGTTTCCAACTGCGGACTTCAAATTAGCAGCCCAATGCGTGACCACGATGCCACCAGGCTCCTCAGAGCTTCCTTACAGTCCAGCTCCCAGGTATCTAGCCAAGAAAAACAAACACGTGAGAATGTATACATGAATATTCATAGCAGTATTATTATAGACAATATGAATGTCAATCAACTAGTAAGTAAATATAAAGTGATATATTCATAGTTAATACTATTTATTCAGCCATAAGAAGGAAAAAGTACTGATACATGCTCTCACATGGATGAACCATGAAAACATACTAAACAGAAGAAGGCAGAGGCACAAGGCTACATCATGTGTTATCCTATTGATATGCAATGTTCAGAAAAGGCACAGAGACCGGAAACAGCAGGTGTGGTCTGGGTTAGTTGGGTCAGGAGCAGAGACAAGCTGCAAGTGGGCATGAAGAAACCATTTGTGGTGACCACAGTGTTCTACAGGTGGATTGTGCCGATGGCCATACAATGCCACAAGTTTACGAAGAATCATTGAATTACTCACTTAGAAAGAATAGATGGGCTTTATGGTAGGTAAATTGTACCGAACTGAAGATTTTGAAAAAGAAGAAGAGCTTTCTTAGGAATAGAGGTAGAGCATCCTGAAAACAGAAAAAGGGGCTAGCAAACCACCAACAGAGACCCAAATTAAATTCAATGTATCATTTCATCAATTATTTATTAACTACAAAGGTGGAAATGGTAGCTTTATAGTGGAGACACCAGGTGATCAAAGTTAGCATCATGTATCGAGGCAAAATGGCATCATGGGAATCCTGTATCATGCAGTCAGAATGAAACCCTCATTTTTGTGGCATTTCTTCACAAAAATCCCTGCTCCAAATCTCATCAGGAGGGAACATCAGACACATCCCAAGTGATGGGCTGTCTATAAATAACTGGCCTGTATTCTTTGCAAAAGTCAAGGTCAGGAAAAAATGCAAGACTGAGCAACTGTTTGTTCCAAATTAAAGAAAATAGAGATATGACAGCCAAATGAATGTGTACTCTTGGATTGCATCCTGAACTGGAAGAACCATAATGGTTATGAATGACATTATTAGGCCAAGTGACAAACTTTGACTCAAGTCTGTAGATTAGATAATGGCATTATAGCAATGTTAAGTTCCCTAAATGTGCTAACTGTATTATGCTAAGGGAGGAGAATGCTCTTGTTTTTATGACATGCTCACTTAAGACTAAAGTCCTAGGACTTTAGGACTTGAGATAGTTAATGTTTATTTGTGCCAACCTGGCCAATAAACACGTGGGGTTAATTGAAGGGTGGAGACATAAATGGCTTGGTGAGCCTTGCCTTTCTAGTTTTCTGGTCTCTTGCTTTGTGATGGTCGGACCAGGGTGCAGTTGCTTTGCCAGTTCCCTGCTTCAGCTGGCAAGGCTCACTTCCTGCAAGACGTCCCTGAGGAGAAGCCGCATGGACCTACCCTGATGCAGCCCTGGGTGCTGGAGCAGCTGTGTGGAGACACCTGCCAGCACTGAGATGCTTACACGTTCACTGTTTGGCTTTTCCTCCTACAGTCGTCATCATAGTGTGTGTTTTGTGAGGTGGAGGAGGACTTTGTGGATTGGTGTTGGACATTTGGGCTAATTTTGGACTTGTGGGCTTGGGCAGCACTTGGTTGGGATGTTTTCTTGATGTGCACTTACCCTTTATATAAAACTCTCTTATACATATGAGTTTCTGTGGATTTATTTCTCTGAAGTACCCAGACTAACAAAGGGCCACAGTGTCTCCAACCTACTTTTATTGTTTTTTTTTTTCAACCAAACCATTTTATTAGGAGCTAATCCAGACGATTTCATAGCTATATCACATCGAGCAGAATTGTACAATTGTTCCCAGTCTGTTTCAAAACATTGTCTTCCTTCTTAACGTCCTTTAAAAAGAACACACATATCACTTCTGCTTACATTTCATGGACCAGGACTTACAATGGCCATATCCAGTCGAAAGGCTGAAAATTTTGGTCTTGATTGTAGCTGGACAGTCTATTGCTGGAATTTTATTCCTATTGGAGAAGAAGGAAATGGTTTTGCAAGACAACAAGCAATTTCTCTCACAGGTGCATAGTAGCTAAATTGGGCAATTCCATTTTAATATTTGAGCTGAATTTCTAAAACACAGTTGTCAATTGGGTATCTGGAATTCTGCTATAAATAGTGGTGGCATTCCCAGTTCTGCTTAAAGGCCTATTTAGAAGTAAAAGTAGTTAAACCGGTGTTCACTTTTGAAAAAGACAATGGAAAACTAGAGGAGAGTCCCTTGTATCTTGTAAACTAAAATTTGTATGTAAAACCCATATTTTCAAGTATCTACTATGCATCACCTCCTGGTTGTCCTGCTGGCGCCTCAAAGCCAGCGTGGCCCGCTCTGCTGTTTCACTAGTCCCTCCAGTCTTCAGCGGCTCAAGCTACTTATGTTGCTGTTAACAACCCAGCTCCAAGCCCTTGTCTACTGTAGGATCTTGTTTAAGTCACTTAATTACCCAGTGCCAGTGTCTTTTTTAGGATACAAAATAGAAATACTAACTTCTCACTCAGGGTTGCTGTAACATTTAAATAAAATAAAGCACACGGTATTCATTAGAAGGTCCCGAATGGGGTGGGAGAAAACTGTAGAAAACTCAAAATCATGAAAAAGACCAGACTTATTGGTCGGATAGAGACAGGTAGAACCCCTAAGACTGTGCATGACCTTTAGTCACCCTTGCTTTCAATCCATAGTTCTGTAACATTGGGGAGGTACACACACCTGAGAATGAGCAATCATTTGAGATCCCAAAGGAAGCACTGACCCAAGGACCACATCCAGAAGGGTCAGGAAGGAATGAGGAGTGGAAACAGGAACCAGGGGGATGAGGTGGAATAAGTGAGGCTGTAGTGAGTGAGCTGAAACACAATGTGTAGGAATCTCAGAATGGAAAATGGGTGATCTAGTCTATAAAGCTGCATCTAATTCACAGTAAAAAGTAAAAAAGAAAAAAAGGTGCCAGGCTCTTGAGTGAATTAGTATTAAGGAAGCAGTTTAGTGATATCTGATATGAAATGAAATTTGTGGCTCAATTGTATGGCTGGGTATCTTTCCCAGTTGCACGATGCTTCTATTTAGCTTTGGGGGTGGGGGAGAGAGTAAGTTACTTTATTGACTAAAAGAAGTTCATCCAAGTGAATGCTGTCACTTTACTCCACTTTAACAAATGATCTGAGCTT
The DNA here is from genome assembly GCF_000313985.2 of Echinops telfairi. Taxonomy (NCBI): domain Eukaryota; kingdom Metazoa; phylum Chordata; class Mammalia; order Afrosoricida; family Tenrecidae; genus Echinops; species Echinops telfairi. The sequence continues at coordinate 1,604,610 of NW_022103907.1, read as the reverse complement.
TAGTTCACAAGGCAAGAGCCACTGCGGTGGGGGCAGAGGAATCAGACAGGTGGTTACAGCAAGTCAAAAGGGACTTGTAAGGTGCGAGAGGCACCAGCAGGGCTAGAATGGCGGGGCTAGCTGGGAAAGGAGGCCAGGTCTGTGGGTGGTGCTCCCAGTCGCAGTCTGTTCAACACCTCTGGGGTACTTTTACCTACACATCTCCTGGGGTGACCAGGTGGTGATCATGTTCCGAACTCCAGTCAGTGTACTTGTCTGTTTGTTGTCCTTGGCTCTTGTGTGTTGTGATGCTGGAAGCTATGCCAAGAGAATTCCAAATACCAGCAAAGTCAACCATGGTGGACAGGTTTCAGCAGAGCTTCTGGACTAAGACAGACTAGGAAACAGGATTTAGCAATCTATTTCCAATAATAACAATGATAATAATAATAGAACACTTCACTGATTCTCCAATAGTAACAGGAAAGGTGAACCAGTCTACAAGAGGTTTCCAAACTTGTTAGGCTCACTGCCCCCTCTTCTGATAAAAAATTACTCAGTGTCCCCTTGACAATGAAAGCCAATGAAAAAATACAGCCCAGGATCCAGGAGGAAATGTTGGCTTGTTTTTGCAGGCCCATCCTCATCATTCCAGCGCCCCCAGGGTGCGATGTGGCACATTTTGGGAAACACTGGACTCTACACCCACGAATAAAGGTCCTGCAGAAGGTATTTCTACATATGCATTTTTATGTGCTACATCCACATCCGTTAATAAAGAACATTCGGTAGGGGTGGGGTGTTTTCCGTGTTATCTAGGGATCGGAAGGGGTTTCAAAAGTTGGTAGAAAAATGGGACTGAAACAAGAAAGTTCCCTGCACAGTGTATGATTTACAAAACAATATCCTTCCTACATTCAAGAAAGAAACCCGTAGGCCCTAAGGCTTAGAGGTAGGAGTGGCAGGTTGTCAGATTAAGCTCCGTTGTACACCTGGACCCCAGAGTCGCTGTGAGTCGGAACCTAACGACAACAGTCCGTAACAGTTTGCACAGCGCTCAGGAGTGTTTTGTCGCAATCCTCCTACAGGCAGACGAGGTGACCAGACTGCAAATGGTGTGGTGCCCTTCTCCGCCAGGAGTGGGGTGTGGCTTCCTGGAGAGTAACTTTACGGTTGTCGCACTCCCAGGTCCCAGCTGGGGCCTCGCTCCGCCCAGCTCAGCAAGCATGCGCCGTCGCCGGGCTCCGCGTCAGAGGGCTGCGTCACGACGCCGGGCGGCGTCGGCAGTAGGAAGGGCCGCCTCCGGTCCTACGTCACCAGCCTGCGCCGGCGCCGGCGCGGAGTACCATGCTGCCCGCTGGGCGCCGGTGTTCAGTGTTGCTTCAGCTGCAGCCCCTTCGGAAGCCACTGGGCTTTGGGCTTCTACGTAGCCTTGGGCGAGAACCTTTTGGGGGAACGCAGTCACTTTCCATCCGGTCCTCGCCTAGAGACGTGCGGGATGGAGCCGGACGACACCAGGCCGTGCGAAGGAAATCTCTGCGCTCAGGGTCGCCTCCGGTGCTTGCTTCGCGCCCCGCCATTGGGATTAGATGTCTTTCCTCTTTGGAGAGCCTCAGGCCACTGGCGCCGCGGGGGGTGTCACCCCTTGGTGATCGCGAGGACTCGAACGGCGACCGGCGCCACTCGGATCCCGCATCCCAAGCACCCGAGGGTCACTCCCAGCCCGCTACTGAGATCCCCAAGCTTGCCGACTCTTTTTCCTGTTCCACTTCCAGGGAGGCCCCCTTTCAGGCTGGGGAGCTGATTTTAGCGGAGACTGGCAAGAGAGAAAGGCATTATAAGAAATTGTTTAGGTTGAGTAACAGCGGACATTTAAATAGTAACTGGGGGTTAGTCCCGTTCAGCGAGATCGTGGGGAAGTTCCCGGGTCAGTTGCTCGTGAGTTCCTCCGGTAAGCAGTTCATGCTAAGGAGACCGGCATTGGAAGACTATGTGTTACTGATGAAAAGAGGGCCTACCATTTCATATCCAAAGGTAATGCGACCGGGTTTGGGTGTGTATTGGTGCCAGAAGGAACTAGAGTAAGAAGGGCTGCAGCCCTGGTGAAAACTTGCTTAATCCTCCAATGCCGAGCAAGGAGTAACTTATAAAAAGCACACCTCAGAACGTTTGCATTCTTCTCAGCCTGTTATTTTTATTTCTTTATCTGTTGCCAATGAATATGGCTCTTGCCCACATTGTCATGAAGAGGACCGTGTTCCTAATTTTAGGAAGAAACTCAGATGACAATTTTAAAGATTTACCCAAAGTAAGTTCGGACTTACCTTTGGTATGACTGACATGGTCTTACTCTCCTAAGACTACCCTGGCCTCATTTTAATTCTAAGAATCAATGCTTCTTCCAGTATAATTCTTCCCGTTTACTGCTTCTTCACACCTAATTCCTGACTTGGGCAAATTACTGCGCCTTTCTGGTCGGCTCATCTTTAAAATGGGAATGATGAAACTTGTCTCATAGTATTCTCTTTTAAACAAGATATTATATGGATGTAGTTTGCAGAGTTGTGGAAGCGTGGGACATGTAGAAACGTTTCAGTAAACAGCTTATGTATTATCTTCCATGCTGCTTCCTATCGAGTTAGCAAGGTAATTCTTCAGATGTAGAGTTTGGCACATGGATGCACCTGTCGACCACTAGTATAGAGTTTCATCATTTTGTGCAGAGATGAAGGAACCACTTTCTAATTCGTCTTCCTGCCTCTACCTGGTTTTCTTCTACCCGAGTGCATCCTCTTTTCACCTTCAAATTTATCTTCCTAAGGTGCCAGTTCTGTCACCGAAGTGACATGCCCCAGATGCTTACCAGGTCTAATTCAGATGCCTAAGGTGGGCATTCAAGTCTCTCCTGTCTCCCTGGTGAAGATAGGCCAACTGTGTTCTGCCTCGGTTTCATTTAAAGGAGCCCTGCTGCCATTGTGGGGCTGCTGTCAGGCCAGCAGTTCCAACCTCCAGCAGCGCCTTGGGAAATAAATAAGGCTGTTGGCCCCTCTTCAGAAACCTTGTAAAAGGCCATATTGAGTTGGAATTTATTTATTTTACTTTAAAGCTGTTTCTATCTTGTAGTTTGTTTTTTTTTTAATCCCTTGTGCCCTTAAACTGGGTTAGTCTGCTGGTTTCTTCATACTCTTGGACTTTTTGTGTATAATTCCAGGATTATATTGAAATACTGCCTTATTTGTTAATAGATTCTTGAACCTATCTAAGTTTACCAACCAAATTACAAACTCTGTAGGCTTCAAAAGTCTAAGCCATTTTTTTTTTAGCTCCCTTCCTTTCCATCCCCAATGTTGTATTAGGAACAGAGTGTTTGGCACATAGGCGTATTGATCGGTTACTGAGTCACCCTACTGTGTTTCAATAATAGGATATGAACATGATGCTATTGATGATGAATGTCCACCCAGGTGATACTGTTTTGGAAGTTGGTTCGGGCTCTGGTGGAATGAGTTTATTTTTATCCAAAGCAGGTAAGTGAGCTTGGGATAAACTCATGAGCTACATCTCCTAAAGCTGAGCAAACACGCAGCAATTTCACTCCTAGATATTCACCCCACAGCAACATGTTCTTGTATGCCCCAATAAGCAAGTCCGAGAAAGTAGCTCTTCCGGGTTGCATGCCATAGAATGGCTTTCTCCAGTGCTAGTTTTCTTGCTAGTTTCTTATTAAAGCTCTGTGGGAGGCTCCCCACCCATTTCAGCTGGGTACACAGGCTTGTGGTGTGATCCCAGCCTCTTCCTTCCATATTCTTCATCTCATTTTATTTGTCACTGACACTGAGGGACTGCTAGTCCCGTAAGTCACCCAGGCTCTGTCTTGTTCCTATGCTGTTGTATGCCAGGTCTGAACTGCCCTTCCTTAACCCCCACTTCCCAGCTAACTGCTCAGCCTTAATTCATGCCATTTCCAAGGGGCTGCTTCTGCCTGTGTTCGTCTCCTGTATGCATTCGTGTGGCCCATGCTTATGAGATGCGGTCATATTTCTCACACTGCCATGTACTCATTTGTTGAACTGGATGCCTAATTATTAGACTCCTTACTGTGATCTTCCGGAGGGCAGGGATCATCTTTTGATCTCCCCAGTGTTTAGCAGAGTTATTCATTAATTTATGTGGAATGAGAGAATGAATTCATATTTGAGTTTGCCAGATTGGGAAATGAGTCATAGATACTCCATCCAAGTTGCTGTTTCCAGTAATGTTGGAAAACCTGAAACAGCCCTGTCTTTCTGCTGCGGAGCTGGGTGGGTGTGGATTGCCCACCTCTCAGCCCGCAGTCCAGCACTCACTGGGATGGACCCCTCCCATCACAGGAAGTAACTGGCAGTGAGACCATCTCTGAAGCGAGAAGTAGGGGCTCCGAGAGCGGATGGAGACTTGTCACCCTGAACTCTTGAATAGGTTTTCATGGACATAGGATACCCTTGCAAAATGATTTTTTGACACTCTGAATAATACTATGAAATACTTTAATTTTTAAAATTGTTTTATTAAGTTGGATCCAAAGGGCGAGTCCTAAGTTTTGAAATAAGAAAAGACCATCATTACCTGGCTAAGAAGAATTACAAACAATGGCGCGATTCATGGAAAGTAAGTCATGCTGCAGAGTGGCCAGACAATGTGGATTTTATTCACAAAGATATTACGGCAGCAGCTGAGGACATGGAATCCTGTACATTTGATGCCGTAAGTTTCCTCACTCAAACGGGTCTTATCTTGTTAATACTGGGGACAAAGAAAACAGAATGGGGCTTCTTTTGTATGAACAAGGGTCTTCAAAATATTACCCTCCTTTCTCTCTCTCAAGGTGGGAAGAGTCGTTTCCTTCTGTGCCCTGTAGTATCACAGTGGGATTTGCGGCCGAGGAACACCTAGTCAAGTGCTGTTTCACAATGAGAAAACCTAGGCTCTACTTCAATAAAACTCATTTTGGTCCTTTTTTATGCTCCCACAGGTGGCTCTGGATATGTTGAATCCTCAAGTTGCTTTACCAGCTTTATACCCAAATCTTAAACAGGGTGGTGTCTGTGCTGTCTACCTAGCAAAGTGAGTACTATATTTTACTTCCTATTGTGATTTTTAGACCCACTTTTATTTCCTGTAAGTGCTAGACTACAATTTCCATGTTGCAACTATATATCCGTCATAGTAAAAGTGTTACAAAATGACACATCCCACAAGTTCAGTTATCCAAACCCAGTGCTGTCAAGTTGATTCCGACTCATCAGAACCCAGCAGGACAGAACCCAACCCACTGCCTGCCCCACAGGATTCCACAGCTGAAATCTTCAGGAAATCCTCTGACACCTCTTCCTCCTGAGGACCCCCCCCTCCCCCCATGCTCGAGGACAGCTGACGTGGTTAGCAGCTGAGCGCCTAACCACCGTACCCCCAGACCTTCTGCATTCAGTCCCCTGCTGTTCAACTCCTCCTTAGCGGAAACGATGGTATAAAATGACTGGCACTTCTTATAATTTGCAGGGAAAGTTTAAAGTCTAATGTGAGCAGCCATGTTAAATTAGGGTCCTCGGGATTCTGTGAAATATAGGAGCTTTCATTGCTACTCTGCCCACCTCTGATGTAACGATAGCATTGCATTTGGGTAAGAGGCATAATGAACTTTCAGTCGAAATTTCAGTGTCTTTTTTCCCCCCCCTTTTCTGAAAGCATCACACAGATTATTGAACTTTTAGATGGAATTCACAACTGTGAACTTGCTCTCTCTTGTGAAAAAATCAGCGAAGTCATTGTCAGAGACTGGTTGGTTTGTCTTTCCAAGCAGAAAAATGGAAATTTATCTCAGAAAGTAGACCCTCAAATCAACACACCATTCCCATTACATTCTCAAAAGAAACTTGGAGTTGAAAGTGAGATGTTTCAAGAGGAGGAGGATGGTAAGCTTCAATTTTATGTTGTCTGTGTGTTTGCAGTTAAAAAAAAAAGAATGGGCATATTGACCCAATGCATTTAAAAAAAGATTCTTAGGCATTTATTTCTCTTATAGGAATGGAAATGTAGTATTTATTCTGTTACATTAAAATCTCTAGAGGCAAAATAATGATTTTTCCTATCTTTTACATAAATTCTGATATTTTTGAAGAACTAAGCTTCCTATAATATTTTTACTTGTCTCTAAGGAAGAACATTGATTGTGAAACACTTTATTCTAAGAAGTATTTTAATTTAGAATAGTGGTTATCACTATAGGAAGGACCCTAATACACAAACAGGATTCGTGATGGCATAGTGGTTACACATCGGGCTGCTCACCTCAAGGCAGCAGTTCAAAACCACCAGCCGCTCTGTGGGAGAAAGATGAGGCTTTCTACTCCTATAAAGAGTTAGAGTCTCAGAAACTCACAGGGGTGGGGTGTCCTACCCTATTCTATAGGGTCGCTATGAGTTGGCATCAACTCAAAAGCAATGAGTTCGGCTCAGCTTTTTTGAATCTGCAAGCAGCTAATATTCCCCCTGTACCCCCGTGCCCCCCCAAAACAAAACAACCTAAGATACTGCTAGAATTCTTTAAAGATCAAAATTTAAGTCCTTGTTGTATATGTACCTTATTTAGTTCTTGAATAAGTTTTCAAATACCCATTGAATGATATGCATATGTTCCTTTGATGTTATCTATGTATAATTTCATCATGTTGCATTAACAAATGTTCATGTCACATAGCAGAGTAGCACCAAAACAAATGCTGGGGGGAAATGGGAGGAAAAGTTACAGTAGAGGCAGTAATTTGCATAGCTTTTGTGACTAAATTATAAAAATTATGTGTAGCTTTTAATTTATATTTTGTTTTACACCAGACGAACCACATTCTGATTTCCCGTATGGATCATTTCCTTATATTGCTAGACCTATACACTGGCAAGCTGGTCACACCGGTGAGTAAATTTTTTTTTTTTTAATTTTATTGGGGGCGGTTATAGCTCTTAAAACATTCCATGCATCAATTTTATCAACCAGATTTGTACATATGTTGCCATCATCATTTTCTAAACATTTACTTTCTATTTGAGCCCTCGGTATCAGCTCCTCTTTTTTCTCTCCCTGGCCCCCTCCCTCCCTTGGGACCCTTGATAAATTATAAATGATCGTTTTTGTATCTTACAGTGACCACTGTCTCCTCCCATGTCTTTGTTGTGTGTCCCCTGGAGGGGGGGACATGCAGCTTAAGGCGTCCGTTACTGTGCTCGGTTCCTCCTTCTCCCCTCCTCCCCCAGTACTTTTTTTAACAGTTTTATTGGTAGGTAATTGACATAGCATACAAGCTAATAGTTTATCGTATTAAAAAGTCGTACAATCCTCACCATCGTCAACTTTAAGGATTTTGAGCATCATGAAATGGTGTTTTTCTTCTAATTATTCTAATGGCCTTGCATCTTCCCTTCTTAACCAGCTTTTCTTGTCAAGCTGAGGAAGTTCAAGGCACCGCCTCGCTGAGTCGTACCCCCGGTGGGAGCCAGTCGACCGAAGACTAGAAAGTACCAATAGAACGGAGCCTTGCAGGTCACTGCTCTTCCGCGGCAGCTGATCTTTGCAGCTGTTACTGTCATCGGGAGAACGTGTGCGTACAATTACGAAAAACAACGGAAACTACAGAATGATGTACAATGTTGCGAAGCTGTTTCCCCCTCCCCTTTGGCCGGTGTCTTGCAGCCTGGTATGCAGTGGTGAGTGCCACACTGAGGTATGCCATCTGTGCTGCACTTAACTTATAGACCACTCCGCAGGTTTGTTTCTGTCTGTGACGTTTGCCGCCGCCTCTTTGTTTGATGGATAACCACTGGCTACTGGAAATAAAGTAGGCATTTGGATCTAAAATGGTTTGTCTCTGTGTACTTCAGGCAATGTCTTAATGGTGTGCATGCAGATTGCAAAGTGCCGGTCAGAAGCGGGAGAACGTGAGGGAATGGTATGGCCACCTGAAAAGCAACCAGAGCTGTCCGGAGACTTGAAGCTTTCATCTTCCCTCTCTCGGCACCTTCAGCTGCTTCAAAGCACATCAGGGTGGTCTACGGTTATGACGTAAATTAAATTTTTGAGGCGATAACATTCTATACAGAGAATTAATTAGAATAGGTTTTATTATCTCTAGGCAGTAGTCTTGAGCCATGGGCTGTTTGAAGAACTTTGCGTATCTTTCCGGAAGCATCTTACATATGCACATGTCTTACCTATCTTTGGGGGGGGAGTTGTAAATGTTTTTTCGCTCACAATGTTGCATGAGACATTCGCTGGTTTTGATATAGCCATAGGATTGATACTCAGGGAGTCCGTAACAAGGGGAAGTGCAGACCTTAAAGAAGGAAGTCGAGATCTGAAAACAAAACCATGCGTTGCTTAGGATTTAAGAATACTGCACATAAGCTTGAACAGAAACTACTGGCTGTTTCAGTCAGTCTCTAGAATAGCTGATGAGTGCAGAGAGGAGGAAGCACACAAAAGACGTACATCCAAATGAAAGCCTGGAGGCTCCACAGCTGAGAAAGAAGACTGCACAGATGTGTAGAGTGGCTCTGATTTCAACACTACAAAGCCATTCGCTGGCAGGCAAACATGTAACAATCTCTTGGCAAGATCGCAAGTTTTCAACTCACTTTCAACCTAAACGATGACAGGTTTTCCTTTCCTCTACCGGCTTCCACTGTGGAGGGACAGAGTCCTGGGTGTAAATATCAAACCACACAGCAGGTTCTCTAAATTAGGAAACATGCCCGGGAAAAGAGAAAAAATTGTCTTAGATTCTCTGGAAATTTAACAGATTTCTAAGTCGCCTGGTGGAAATGAATGAAGGCCCTGCCCCCCTTTGCTGAGTGACTCAGTTCCATGGTCCCAAGGACATTGAGGGACCCAAGGCAGAGAGCTGGGAAAGGCTTCACCGCCGCAATCATTCAAGTTTACACAACTGAGATCTGCAAGTTTTCAAAGTTTAGTCTGACTCAGGAAAACTCAGTCTTTTTTTTGGTAGTAAAATGGGCCACATTAATAAGGCTAAAGGCAAAGAGATTAGAAAAAAAAAAGCCAGGCAAGTCTATATATACCTTTTTCTTTTAAAAGAACGTTCACTAATCTTAGCTATTTCTCTATCTAGCTGAATGTTGAAATGAACAACAAACGTAGATAATGACTATATTGTTTTTCAAAGTAAGTAAGATCATGCACTTGTCAAAAGAGTTCACACACACAAAATTGCTTTCCATCAAAGATACTGAGGAAGAGTCAACCAATTGGGCAGGAAAAGCCTAAACTGTCTAGGACAGTCGGCGTATGTAGTAATCCTATTTTCTCTGCTGAGTGACAGTTCTGCAGTGCTTTTTGGACCCATGGAATCTGCTTTCAGTCTGTAAGGTATGCGGACCTTTGGTGTCAAAGTCACTAAAAGAACACATGTTCTCCATAACTTCAAACATGGCATCAAAGAGTCCACCTCCACAAGACAACTGGAAATGATGTCTTTGTCTACTGGAACCTTCCGGGCGCGAATGGAAGTGCTTCTTGGACCAAGTGTCTTGGTTTTGGCCCAAACATCCAAAGTCTTTAAATAAGGCATCAGCGTTGAAGTTAGATGATTGCCCGAAAGGACCTCAGCTTCTCTGACCGTTACCATTAGTAAAAGCACTTGCTCTTGGTTCCATGAGCACTGCCAGGGTTTCCTTGGCTGCTACCATCTCTGGCTGTTGCTTCAGCTCCCGGGACTCTGGTTTTTGCAGGGTGATGCTTCACACCCAACCTGTGAAAGGCCATTTTGGTGTGGCGTTCTGATGGACTCCAGCGCACCTGAGATGGCATGTCACTTTCAGAGGACAGAGTGAATTCTGTTGTCATTACAATGCAGATTGTGAGGACGAAAACTGACCCGCTGCCCCGGTCTCCTCCGGCTGCCGCCCCCGCCGTTCTCTCACTGGCCCATGTTACTGTAACGTGGTCCTTTCAAGCAGGCTTACAGCGCTTCCATTGATTTAATATAAACCTGTTACAGGTTTTCACATGATAGGGCCTCGCAGGATAGATGCTAGTAAATTGTTTTCCCTTGCGCTAGAATTATTTATGTATTCTAAAAGTAGGCTACCTGTTTCTCAGAATGTGGGAATTTCCCACAAAAACCCCTGCATGTATAGACTTGACAGTCTATGATAAGAGCTAGACCAGGTAGGTTGTAGTAGAGGTGGGTGGGGAGGAGCTACTTTCAAGTCTCTGTTCATCTCCTTACCCTGATGGCCTTGACAGAGTGGAGACAAAAATCATGGTTGGGGTCAAAGGTCCTTTCTAGCTGCCATTAAAAAAAAAAAAAAAAGCTAGATCTGGGTTTCCCAATCCCTGGGAACCAAAGAAACCAAGCTCGCGGCCTCACAGCGCCCTCTGCGGGTTCCCGAGACAAACTGCTCACAGAGCAGAAAGCCTCGTCTTTCTCCAACGGAGCTGCTGGTGGGTTCAAACTGCCGCTTTGCGCAGCCCAACGCGGAACCCCAACACCACCAGGGCTCATCTAAGTACAGTTAATAATACAGATGGCCTTTCTGTGCCTGACATGATTAGGGATGTTTTCAAAATAATGCTGTGGGCCATTTTATGTCCAGGTAACATCAATCGTTATACTTTCAGCTCCCAGAGCCTTCTTATATCTATATGACAGCTCATTTTTCTGTCTGTGCTGGATTACACTTCCCTGCTCGTCTTCTACCTGGAAAGTTTCTACTTAAAATATTGTTTGAACCTTTCCCCTTGTGTAGCATCATCTGATCTTTCTTACTTTTCTTTTGACCCACTCCCCCCATCTGATCTTTCTGAGACTTTAAGCAACCTCTCCTGCTGTTTGCCTAACATCGCTGAAGAACAGAAGTTATTCGGCTCCACGAGACTGAACTATTAGCAGACAGAAATTTTATCTTACTTAATTGTAGAACACTAGTGCCTGGGAAAGCGATATCCCAGAACAGCTTCTTCGTCATATCTGTTGAACAACTGAAGGGTCCCATTAGCACCGTGTCTTCATTGTACCCAGCCCCTATAATGACCAGGCACTGAAACCTGATTACATGAAGCTCACACTCAGGAGACATGCAACTAAGATGTAATAGATATCATACAAGTATCAATATTTTCCCCTGGCAGGAAGTCTTACAAAGTGGCCTGAGATCATTATAAATATAAAAAAGAAATGCCTACGTTTCATGTCAAGATTAATTTTCAGTACTCCTCAAATTCTTTACGTTGGATCGTTAACTTTGCCTCTGGTGGGGTAGTGGGTACACACTTGGCTGCAAACTTCGAGGTCAGTAATTTGAAATGGCTCAGTGTCTGGGGTGGTTGACCTTGGCTCTTGCTTCTCAACACTGAAAGAATTCATGCGGCAGAAACACTTTTGTAAATCCAACTAACTTTTCTGAGGGAAAGGGAAGTTTCAGGCATTTCAGTCTCTGAAGGTACACGCTGTCTCTGGAAATTGTGCAAGGCCACACACATGGGAGAAATCCCACTCTCTGTTCTGCAATAGAGCACCTGAGAGGGGCGTGGCTTGCCCTCGATCTATTTATCCCCTCCTATCTTCACTGGTTGGTGGGGCATGATTGAGGGTATTGGCCAATCTTAGTGGCTGAGTTCAGGTGCACCTATAGGATGTAATGTTGCCGGTGCCTAATGTAGGTGTCTCCACCTGGGCCTAGGTGACCTGCGTCTGAGCCTACTCAGCTTTGGATTGTCCCCAGAGGTGTCTAATGTGTGCCTGATTTCTTTGCAACCCTTTATTGTGGCATGGACAACTAATTTTTGTTTAGCATCGGCATTTGGTGGAGACAACCCCGTTTATCCCTAATCTTTCTACCTTTCAAAACCACCAGCAGCTCTGAGGGAGAAAGAGTGGACTTCCACCTCCCTTAAAGAGCTACAGCCCGGGAAACCCACAGGGCAATTCTACCGTGCCCTGCAGGGTCCCCATGAGTCAGAATTGGCTCAATGGCAGCAAGTTGATGGAAACAGTATTTGACACATGAATATCTCTCTCTTATTTCTCTGCTCCATCTGTGGTTTTTGTTGCAAGGGGTTTGAAGTTGCTTTGATGATTATATTTGTGAACTTCTCGGACAACACCCCAGCCCCCACCCCGTGGCATGTTTGTGTTTTTCTTGACATATGAGGGGGTACCCCCCAAAACAGGATATTTTTTTCCCCCCGAGTCTTGTATTTAATTTTTTTTTTACAAAAATCTTATTTCCTTCAAACTAGGGTGCTGGGCAGGCAAAAGATGGTCTTGTGCTCTTCAAACCAGTTGGCCCACTTCCGTGCCCTCTGAAGGACCTGTCGGCCGTGCATGTCTGGGCCTGAGGGGTGACTGTGCCTACGTGAGCCCGCAGTCTCTCTATCTGCCCGCTCCCTGCTCCCTGCACAGGCTCACCCAGCTACTGAGGGAGCGCAGG
>NW_022103907.1:1586837-1590670 GCF_000313985.2 Echinops telfairi | reverse complement strand
CTGTGCTTGGAGCTGACCGTCCTCAAGTTCACAAACTGACAGACAGGCTGGGAAGTCCTCCGAGCCCATCGTGCCCATCACCATTGTGCCCACAGCCTCTGTACGCGACAGGGGGCCTCGCAGCCTCTGCTGGATGTTTTAAGGACAGAGAACTCACTACCCTGAAAGAACATTGAATCTCCAGGAGAAAAACCTTTGTTGATGCCTTGTCGCTGAGTCTGGCTTTCCCCTGTAATAAGGTACAGGGGCGGTGTGTGTGTGTGTGTGTGTGTGTGTGTGTGTGTAGATTGGAGGGGATACTTGTCCTATTCTACCTTACAGAGCTGTTACCAGCATCAATAACGTAATCTCGGTGCAATTTACTTCGTAAGTTCTAGCACAGCCTACACAACCAGGCTTCTTTGCATCATTTTTATGGCCTCCCGTGCCATAAGAGGGCTTGAAACACTCACTGATGAAGATCAAAGAAAAGTCTTCAGTCTTGATTAGTCTCCACACCAAGAAGCAGAGATCGTTCCAGCTCCACCATAAGCAACCGCAGGATGAAAGGCTAATAGATTGAAGTTGTCAAGGTCCGTATTTTCCTTGGATCTACGTCCAGTGCCCATGGCAGCAACAGTCAGGAAACCCAAGGACATATTGAACTGGGCATTTCAGCTGCTGAAGATCTCTTTAAAGTGCTGAAGAACCAAGATTTCACTTTGAGGATTAAGGCGCACCTGAGAGAATCCATGTTCTTTTCAACTGCCCATGTGTGCGTACCAAGCAGACGATGATGCAGGAGGGCCAATAAAGAATCGATACCTTTGACGATGGTGCTGATAAAGAATATTGAATATGCCCTGGATTGTCAGGAGACCAAACGCACCTGTCTTGGAAGAAGTGCCACCAGGATGCTCCTTAGACGCAGGCTGGCAAGACTTGGCCTCACAGACTTTGGATATGTTACGAGAGGAACCCGTCCCTGGAGGGCCAGTGAAAAAGAGGAAGACCCTCCAGGAGCTAGATGGACCCAAGGGTGGCACCAGGAGACCCTCACATCGCAGCAATTGTGATGGCACAGGACCGGGCAGCGTTCCATTCACTCTGTAGTGCCTGGGGCCCCTATGAGTCAGAACTGACCCGATAACCAACAGTAACAATTCAGCTGCTCCATTTGAGGCCAGTTCTCCTGGTTAGAAAGTTCAAGTACAAGGTGAAGGAACAAAAGTTGCTCTTGGTATCTCCTCTTTTCCCCTCCCCCCCTACCCACCTCGTGACCCCTTGATAAATTATAAATCGTTATTGTTTCCATATCTTCCATCGACTGCTGCCTCCCTTCAGCCACATTTCTGCTGTTCATCCCTTGGTGGCGGGTCGAGTTATACATAGATCATTGCCCTTGGCTCCCTCTTCCTCCTCTCCTCTCCCCACCTTCCCCCTCCCCTCCTGGAATTGCCACTCCTATTTCTGTACCTGAGGGGTTTATCTGACCTGGATTCCATGTGTTGTGAGCTCTTATCTGTACCTGTGTCCATGCTCCGGTCTAGCCAGAAATGTTTCATTGGTGCTATACTGCACCTTGGTTGACTCATGCCTTCCTTGTGTCCTATTGTCTATAGATGGGTTTCGGGTCTCTGTTCCAACTCCCCTTGTTCTCAACAATATGTTTGCTTGCTTGTTTGTTTGTTTTGGGTCTTAGATGCCTGTTAACTGATCCCGTCGACACCTCATGATCGCACAGGCTGGTGTGCTTCTTCCGTGTGGGCTCGTTGCTTCTCTGCTAGATGGCTGCTTGCTTCACTTCAAGCCTTCAACACCCCAGATGCTAGATCTTTTGATAGCTGGGCACCATCAACTTTCTTCACCGAAGCCAAACAGGAGGTATTTCTTAGAGCAGCCTATCGTGGGATCCTTGAAGTGCTGGTGTTTCCCGTGCGTGGTGAGAGGGTGCCTTCTGGAATGAGAACCAGAGCCAAGAGCCTCCGTGGGGTGCCCTGGGCTAGAGCCAATGTGGAGGCTTCCTGATGACCACACAAAGCACTGGTCGGCTGGGCCACCCCTCTGGAACCACCCCACCAAGGGCGCCAGAAATGGGTACCAATCATTGAGCCATTATTTTGTATAGTCCAGAAAATCTGGGTCCAAAAGGCTAGGTTCTATTTTCTCAAGCACTTGTGGGAGAATGTGCCAGTGAATATTGCTAAAACTTAAATGTTTGCTGTTATGGTCGTTAGGTGCTACTGAGGTTCAGACTCATAGCATTCTTCTGCACGACAGGCCTGAATACTGCCTGCACCTAAACATTTATTTAGACTATTTTTTAAAATTGCCTTTAACTGTGAGTCTCATGCTTTGAAACACTCGACTATGAAAAATGATGGCGTCGGGGATAGATGACGAGTCGGAACTGGATCTTTTTGGCCGTACAGTGTTCTGCAGAGAAGCCAGTGTCTTCCAGGCCACTCTCCTGGAAAATTAACCCAGTCCCTGCCTAGGCCTTGTCTTTCTGGAATAGACAGCTCTCTCTGATCATTTGGTCTTGTGTAATATTACCATCATAAACGGCGTGGCTCATATCAGAGCAATGACTTCAAATGGGCTTCTCTTCTGAGCTCCAGGTTCTTGGGGGAAGTTCAAGTCCCTACTTAGAGGCCGTTCTTCAAGGTCTCTGTTCTTGGGTTTGGTCTCACCAAGTTAATTCTGATGCATAGTGACCCTAGAACAATAGCACGAAACCCCTCAGTCTTGGGCTGTCTTCAGAACCCTCACTATATGTGGGTCCATTACAGTCACCGCGTGTCATTTCATTCCATTTCCCTTCATCCTCTGCCAAGCAGGGTGTCTATCTTCCGAGACTGGTCCCTCCTGATGATATGCCCAAAGCGAGAGAGACAAAATCTCACTATCCTTGCTTCTAAGGAACGTTCAAGCGGAACTCCTTCCAAGACAGATTTGTGTGTTCTCCCGGCAGCCCATGGCATGTCTATTCAGTAGTGTTTGCCAAGGTCACCATTCAGAGGCATTGCTGCTTCTCCCATTTATTGCCCGGCATCCTCATGCCAACAAGGTGATTAAAAACACTATTGTTTGGCTCCAGCACATGTTAGTCGTGGAGCTATAAAACCCTTTTTTGTTGCTTTTTCAACAGTTTAAAGACATCTTTTGCAGATGAGCCTAATTAAGTGTGTTGTTTGGTTTCCTGACTGCTGTTGCCATGGGTGTTGACTGAGGATTCCAATAAAATTAAATCCCTGACAACTTTAATCATTTCCCTGCTGAGGGCGATGCTGCTTATCGGTCCCGTTATGAGGATTTTTGTTTTCTTCACGTTGAAGTATGAGTGCCTCGGCAGTGCAGGGGCTTGCTAACCACAAGGTCAGTAGTTCGAAACCACCAGCCATGCTGAGGGAGAAGGATGAGGCTTTCTACTCTGGTAGATGTTGCAGTCTTTGGAAACCCACAGGGGCAGTTCGACTTTGTCCTCTTAATAGGGTCCCCATGAGTCAGAACAGACTTGATGGCAGTGAGTTTGATTTGGGGGTTTTAATTTTAATTATGTTGAAGTGTAATTCATACTGAAGGTCAGCCTTTGATTTTCATTTAATAAGTGCTTCAGGTCCTCGCGTTGTGTCCCCTGCACATCACAGGTGGTTAATGAGGCTTCCTCCAATCCTGGTGCCATTTCTTCTTCCTATAGTCCAGCTTCGTGCATTATTTGCTCAGAGTACAGCTTGAATGAGTATGTCAAAGGATGCAACCTTGACCCACACCTTTTCTGATTTTACACCGCACAGCTGGAGCAACGTGGTCTCTGTAGAGATTTGACACGCGCCCTGTGTGCTCTGGAATTC
>NW_022103907.1:1583192-1585295 GCF_000313985.2 Echinops telfairi | reverse complement strand
GGAGCAGCTTCAACCCCATGTCTACTCAGAGTGTTTTCAGACATTCTCTTTTCCTTAATATTACATCAGGATTCAATACACGCACGGGATAAATACAAAGGGGCTTTAAAGGTTTGTGGGGAACATCTACTAGATCTTTTCCTCCGTGAACTTTTAAAATTCCTCTCATATATGTATATATCTGCTGTTGCTTTTGGTGCCCTTGAGAGGATTCCAACTCATACCGACTCCAGTGTGATGGAGTAGAACTGTCCTGCAGGGTTTCCTGGGTAGCAGACTGCCTGGTCTGACTCCCACACCGCTGTTGGGTAGGTTTGATCTTCTGAAAGTTTAACTATCGTACCAACAGGGCTTCATGTGTATACACACCCCCGCTCTTATAGCACACTCCCATATTATTGAAACACAGGCTAATGAGATTATTTGTACTTTAATTGCTTGTGAGACACCCTGATATCGCTTTCCTCCCACCCTCTGTTACCTGAAAGGCAGGTGTTTAATGCCAGCTTGGCTCAGCCAATTTGTTCACGCCACATGAGAGGAAGAAACAGAAGAAAGTGCACACCAATGAGGAGATCGACAGTAAAACAGCCTGTTGGGGGAGTGGGGAGGGAGGGGAAAAATGAGGAGCTGATACCAAGGGCTCAAGCAGAAAGCAAATGTTTTGAGAATGATGATGTCAACAAATGTACAAATGTGCTTGACACAATGGATGTATGTATGGGTCGTGATAAGAGTTGTACGAGCCCCCAATAAAATGATTTAAAAAAAAGAGTTGTACACGCCCCAACAAAATGATTTAAAAATCAAAAAAACCCAGTCTGTCTTGGTTGTGTCCTGTTTGCAATCAGAATACATAGAGAATAGACACTTTTTCATTTGGAATGTACACATTGGGGTGTCACATGTAGACAGTGACCATGAGCAAGCAGAGAGCAAGGTGGTTCTCTTAGTTTCAGGCCAGTCTCGGGGTGTCTTGGTTGACTAACCAGATAGCAGGGCCCGGCTTCTAGTTGCTGACAGTGGGATAAATAAGAGGAGCCTCTCAGTGTCATCTTGTCCCTCTAGGTGGCATCGGCATGCAACCTGTTTGTCTTTGAGCAATTAAAAAACATCCCATAGAGACCGCACTTAGGCTAACTGCCATTTAAGGAGGGTTTGTTCTAGCTGCGTTAAGTGCCTCAGCTTCTTTTAGAGAAGATGTGCACATGTGGCATCAGGATTGGAGGAAGGCTTATGAACAACCTGTGGTATGCAGCTGACACAACCTGGCTTGCTGAAAATGAAGAGGACTTGAAGCACTTGCTGATGAAGGTCAAGGATGGGTTACAGCTCAATGTAAAGAAGCCCAGACTCCCCACAGCTGGAACAAAAGGTCACATCATGATACATGGATAAAAGATTGCAGTTGTCAAAGGTTTGGTCTTGCTTGGACCCACAACTGATGTTCCCGGAAGCATCAGGCAGGAGAAAAAACCAACACATTTCATTGTGTAAATCTAGTGCACAAGACAGCTTTCAAGCCTTGTAAAGCGTGGCTGCCACTTGGAGCACCAAGGTGTATCTGACCTGAGCCATGGTATTTTTTTAAATCATTTTATTGGGGGTCCATACAACTCGTACCACAATCCGTACATACATCACTTGTGTCAAGCACATTTGTACATTCATTGCCCTCATCATTCTCAAAATAGTTGCTCTCCACTTAAGCCCTTGTTATCAGCTCCTCATTTTTCACCCTCCCTCCCCATTGCCTCCTCCATCATGAACCCTTGATAATTTATAAATTATTATTATTTTGTCATGTCTTACACTCTCCAATGTCTCTCTTCACCCACTTTTCTGTTGTCCGTCCCCCAGGGAGGAAGCTATATGTAGAGCCTTATAATTGGTTCCCCTTTTCTACCCCACCTTCCCTCCCCTCCAGGTATCCCCACTCTCACCACTGGTCCTAAAGGGATCATCTGTCCTGGATTCCCTGTGTTTCCAGTTCCTATCTGTACCAGTGTACATCCTCTGGTTTAGCTGGATTTGTAAGGTAGAAATGGGATCATGATAGTGGGGGGAGGAAGCATTTAAGAATTAGAGGAAAGCTGTATGTTT
>NW_022103907.1:1581078-1582614 GCF_000313985.2 Echinops telfairi | reverse complement strand
CGGGCCGTGTCTCAGGATGGGGCCGTGTCTCAGGACGGGGCCGTGTTTCAGGACGGGGCCGTGTTTCAGGACGGGGCCGTGTTTCAGGCTGCTGTGCATGGGTCACTGTGAGTCAGAACCGACTCGATGGCACGTAACAACAACAACAACACATTAAGTAAATTAACTTAGGTGAATCCCCCTCTTTGAAGCCAAACATTAGAACCAATTAAATTTTCTAGGCTTTGAGAGTCAGTTACATTATATACCTCACGCTAAAAGAGTCGGCATTTACTCGACTTCAAGCTTTTGTTAGCTACTGGACAGTGGAGCCTGAGGCTGGAACCAGTGTGTTGGCACATTACATACAACATGCCAAGAAGCTTAAGCACCATGAGAAAGGTTATTCCTACCAATGAAGACTTAAACTATCAGGAATCAGGGAGACAGGTGATGAGCCACGAAAAACCTAAGCCCATAGAAACTCCTTCCTTGAGAGGCATTTTCTCGTCTTTCTTCCCGGATGTTCCGGGCCTGCTACCATATCAATCGAGGATTATCTGAAAGGTTGAAGGAGCTCATTCGCTCACATTCCTGACCTCCATAATCAAGTCTTAATGACAGGTAGTTCAAGGGAGTTCAAATTTCTAAACCTGCTTCCTTGACTTGACCTAATTCTTGCTAACAACATCTAATGCCTGTGAGGTGGCCTTCATAGTTTTTGTAGCCACGCAAGCTCACAGGAACCAGGGTGTCAATCTGGGAACACCTACCAGAAAGACAGCAGGAGACACATTCAGCTTCCTAAGGAGATGCAGCTCACCATTGTAGTCTTTTGTTCTCCGGTAGATCTTAGATTAAAGGCCTTCTGAGGTTAGCTAGCAGCCTCACAGACTAGACATTCCCCCCACCCCACCCCCTTTTAGAGTTGGCAGAGATACAGGAGTATGTCTTGGTGCTGTACAGTAAAAACGAACCCACGGGAACCTTAATGTCAGTACTAATCAAAGCAACTCTGTCATTACAACTTTAGCGCATTTGATTACCACTCAGATTTAAACAATACCATTAACATTTGAGAAAAGAAAAAAAAATCCCAACAACTTTGTATTGATCGGCTGATCCGTCTTTTGTGGAAGGAACGTGAAAGATGCTGTAGAACGAGCCATGCGGTATTGTCGGAAACATGTACTTAAATCCTGAAGGGAGCCCGGTCCTGCTTCTGGGGCGTCACCCAGCTGCCACTGGGTGTGGCTTGATCCTGACGGGATGAGTTTGAGATTGTACCCCTTCAAGTTGTACTGCAGTGTCAGTTGTCAGGAGCACTGTGAAAGGTCCCTGCCTCCACGTCTGTTGCAGGGGCCTGTCCTCCCAAGACCGGAGGAGCACCTGATCACCTGGCTGAAAGTGACGGGGGGCGGCGTCCATCAGGAACTCAGGCCTCACGTGCACTGCCTTGTGAAAGCTGGCTAGGACAGAGGCTAAGAAAGCAAACAGTTTGTCACAAGCACTTTTTTTTTTAACCTTTTATTAGGGGCTCATACAACTGTTATTGCA
>NW_022103907.1:1568828-1578373 GCF_000313985.2 Echinops telfairi | reverse complement strand
GCAATGAACATCGGAGCACAGATGTCTGGCCTTGGTTTGTTTCTTGCCTCTTCTGGGTAGATGTCCACCTCTTTCTGCTCCTTGCTTCTCTTTAGAGCCCATTCTTCTCCAGTTTTTCTTTTTAAAAAGACATGCCAAGTTCTTTTTAGTTTTGACCCTTCCCGATCTATCACCTCTCCCCTCTCTTCTCTCCCTCCCCTGCCCCCCTCTCAGCTTTCTTAGCCATGGTCTCTAGGAGTGTAAACACTGTGAACTCTCTCCATTCACTCTCAGGCTCACAGCAGCTCTAGTTTTCTGTAACCTTTTCCCCTTGATTGCCTTGGGCACTCCGGTCAATAAACGCCGTGCCACCGAAGGGAGCATTCTGTTCTGCTTCTGCATCGATAGTGTTCTTTCTCTCTCCGGCATCCAAGAAAAATGGCGGAGTTTTCCTTCAGGACTTGGAAGGAAAGATTTGTTTTACTTCGGTAAAGTTCACCTGTCCAGGTGCTCTGTGCCTACTTCCACACAGAATAAATTCCTGGTAAGCAAGGAACTTTTGTCCTCTTACCTTGCTACTGGGGTCCTCCTGGACGGATCCAGCTCCCATGTGGGGTTCTGTTAAGTACTCCCAGCTCCTCAATATATTTTATTTCCGCTCTTTTCTGGCTGGTCAGATGCGATCACCCATTTTTCCCTTGGCCAACAGGAAAGCATTTAACAAGGTCTGCCAATCAGCCAGGTGGCGGTGATAAGCAGCGGATAAAAGAAAAAAAAAATCAGTCATTAGCAACAGAGTCTGCTCGATAGACTGGCAGGTTCTGTTTCTAGTTGTAAAAGTCGAGGCTGAAAGGGCGTGGGCACTCACTTTCTGCGTGGTAGCCCCCACGCCGCCTTGCATTTCCCAGCTTGGCCTTTTGCCCCTACCCCCTCTGCCCCAGGGCTCTGGCAGTGCACTCCAGAAAGAAGCGTTGTAGCCACCCCTCAACATTACAAGTCAATACTCAGCTCCCATGGTGTGCCTTCCAAGCCTGCTGGTGCCTGTTGTAGTGGTCGCTCAGGTGGAAGCAGCCTGGGAAGCCCTCAGATTGCTGGTCTCGGATTACCCTCCGAGACAGTACAGCCCACCAGAGAACCAGGACTACTTTATGCCCCACTGTCATTGTGGGAAGTGAGACCACAGTCACTGTCACTTCCAGTGCCCTCCTTGCTGGGGCTCTTTCCTCTTCTGAATCTATGGCCAGCAAGTGGCCAGGGAGCCACAGCTCTTGCGTAGTCATCGTTGGCAAACTCAGAAGAAACGAGTAACGCTTTCAGGGAAAGAGCCTTTAAAGCAAAATGAGAAACCAGGGCTCAGTCTTTTCATTGTTCCTGTCAGAGTCTCCAAATATTCCATACACATGTTCCCATTGCATGTCAGTCCCACAAAACAAATCCAGCTGCAATCTTATAATGACCAGATCGGTTTTCCAGCTCCGCATGCCATCTGGCGAGGAAGATGATTCATGTTAGAGTTCTCGGGAGAGAGAGACCTCGGGTCCTTGGCTCCAGGAGAGAAAGAATTCATGCAGAAGCCTGGCTCGTGATCCAAGTGAGTTTATAGAGAATAGAAGCAGTTCCAGGTCCTACAGTAAATGGAACACAAGCCAGACAGTCCGCGGCACAGTTGCGGGACCACAGCCCGCTGTGCTACATCGTGCAGCAGCCTCTGGGAGAGAGAGCGCCCAGAGCAAAACCTCTGGCTTTTCAGGGGCCCTGTTGGGAGGCGTGGTCGACAATGCTGGTCAACCCCATTGGCTGAATCAAATTCACCTGGCTTAGATGGGCCAATCCAGGTGTAACGCCCACCTACGTGTACCACTGCTTCCTGGCCGGAAGCTCGAACCTCTGAGCATGTGTAATGGATGCCCCAGGCCCTATGCTAGTGACCTAACAGTCATACTTTGGGCTCTTAAAGTTCTCATCACAATCCATCCATCCACCCATCCATGCATCCATCCATCCATCCATCCATCCATTGTGTCAAGCACCTTTATACGTATGTTGCCATCATCATTTTCAAAACATTTTCTTTCCACTTGAGCCCTTGCCATCAGCTCATCCCCCACCCCCATGGTTATACTTTCTTTCTTTTTTTTTTAATAGTATCAAAAAAAATTTTTTTTTAACATTTTATTAGGGGCTCATACAACTGTTATCCCAATCCATACACACATCAATTGTGTAAAGCGCATTTGTACATCGTTTCTCAAAACATTTTCTCTCCATTTAAACCCCCGACATTAGGTCCTCATTTTCCCCCTCCCTCCCCGCTCCCCCCTCCCTCATGAGCCCTTGATAGTTTATAAATGGGTATTTTGTCATATCTTGTCCTGTCCGACGTCTCCCTTCATCCACTTTTTGGTTGTCTGTCCCCCAGGGAGGAGGTCACACACAGTTCCATGTAATCGGTTCCCTCTTTCCTACCCATTCTCCCTTTACGCTCCCTGTTTTGCCACTCACACCACTGGTCCTATAGGGCTCATCCGTCCTGGATTCCCTGTATTTTCAGTTCCTATCTGTTCCAGTGTACCTCCTCTGGTCTAGCCAGTCTTGCAAGATACTTTCTTACAGCAAACATTTAACATTTTTTTTTTAACTCAGTGGGTTTCCATCAAAAATACTCCAAGGTTTCCAGAATCCTGTAGAGCTTCCTGACAGCACCCTTGCTCTGCTTCCTCTTTCAGCTTGAGCTACCCCACAGTCCCCTCATCCTGCCCTGACCGACTTCTCTCAGACTCAGGGATCAGCGGAGTCTGACACTTCCCTCGGTCTTACAGGGGCTCCCCGTTCCCTGTCCTAGTGTTTGTGTCAGTTCTCATTCTTCCGTTAGGGCTTGCTGCCTCGGAGTTCTGTCCTGTCCCTGGCTTCCTGGTCACCGGGGTAGAGAGAGGGCCAGCACCAGGGGCCGAGTGCACCTGCTCTCAGCCCAGGTCTATCCTAGAGCCCAGTCCGTGGGGACACGGGGCCAGGCCTACTCTAAGAAGCCCCATGTTGGGTGCCAACCTCGTCACCAAGATGCAGGTGTTTACTGTGGACCGGCAGAGCCAAGTTACTCACAAGTCCGAGGAAGAAATGGCACCTTTTATCGGAAGGTGCACAGCGGTGAGAAGACCAACCGCAAACAGCCTGCCGTTGTGTCTTGTTTGAAATCAGAATGCAGAGAGCGTACGCACCTCTTACTTGGGAATTGACACTCTGGGGGAGTCACGTGCCGATGTTTCACATTCACTCAGGTTTCGGGGTAACCACGGGAAACAACAGCCTGAGCAAGCCAACAGAGCAAGGCGGTCTCAGGATGTCTTTGCTCACTCACTAGGTAGCAGGGCCCGGCTTTTAATCACTGAGACTAAGGTACATAAGAGAGGACTCTCAGTGTCATCTGGCCCCTCTGAGGGACATCTGTATGCAACCTGTTTGTCTTTGAGCGACTTATAAAAAATTCCTCAGAGAGCACTTAGGTTAAGGGCCTTAAGCTAATTTCCAATTCTAGTTACAACCAACCAAAGTGACTTTAAAATTCAGTGGTTCAAAGCTGCCAGCCACTCCGAGGGAGAAAGATGAGGCTGTCTGTTCCCATAAAGATTTACAGTCTTAGAAACTCTAGATGGGGTGGACGGATATAAGTCAAAATCTATGGCCGTGGTTTTGGCTTTAGGTCTGGAATGGGTTCTAACCTGTGGTTTGGGAAGCACCACTCTGACCACGGCTGCCAATCGGCTGGGTCTGTCTGAGCAGCACAAGGGCCCCACGTGTCTCACACACAATGTACTGCCTGGTCAACCCCACAGAAGCACATCTTCAAGCCACGGCACTTTAGAGACCTCAGACCGAGGTTCACGTTCACGTTCACTGTCACGTTCACAGGCTCATTGGCAGAGCTCGCTGCTCTCCGTACCTCATCAGTGGCACCCAGCACCCTGCCTTCCCCACTCAGCCGTTGGGAGAACCCGAGTCACACTCGTTTAATCATGGAAGGTTGAGGGTGGAAGAGGGCGTGAGAACCACTGACTATCTCTCAGTTCTGTCCAGATGCCAAGCACGCACCAGTCTGTCTTCCCCTGGCTCCCACTTACTGCCTTTATGTCATCGTTAAGGGGTTGCTGTGTGGGTGTGTGCTTAGTACAAAGTCCAAGTTCAACTCTGAGCCCAGTGGTTGGCGGATGGCACCCCCTTGAGCAGTGACACAAAAGGGTGGGCTCGGGGGGGTGGGGGTGTTGTGCGTGTGCTGGGGACAGCACCTGGCACGCAGGGAGACACGAGATAGCCACAGCATTACTAGCTGTTGTCACACTAGTGCTATTCACCCTCTGTCCAAAGCAAGGAATGGACTTGGCCTCACTCTTCCCTGCTCTTTGTTCTTATTCTGACTGCCAGCGGGTCGGTCAATTCTGACTGGTAGTGAGCCCGAGGGACAGAACAGAACTGTCCTTTTGTGTTTTTAAGGCTGTGAAGATTCATGGGAGCAGAAAGCCTCATCTTTCTCCCAAGGAGCAGTGGATGGATTCGATCTGCTGGTCTTGTAGTTAGCAGCCAAACTTATAACTTGCGACCCCACCAGGGCTCCAGAAACACCCCCATGCCCGCCTATCCTTCCCCATGTCGTGTGCTTTCTCCACCCTTCACCTTCTAGGTGTTGCCCTCCTGATGCATGCTGGTTTCTAACGGATTGACGCTTCTCTGACCATGGGACCCTTTCGGACTGGACATTGGCCTGCCCACATGCAGGACCAGGATGGGGGTTGGCAGCTAGTAGCGCAGCCCAGGATTAGTAACGCCCACATCGGGGCAGATAGAGACCTGCAAGCAAGCCCATATCACAGAGGAAAGGGGGGCTCCCCTCTCTTCAGAGCTATTAACTAATATCCCTCAGGTCCAAAGCTCAGTAGTTCGAATCCAGCAGCCGCTCTGCAAGAAGAGCAGTGGCAGTCTACTTTCGCAGAGATTGTGGTTGCTAAGTGCCATCGAGATGGCTCTGGCCCAAAGCTACCTTGTGCACAGCAGAAGGAAACACTGCCCAGTCCTCATAATTTTCCTGTGCCTGAGCCCATGGCTGCAGCCACTGTGTCCATCCATTTCATTGAGAATGTTCTCTTTTACAGCCCCTGCACTTTACCAAGCATGATGTCCTTCTCCAGGGACCGATCTCACCTGACAATATGTCCAACGTCTGTAAGACAAAGTCTTGCCATCCTTGCCTCTAAGAAACACTCTGGTTGTACTTCTCCCCAAACAGATTGGTTTGCCCTTTTTTTGCAGGCCATGGTACTTTCAAAATTCTTCTCCAGCACCACAATCCAAATGCATCGATTCTGCTTCCGTTTTCCTTGTTCCACATCCAACTTTCACATGCATATGAGGTCATTGAACATTCCATGACTCGGGGCAGGAGCACGATCTAGGTTAGTCCTCCAAAGGGACATCCCTGCTTTACAGCACTTTAAAGAGGTCTCGGGCAGCAGATTTACCTCTACCGTGCATGGTTTGGTAGTCAATGATGGCACTATGACCATTGACTATGGATCCAAGCAAGACAAAATCGTTAGCAACTTCAATCTTTTCTCCATTATTCATACTGCTACCTATTGGTCCAGTGGTGAGGATTTGGGTCTTCTTTACATTGAGTTGTAATCCACACTGAAGGCTGCGATCCTTAGTCCTCATCAGCAAGTACTTCAAGTCCTCCTCACTTTCAGCAAGGAGGTTGGGCCACCTGTATACCGCAGGTTATCCATAAGCCTTTCTCCAACCCTGATGCCACCTTCTTCTTCATATAAGCCAGCTTCTCTCATGATCTGCCCAGCAAGCAGATTGAATGAGTGCAATGAGCGAGAAGATACCGCCCTGTCACACCGCTTTCCTAATTTTAAACCACGCAGCATTCCATGGTTCTGTTTGTACAACTGCCTCTTGATCCCTGTACAAGTTCCACAGGCGCACAATGAAGTGTTCTGGAATTCTCGTTCTTCTCAAGACTATCCATAGTTTGTTATGATTCACCCAATTGGATACCTTGGCACAGTCAGTAAAGCACAAGTAAACATCTTTCTGGAATTCTCGGCTTTCAGCCAAGATCCAGCTGACATCAACCACGATGCTCCTTGTTCCGCCTGAACCTCTGGCAGCCATTGAATGAACTGCTGCAGTCGTTGTTAGATGACCTTCAGCAGGACTCTATGCACACGTGATCTCAGTGATAGTGTTCTATAGAACGAAGGCAACAGCAGCATGCTGGAGGAGGGTGGGAAATGTCAACGAATAATCCGGCATTCTGGAAAGAAGCAGTCCGACAGAGGTCTCACTCATAACCCCCCCGAAGAGATTTCCTCCGGACCAGTGGTTCTCAACCTTCCTAATGCTGTGACCCTTGAATACAGTTCCTCATGTTGTGATGACAACCCCCCCCAACCATAAAATTATTTTTGTTACTACTTCATCACTGTAATTTTGCTACTGTTATGAATCAGGTGACTCCTGTGAAAGGGTCGTTTGACCCCCCAAAGGGGTCACAGCCCACAGGTTGAGAACCGCTGCTCTAGACTCACAATGGGAATTGTCTGACTCACCACAATGACACAAGAGAATGATTTCAATAGGCACCTCTGGGGGTATCCACTATCAAGCTTAAAGGGAGGAGACTGGGGAGTGCTGACCACTGAAGGAGAGAAATCCCTGGGGAGGAAAAGGCAGAATCCTGAAAAATGTGTGTGTTCAAGTCATTCATTCATTCATTCATTCATTCACTCATTCATTCATTAAAAAAAACTGGTATTCAAAACGAGACACTACTTTGAGAAGTTAAATAACAAATACTTCAAAATATTTTCCTAACCCCTTTCCTGTTAACTCCCCCACTTCTGCTCTCCTGGAAGAACCACAGTTAGCAGTGAGAGGTCATTCTTTCAGAGCAATAGTTCCGCACATGGTGAAAGACCGGTCTGTGGCATGTCATCAGAGCTATGAACCCTCAATAAAGTGATTTAAAAAAAATACAGAGATCACTTGCTTTTATCTGGTTTTGTTTTGCTTTTCTAGACAGTTCTGAACCTTACTTGAAGGGAGACATCGGACAGGGCAAGATAGGACAAAATACCAATTTATAAACTATCAAGGGCTCATGAGGGAGGGGGGAGCGGGGAGGGAGGGAAAAATGAGGACCTAATGCCGAGGGTTTAAGTGGAGAGAAAATGTTTTGAGAATGATGAGGGCGATGAATGTACAAATGCGCTTTACACAATTGATGTGTGTATGGATTGTGATAAGAGTTGTATGAGCCCCTCATAAAATGATTAAAAAAAAAAGAAAGCAAATGTCTTGAGAATGATGATGGCAACACATGTACAAATGTGCTTCACACCATGGATGTATGTATGGATTGTGATAAGAGCTGTTCGAACCCCCAATAAAATGATTTTTCTTAAAAAAAAAGAAAAGAAAATCTGAGGACTGCTGTCTCAGACCACCTACCACATCAGTAGGTGTCAATCCACTTCCGCCTTCACCGTTCAGAGAGGGCGGGCATGTGGAGCGTCCGGGCAGGTGGGGCAGCAACATCGCTTCCACGGGCCCAGCTCTGCTTGGATCATTGTCCAGGATCCAGTTTGCACAGCCAGGCCCAGCCTTGCCCAAGGAGGGTCCCACTTGTCACACAGCTGCCCCCTCACTGTGGTCACTGTGCTGGAGGGTCAGCAGGAACTGGGGAGATGCCACAATGGCCCAGGATGCTGGATCTGAGTGTGAGACCAGGCACTGAGCTGCCCCCGGAGTCAGAAGGCAGGTGCGCAAGGCAAGGCCTTTGTAGGCTTTGGGGCCTCTCCAGCACCACGGAAGGCTCTGCTCTCCCCAGGATGGGCCATTCCAGGTCCATTCTCGTCCCCATGCAACAAATGCCCCTTGTGTGAGACCAACGGGGTTACTGGGGCACCCCTGCTGTGGAGGACTGCCCCATGTATGAAAACACACAGACACGTCGAAGGAGAGCTGGTTGCGACTCATGGTGACCCGTGTGTTACAGAGGAGGAGCTCTCCCTGGGATTTTCTGGGCTGTTATTTTGAATGGAAGCAGAGTGGCAGGTGTTCTTTCTGTGGCTGCGCTAGTGCGTTTGAACAGCCAACCTTAACGTTAGCAGCCAATCCCAAACCATTGTGCCACCCGGAGACCCTTCCCTCCTATAAAAACCTCCCTGCCGTTGAGTGGGTGACCACTAAAGAAAGCCAATTTGGGTTCTGCCAGAGTGACTCCAAATGTTCACAGGAAAGGGTGAGCAGAGTTGGTGGGAGGGGCCTGGAAGCAACCTCCCCATAGCAAGCATTCCCTGAGCACCTCCGGGAGCGGGTACCACCCTGGCACTTCAGATACCTGATATTCTGTCCTTCCCACCCTTCTAAGGTTAGCATTATCACTCCAATTTTCTAGATTGAGAAACAGGCTTGAAAGATGTGCAGAGACCTGCCCAGGGCCACACAACTGGAAAGTAGCCAAGCAGGGATTCGAGCCAGATGGCTCTCACCGCAAAGTGTGAATTTTGACCCTCCGCCACCTGAGACAGGTCTGGTTTGAGAGGAAGCTGGAGGCGAGAAGGACCATGCCAGATGAGGATGGAGGGAGGCATTCCAGGCTGAAAGTACAACCTGAGCGAGGACTTAAAACAGGTGACCGTGTGGTAGCTCAAAGAGAGACGCTTGGATTTAGGTCAGGAGGGACGGTGACAGCTCATTCTATAAGAACTTGAGGGCCTCGGTCAGGGGTTTGGTGCCCTTTGCAAAGACCACTGCAGTCACTGATAGAGGGAAGTGACCCAAACTTGGCAGCACTGAGCAGAACCTCAACTGATAAGAGGGGAGGTGAAGACATTGGTGAAGAGAAGCCACTAAGGCTGCGGAGGAGTTGGGGGCCTGCTGCAGACGTGGGCTGCAGACAGGAGGACAGGAAGTTATCTCCCTGGATGAATCCGCAGGGTCGTTGGGGACAGCCACCCAGAGCAGTTGTTGAAGGTGCCGCAGGTTGACCTCAGGGAGGAGCCTGGCAGGACCCACCACTTCAACAGGAGATTGAGGGGCAGGGGGAGGCCAATGGGGGGAGGAAGAAAGGGACTTGGGGCTGGTCAAGCTGAGGCATGAACTTCCGATGATTTGGTCGGGTGATGAAGAAGGGAAAGGGTCTGGTGAGCATCCGTGTTGATAATGACATCTCTCCACAGGCCCAGCTCGGGCCGGAGTGTCCTATGAGTCTGTGTGTCCACATATCTCAGACAGGCTAAGGTAACCTTCTTGGGGGACCCTGCACCTGGAGGATGTTGGCTTACCTGCCTAGGATTGCTGTCCTGACGTTTCAGTGTGTGGCGTACAGAGAGCAGAAACGCCTTGGGTCTCAGATCTGGTGGCCAGTCGTCTGGGGCTGGTGGCACTCCGGAGACTTTAGGGGAAGGTCCTTTCCTGCGTCCTGTAGCTTCTAGTAGATCTCGGTGTCCCATGGCTTGCAGTGGCGGCCTCACTCTGCTAGGTGCCCCTTATCTTTTCTTCTTCTT
>NW_022103907.1:1556760-1567462 GCF_000313985.2 Echinops telfairi | reverse complement strand
GTTGCTTCTGAGCTAGATGGCCGCTTGTTTACCTTCAAGCCTTTAAGACCCCAGACGCTATACCTTTTGATAGCCGGGCACCATCAGCTTGAGGGGTAAGGATTCTAGAGGGATTTAGTCTGATATGAAGTATAAAGTATAAATCACATGTCTTCTTCTGTGCTTTCCTTATGACAATAGTGATGTTGACTGTTTGTCTTTGTAAGGTAAATATTCTTTTGTATACGGACACCCTCAGAGCAGAGGAGAATCCACCTTACCCGAGCATGGGGAGTCCTTCAACCCCCAAACCAAACCAGCAGCCTTTGACTCCACTCCAATTCATGGCGATCACGCGTGTTTCAGAGTAGAGCTGCACACCACAAGGTTCTGAATGATGGAGACCTTCAGGAGCTGTTCCAGGAGCATGAAGGTCCAAGTTCACGTCAGACAATAGTTCAGAATCAATGGTCCAGCTGAGAGACCTCATTTTATCTATGGAACCATGCAAGTCCCCCATGACCTCCCACAGACAATGGTAGATGATGTTGAACCTGTTTTCATCGTTCCCACAGTAAAGGGAGGTGCAAATCGTTAACATGCCTGGCTGTTAACCAGCAGACTACCAACTTCAAGTTCATCCAAGGATACCAGGTGATCGACTTCGGAAAAACCAGCCATTGAAAACCCTCGGAGCCGGCTCTAATCTGCCACACCCGGCACCACCCTGCGTCAGAGGCCACTCCACAGCAGCTGCCGATTACTCGCCTCTGACGTCACGATCGTGTCCTCAGAACATCCTCAAAGACCTTATTTCTACAGGCCATAGTCACAGGTCCCGGGGCTCTAGGGGACACCATTCCGTTCCCAGCAGATGAGACCTGTTCTCACGGCTATCATTTGACATTAGGTCTAGGGTGCGGGCTGTGCACTGGGTCAGGACCAGAGTCCTGAGCACGAGTAGCAACACCCATCCTGCTCTGAGGCATCCTCGCCCCACCTGGTCAGGCAGCCTGGCCCACTTCTTCCCCGGCACGTCCAGGGCTGACCTCTACGCCCTCTTCAAGCTTCCCACGGCACAGGGTGCCCTCCTTCAGCCAGAACTCATCACTTCGAGACCTGCCCCAGTGACTCGGAGAAGCTGCCCCTCCGTGGGAAGTTGGTTGGCACTGTGTACATTCATATGCTCTTTCCTGGAAAGAATATATATGTGTATATATATGTCTGTTCTTAAAAAGTGCTGCTTGTGGTGTTTGTATTATAGCAGTACTGGGTAACTTAAGGCATTCACCATAGAGATGAGGAACCCTTTGAGGTCGTAGGAGCTACATCCTCTATCGTTTGGTTTCTCCCCCATCATCCTAAAGATGGGTTTGGTACATAAGAGATTGAGGTTTCTGGGGTGGTTGACCTCCTCGGTTCTTGTTCCCAATGCTGAGAGAACTCACACAGCAGAAGCACGTTTGTAATTCCAGGTCACTTTTACGAGGGAAAGGGAAGGTTCAGGTGTTATAGTCACGCTATCCCTGGAACGTATGAAAGGCCGCATGCGGGGGCCGTGGAAAGGTCGTCACTGAAAATGGCCATTTCAGGGGGTCATGGAAAGCCCTGTGGATGGGCTAGCAGAACAGGAGTGTGAAACCGTGGGTGCGGAACCAGGAACAGGAAATCCCCAGAGGCCAAGAGAGAATTCGGGCCCAGGAGGGCCCACAGGTGCGTACGTGCCGCACGGAGAGATTCCTCCCCTCTGCTTGCAGAGCGCACCTGAGAGAGGGCCCTGACCTCAGCCTGTGTCACCTATCCCCTCCCATCCCCACTGGGGCTATCGTGTCACTGGTGCCTAGTCTGTGTGCCCAGGCGGACCTCCCACCTGGGCCTCGGTGACTTGGTTCTGAGCCTGCTCAGTTCTGGATTTTCCCATAGGTGTCTAATTAGTGTGCTTGATTTCTTTCCAACCCCTTTAGTGTGGCACGAACAGCTCATTTTTGCTAGGCAGGCATTTTGGGGAGACAACCCCCCCTGCCCCAATTCCTAATCTGGCTATCTTTCATTCCCCACTGAAGGAGTGTGGACCCAAATCATCGGGAGATACCAGCTGGAGACAGTCTTCTGGCTACTTCCTGATGACAAATGGACACAAAGTGGGGCTTTGGGGCCACACCCTCCTACTCTCTTAGAGGGGTGGCCATCCACTGAGGGCCATGGTGGATGGGGTTGAGGTGGTCCTGGGATCGGCAAATTTGGTTTAGTGTTATGAGTAATCTGATGGCCTCTGGAAGAGACAAAACAGGTGAAGAATTTAGGTAAGGCTAGGCGCAGGAGCTGTGGGACGGCCATGCCCATGGAAGGGTGGGGTAGTCTCACACTGGAAGATTGCAAAGGAAATCTCAGGAGGTGTTAACACTGGATTGACGGGCATCGCCTGCAAGCTTACTTTAAACACAGGAATTGTGTCATAGCATTTACTAGCTGAAAGACTGTTGTGGGTTTGAGGGGAGGTTTCCTGAAGAGAACTTATCTGTCTCAGGGTGCTGAGGAAACACCATCTAATGGTTCACTCGCGTCCTTACCTTGCTCTGTCAGATCCGGGTCTGAGGGACCCGGTTTGAACGGCTTCCGCAGCTCCACATGTGAACGGGGCATCCACGCACTCTATCCTGGATCTTTCACACTCTACCCTGGATCTCTCACGGCAGTGGGCATGGGGAGAATTACTGGGAAGAGATCTTTCCAAATTGGCTGGAGCTAGGATTTAGGGGACCCGCCCTTCTAAGTTGTTATAAGAACTAGGTCTCCAGGACGATACAAGGCGGGTAGTTTTAAGTGTTGGTTAATTCTCTCCACTTGCCCTGAGTTGGTGGGCCCCAGGCACAGTGGAGATGAGAAGTTATTCCTAAGGGCCAAGCTACCGTTTGGAGTCTGAGGAAGGAGGTTGGGAGACAGTAGACAGCACCCAGGAGGAAAAATGTCCTGGCCTACATGCCAACATCCGTGCACAACCAGGGTTCCAACCAGTGGCAGCAATCCTTTGCTGCTGGGCCGGCCAGCTGGGCGGCTTTGCCCAGTTAGCAGTTGCAGACTCGCCAGCAGACCACTCTCCTCTTGGGTTTTCCCCATAGGACAGAGAGTGCTGCCCAGTGGCCAGTTTGTTTATAACAATAGTGTGGCCCTCGTGGACGCCTATTGCTATTAGGGCAAGCCTTTGCCCAATGGCCCACATGCTGACACCCATGGGACTTTGTGCTCTGTGCAGGGGTCCTTGGAACCTGGGAGACAGTAGATGGGCATGGATTAGCAAGGGCGGCCAATACCTTGCATGCCTCTCCTCTTTCCTTTTCTCTTTCTCCTGAGCCCAAGCCTCTTGCTCTCTGTCTCTTTTGTAAAAGGTAACATTGGCAAAAGTTAAACATCTGCGGTCTTTGGTACATTTGGAACAAAGGTCCTTACTGTTTCTTAAGTGGGAACATGCCTGGACATAAGGAACTTCCTCCCACTTTCCCATCCCCTTGCGGAGGGGGTCTAGCTGTATTCGAGTCATGAGGGAGAGAGTGCTTTGCTTTGGCTGGGGTTCCTCATTGCCTAGAATGTACTGGGGTCAGAGGGAGTTGCAGAAGAACACTAGTTTCCACTTCTTTAGCATCTGTGGGTCAAATCCAGGCCAATTAGACAGGATGCAGTATAAAAGCATTCCCCTGGGAACGAACTCCTGGTTGCCCATCTAGAAAACACAGAAAGAGGTTAGAGAGCCGGTGTCCTGGAGTTTTCACCAGAGGTTCCGTTCTCTGGAACCTGAGAGCCTCAGACAGACGTCCCCATCCTTGGTGGTGTTGGGACCCAGCCTCCAGCTGTTGGCCAGGCCCGGCACATTTTCTAGACTTAAGGACTTGAATTAGACTGGGCTGTGATGGCTTCTGGATATGTAATAACTTCTTGATATGAAGTTTTCCTATACATGTCCCTGGATTTATCTTTTTAGTCAACTCAGCCTAACACAGAGACCCACTAAGCAGAGATTCTTTGTTCAATGTTTCAGCTAAAGAGGTTAGGAGAGGATCTAATTGTTTATTTGGTTGGTTTGCTGAAGCAATGGTTGAAAGAGGGCCTACACTAAGTCAAGTTGAGGTACTGCACCTACTTTGGGGTACCATAGAAGAAGGCTTAGAGAAATTGGCATGTTAAAGTGGCTTTATCAGGATAGACCCATAGATTCACAAAGAGATGCACATTTTTACCTAAAAAGTAGGAAACAAATTGGTGAATGGAGCCCTAGTATCTCTGAAGACTCCTGTGATGGCTATTTTATGTCAGCCAGACTTGACAGTGGGAACTGCCCTAAGTGTCGTGGAAGAAGGTCATTGTAAATACCAGCTACAGCCATGTGACAGCCTGCAGGAACAAAGACTGCAGTTGATATGAGTCGTTGCTCTTTGTATGCACCCGGCAGCTCGTTTCGTTCTGTTCACTCATAACATAGAAGAGACACGTGGGCTTAGTACTTTTTCGGATGTACGTATGTTAGTTGTGTCATGTTAGGCACATGTATGATTTTATTACTGTCTTTGGAGATCACGTATGGTTAAAGAGCTATGTGCTGGTATCAAGTGGACAAGGGGTGGTCTGTGATGGTTAGAGAGTTCGTCAACTAGACACTCCTGGCTAAGGGTAAGGGTGGAGCCCAACCTATCCATTGGGTCACAACCTATGACACCTGTTGGTGCCATAAGTCATTTTGTATTAGAGAGAGAGAGACGGAAGAGTGTAGAACCCTCTTTGGCCCTTTGCCTTCTACCAGAGCTGGCTCTTGTTTCTGGCTCTTTGATCTCCTGTCGTGTCACCTGCCGATCCCAGGAGCTATCAGAGGGCTACCGATGGTAGGTTCGTTTGATCGATTTTGGACCTCTGTATCCACCAGCCTGTGCCTCCTGCTGTCTCCGCTTTGTCATCTTGCTTCCTATTCTTCAGCTTCCATGAGTCAGGAGACGCCTGACTTGAACTGGACTGAACTTTCCTATTTACAGCTGTGCAGGCCATTGCTTGATAAAAAAAATCTTTTGTTCTTTATACAACCATTACTATTTGGCTTCTCCAGAGAACCTAAGCTAACACATACGGTTTGCCAATAATTTAGAAAAGGTGCATGAACCTCCTGGAGTGGAGTCATACAAATAAGAAATGGATTGGTCAATTTTGTCATCCCACTGTGCTTAAGATGATCCATCCCAGATACCTACTTACCAGAAAGAAAGAAGATACAAGAATGGACCACTTGGACCTGGTCACTTGGACGTGGGATCCCTGTTCTGAGAAAGGCTTAGTGGTTCTCAGCCTGTGGGTCGCGACCCCTTTGGGGTTTGAATGACCCTTTCACAGGGGTCACTCAATTCATAACAGAAGAAAAATTACAGTTATGAAGTAGCAATGAAAATAATTTTATGATTCGTGGGTCCCCACAACAGGAGGAGCCGTATTAAAGGGTCACGGCATGAGGAAGGTGAGAACCACTGGCTCAGACCCAGGAGACAGAGAACATCTGGGCTGTAAAACTGGAGAGGACCAGCGGTGGTGAGAAGCAACAGCCGAGGCAGCAGAACCAGGAAGCTTGCTGGACCTGGAGTAATAAGCGGTGCATCTTCAGACGGGAGACTCACTGGCAGAGCGGTTGCCTGGTGGTGGGGGGAACTCTAAAACATCCAGAAGCCCTGGGTTGGGAGCAGTTGTACCGACTCTTCACAGACAGGGCTATCCTTCTCCTTTCAGTGCCTCTGTTTCCCCTTCTCGGAAACAAAGATCTTGGGACACCAGTGGTTCTCAACCCTGGATGCTCATCGGAACTCCCTTGGTAGCTCTGAACAAACAGAGAAATAAAAACAGTGCCTGTTTCTTTTCTGAGAGATTCTAATTCAGTTGGTTCTTTCATTGGCAATATTGGAAAACACCCCAAACCCAAAACCAAGTCTGTTGCCGTTGAGCTGATGGAGACTCAACGCGATCCTACAAGGCAGCGTACAACGCCCCCCCACCCCCACCACCCCCGCGGGCTTTGCAGAAGCAGAAAGCTAATTTTTCTCCAGCAAGGCATCTGTTGGGTTCAAAGTGCTGACCACGTGGTTATCAGCCAGGCTCGTCTTCCACTCTGCCCTCAGGACTCTTTCACAAGCTCTCAGGTGCTTACGCATCATCTAAGGATCTCCTTAAAAAGGTACATCCTGATCCAGTTGGTCTGAGCACGGCCTGAGACTCTGCATTTCTAACAAGCTCCCAGGTACATTTGAGTAGCAAGTCTAGCTCCTCAAAGCGCTCCTGCGATTCTGATTTCATTGACCATTCTAATGCCATGCAGCCACGACCTGTCTGTTGTTTGCTCTACTGTGTTGGAGTGCCATTTCAAAACCCACAGGCTCTTCCAGGACGAGCAGCTTTCCATGGAGCTTCCAGATTCAGACAGACTAGGAAG
The DNA here is from genome assembly GCF_000313985.2 of Echinops telfairi. NCBI lineage: Eukaryota > Metazoa > Chordata > Mammalia > Afrosoricida > Tenrecidae > Echinops > Echinops telfairi. The sequence goes on along the minus strand of NW_022103907.1, from coordinate 1,561,029 downwards.
AAAGGCTAGGTCATCTGCTTCTAAAAAGTAACCAGTGAGAATCTAAAAATCAGAAGAATGTATCGTCTGATACAGTGCTGGGAGATGAGCCCCTTGTTTGGAAGACACTCAGAATCCACATTGACCACGCAACAGACTGGAATAGATGAGCCCGTCTGCTACCGGTGCTAGGGGGCAGTTTCCCTTCTGCTGTATGTGGGGCGCCATGTGTGAAAGCCAACTGACCACTAAGAACAACCTGGGCTGGGGTTGACACATGGAATATGCATGAGAACCATTGTCAGGCAGGATGGTTCCCTGTGATAGTGCGTGGCAGCTGGAGAGGCATAACAGCTGGGTCCAGGTATGAGGATATCAAGCCCAGAAGACCACTGCAGTGAGAAGGGTTGGAACTGGCAAGGCCCACCACTAATGGAGTCCTACCAAGTCAGGCATAATTTAGACAACAGTTGATCCAGGGGCTTCCAAGTGTTGTGACAAGCCCCCACTGCCCTGCTGTTATAAAGTCCATTCTGGTGCATAGCAACTTGATGGCGGTGGGTCAGTGGGTCGTGAAAGTCTGAGTTCTTCAGAAAGGCGTATCTGTCTTGGCAGGACTTGGGGAAATCTTTGACAAGAGCTATTAATTCTGCCCAAGGCCAGGGTTTAAATTCTATGATAGAAGGTGTCTTATTTCCTGATGCTGCTGTAGCAGATATATTACAAGTGGGTGGCATTCCAGAACAGAAATCTATTTTCTTACAGGAACCCAGAAGGCTGAATTCAAGCTCTCCCTGTGGCTCTGGGGAGAAGATCCTGTCTCTTCCAGCAGTCCTCAGTCCTTGCTGATCATCACTTGACATCATTCTTCTCCTCCTTGTGACGGCCCCTGTGTGTCATCTGCTCCATGGGCTACTCAGAAATGATTGTGCTTAGGCCACACCCTATGCTGATATGGCCTTATTCCTTATAACAAAGAAAACCCTATTTCCAAGTGGAATTATATCCATAGGAATGGCAGCATTGAGGCGGATGCAATTCAATACAGAAGAGAAGGCATGGCAGATTCTTGAGCAAAGTGTACTTTCAAAGGCTACTGATGTGTTGGTGTATCGGAGAGATTGTTTTTAAAAGTGAAAAAGCAAGGAATTCAGACAAACAGAAGGAGAGGGTGGATGGGCTGAAGTATTGAGGTCAGAACAGATGAAAGAAGTGGAAGAGCAGGGCATAATGACAAGTGAAGGGCACTAGAGGGTGGAGGCTCGATTCAGGAGGCGGTGTGGTTATTGTTAGGTGCCTTCAAGTTGATTCCCACCCATAGCGTCCCATGACAGAAGGAACCATTGCCAATCCTGCTCAAGGCTCGCAAGTGTTCCTATCCTCGAGCCCATTGTGTCAATCTGTCGCATTGAGGCCCTTCCTCTTTCTTGATGCCCTTCTTATCAAGCGTGATGTCTTTCTCCAGGACCACAAGTCTAAAGTACATGAGCTGAAATATCTCCATTATTGCCTCTAAGAGCACTCTTGCTGTACATGTTGCAAGAGATATTTGCTCATCCTGTTGGAAGTCCGTGGTACTTTCAATATTCTTCTCCAGTATTTCAAGTGCATCAACTCTTCTTTGGTCTTCCTCATTCAGTGTCCAACTTCCACACGCATGTAAGGTGATTGAAAATACCCTGGCTTGGGTCAGGCACACCTTAATCCTCAAAGTACCTTCCCAGCCTTTCAATACTCAAAACAGGTTTTGTGTGGCAGATTTGCCCAAAGGCAATGAATTGTTTGATCTCTTGACTACTGCTTCCATAAGCATTGATTGTGGATCCAAGAAACACAAAATCTTGGACAACGTCAATCTTTCTCCATTTATCAGGATGTAAGCAATTGCTCCAGTTGTGAGGATGTTGGTCTTCCTTACATTGGGCTGTAATCCATCTTGAAGGCTGCAATCCTTGATCTTCATCAGCAAGTGCTTCAAGTCCTCTCACTTTTAGCAAGTCTTGGTTAATCATCATTGTGCAGTTCTCAATCTCTGATTAAAACTGAGGGAGCGAGTTAATGCCTGAAACCAAAAGGATGTATTCAGCATGTACTAAACACTCTGATTCCATCATAAACCTTTAAAAAGTCCTCATTCTAAAATGGACTGGTATTGGCCATTTTAATCAGAAAATTGTATGGTTTAGTCTCCTGGGAATGACTTAATCAAGAAGAATGAGTTGCACTCATTGCCAAAAAGGACATTTCAAAGTCCATCTTAAAGTACAACACTGTCTGTGATAGGATTACATCTATCTTCATTCAAGGAAATCCAATCAATACAATTATTATTCAAATGTATGCACCAACCTCCAAAGTTAAGGATGCAGAAATTGATGAATTCTACCAACCATCTCGGTTGCAAATGGATTCAGGAAACATCACAAGAAGATGAAAAGAATACACAAAGTCACTGTACCAAAAAGAACTTGCCAACATCCCACCATTTCAGGAAGCAAGAGCAAGAACCAGTAGTTCAGAAGGAAGAAGTTGAAGCTGTACTGAAAGCATTAGCCAAAAGCAAGGCTCCAGGAGTTGATGGAAGACCAACTGAAATGTTTCAACAAACCGATGAAGCACTGGAAGCACTCGCTCCTCTATGCCAGGACATTTGGAAGACAGATACTAGCCAACTGGCTGGAAGAGACATCTTTGTCCCCTTTACAAAGAAAGGTGACCCAACAAAGTGCTCCAATCATAGAATATCATTGATGGCACACGCACATAAAATTTTGCTGAAGGTCGTTCAACAATGGTGGCAGCAGTATATTGACAGGGAGCTGGACAGATTCAGAAGAGGACGTGGACAGGGGATATCATTGCTGATATCAGAGGGATCTTGGCTGTAAGCAGAGACTATCAGAAAGTGAGCCTGTATCTCACTTAATGGAGAGAAATTGAAATAATTTCCTCATCAAAGGGGAACTAGACAAGGTTGCCCTTTATCAACACTTTTATTTAATACAGTTCTGGAAGTTTTAGCTAGATCCATAAGACTTTAAAAAGAAACTCAGTGTATCCACATAGGCACAGGAGAAATAAATTTCTCTTCATTTGTAGATGACATAATCTTATATATAGAAAACTACAAAGATTCAATTAAAAAATTGCTTGAACTAATTGGAAAACTTGGTGCTGTGGCAGCTTATAAGATCAACATACTGAAATCCGTTGGACTCTTGTATATTAAAGATGATGATATCAAAAACATATCAAAAGAACAATACCATTTACAATAACTACACAAAAGGTAAAATATTTAGGAATAAATCCTACCAGAGAAATAAAAGACATACAAAGAAAACTACAAAATACTCCTTTAAGAAACAGAAAGGAACTTACATGAATGGAACAATCTACCATGTTTATGGGTAGGCAGACTAAATTTTGTGAAAATGTCAATATTACCAAAATTACTTGACAAATTCAATGCAATTCCAATCCAAATTCCATCGCATATTTTCAAAGACGTGGAAAAACTAATTAGCAGCTTTATATGGAAAGAAAAGAAGCCTAGACGAAATAAAGCACTATAAAAAAATCAAAACAAAGTGAGAGGCCTTTTAAGCCTTTAAAACTTACCATAGAGCCATGGTAATTAAAATAGCCTGGTACTGGTACAATGATAGACTTGAAGACAAGTGGATTAGAATTGAAAACTGAGAATTACAACCAATAACCTAATGACATCTAATTATTTATAAAGTACTAAAACATATTGATTGGGCAAAAGATAGCCTTTTCAGCAAATGGTGCTGGAAAAACTGGATCTTCACCCGAATAACAATGAAGCCAGACCCATACCTCACACCTTGTTAAAAAACAAACTCAAGAAAGATCAAAGACCTAAATATTAATTACATAATTATTAAGACCATCATTGAAAAATTAGGGATGCACTGGAAGAAGCACACCAGCCTGTGTGATCATGAGGTATAGAAGGGATCAGGTATCAGGCATCAAAGAACAAAAATTCATATCAGTATGAATGAGGAGGTGATGTAGTGGAGATTCAAAGCCCATCTGTAGGCAACTGGACATCCCCTTACGGAAGGATTGCGGGGAGGAGACCAGCCAGTCAGGGTGCAGTGTAGCAACAATGAAACTTACAACTTCCCTCTAGTTCCTAAATGCTTCCCCACACCCCCATCATGATCCCAATTCTGCCTTACAAATCTGGCTAGACCAGAGGATGTACACTGGTACAGATAGGAACTGGAAACACAAGGAATCCAGGGCGGATGATCCCTT
>NW_022103907.1:1553230-1556393 GCF_000313985.2 Echinops telfairi | reverse complement strand
ATTACTGAACATAATGAAAAATATTCACATTGCATAAGACAAAATAGAGAACTGGCCCCTACTAGACACATCAAAAGACTTCATCAAAAAAGTCAACAGAGAACCCACCGACTGGGAAAAAATATTCAGGAATAATACATCAGTTAAAGGGCTAATTTCCCAAATCTATAGATAACTACAAGATCTTAAGAAGAAAAATATAAATAACCCAATTAAAAAAATGGGCATAGCCATGAACAGACAATTTACCAGAGATAACATTCAGGCAGCCAGCAACCATATGAAGAAGTATTCACAATCATTAGCAATAAGAGAAATGCAAATGAAAATAATGGTGAGATATCCATCACTTTTGGCAAAATTCAATAAAATAGCAAATAACAAATGCTGGAGAGGATGTGGAGAAAACAGGAACATTGCCGGTGAGACTGGAGAATTGTACAACCACTATGGAAATGGGTGCGGCACTTCCTGGAACAAATGCAAATACAAGTGCTTTATGATACAGCAATCTCTCTACTGGATATGTATCCTAAAGGAATTTAGAACACAATACGAGCAGACATAAGTATGCTGACGTTTATTGCAGCACTTTCCACGATAGCAAAACCACGAAACAACCAAAAAACTCAGCTACAGAGGAATAGATAACCAAGCTTTGGTACATTCATACTATTGTTAGCTTTTATGCATCAACGAAAAAACAACTCTCTTAAACACTCAAGACATGGACAAAACGAAACATTATGTTTAGCAAATAGAGTCCATCTTACAAAGATCAATATTTAATATAACCATTGTTATAAGGAGAAATAAGGTTTATACACCAAAAGACAGGATTTTGATGTCTACGAGGAGGCCAGAGATGGTGATGGGAACAGGAAGAGGGAAGAGGGAAGGGATGGGGAGGAGAGGGGACGACAAACATGTGCAAACAGAACCAGGGAATCCTGCGTGGCTTAAAATCAGGGAAGGTATGCATCGGGGTTGTGTCCTCTCCTCATACTTACTCAATCTGTCTGCGGAGCAAATCATCAGAGAAGCTGGATTCTATGAAGAAGAATGCTGAAAGTGAGGAAGACTTGGAGTATTTGCTGATGAAGATCAGGGATTTTCAATCACCTCATATGCAGGTTAAACTTGGACACTGCGTTAGTCTGGGTACTTTAGAGAAACAAATCCACAGAAACTCATATGTATAAAAGAGAGTTTTATATAAAGGTTAAGTGCACAACAAGAAAACATCCCCACCCAGTGCTGCCCAAACCCACAAGTCCAACATTAACCCATTAATCCATATGCCCAACACTAACCCATCCTCCATCTCACAAAACACACCCAATGATGCCGACTACAGGAGGGAAGCCAAATCAGTGAATGTGTAAGCATCTCAGCGCTGGCAGGGGTCTCCACACGGCTGCTCCAGCACCCAGGGCTGCATCAGGGTAGGTCCATGTGCCTTCTCCTCAGGGATGTCTTGCAGGAAGTGAGCCTTGCCAGCTGAAGCAGGGAACTGGCTAAGGCAGCTGCATGCTGGTCTGACCATCACAAAGCAAGAGACCTGAGAACTAGAAAGGCAAGGCTCACCAAGCCATTTATCCCTCTGCTCTTCAATGAACCCCACAGGCGTTTATCGGCCAGGTTGGCACAATAAACTAACTACCTCAGATACTGTATGAGGAAGACGGAAGAAGAACAGATGCATTTGAACGGTGGTGTTGGAGAAGACTATTGAAAATACCATGGACTGCAAAAAAAAAAAAAAAAGGACAAACAAATCTGTCTCTCAAGAAGTACAGCCAGAATGCTCCTTAGAGACAAGGGTGGTGACCCTTCATCTCATGTACTTTGTACATGTTGTGGGGAAAGGTCAGACCTTGGAAAAGGACATCGTGCTCGGTAAAGTAGAAGGCAAGCAAGAGGAAGGCCCCCAATAAGATGGATTGAAACTATGGCCACAAGAATGGGCTGAAGTCCAGGAAACATTGTGAGAAAGGCATAGGTCAGGACCATGCTTCCTTTTGATGTGCATAGGGTCACCATGGGCCAGCACTGACTCACTGGCTCCTAACAACAGACACATCAGAAGTGTTGTCCCTTGTAAAATTGACCTGTTGAGTCATTTAAAAAACAAACAAAATCAAAGCTCCTCTGTGTCTACTGACACCTCAGCCAAAGAAGCCACGGATTGCTGTTGCACACCTATCTGCTCAACAACTTCAGCTGCCCAGGTGTCTCAGGGTGATTGAGCCATATCTCTGATTTATTCAATGAGCTCTACCATAACGAGGAATTAAGACATTGAAAAATGACTTTCTCCAACCTGAGTGTTGGACTAAGGGGTGGTCTTCAGATTCTTGTTTTAATATGTATTGATTTACTATCATTCTCCTAACATTTACTGGCATTTTTACTATGAATGTCCAAAGGTAATCCCCAAATTACATTGTTCACCAAATTTTCATGAATCTCACCACACAGCCCACCAAACAAAAACACATACCTATAAGAGATTCACCACACAGCCCAGCGAACAAAAGCACATACCTATAAGAGGAAATAGAGTATAGAAACATTTGTATGTGCCAACCAAGTTTTCACTAGGGAATGATCACTAATAGTTTCCCTATCTCCAATTCCACACTGGGAAAGCCATTGGCAGTCACAATGAGCAATAATTTAACTGGATCTAGGTGAGATTCAAACAAGGCATTAAAGGTAGTTGGGTTACCAATTTGAGGTGGGAAGTGGTCCATCACTTAATCTTAATTACATGAGGTAAAGATTTGCCAGAGTTTAAAGTCAGAGGTCAAATCAAATGATAGTTTAAAATAGGAAGTGTCCAAAGGTCAGAGATGTCCCTAAAACAGCCAGTATGTCTTATGACAAAACCAATATTGTGTTAAATTACCAGCACTTGCTCCAGATTGTAGCAGTCTAACAAAAGCAAATACCTACTTCTCTCAAAGACCAAACGGTAACTAAGTAAACAATTAATATAATTTCATATCATAATTTAGCAATACAGATTAGCAGAAAGACATACCAATGAGCACATTAGGATAATACAATTAGATTTTTTTAATGAGATCATTTTATTGGGGTTCTTACAACTCTTATAACATTCCATACACAAATTGTATCAAGCATATTTGTACATATG
>NW_022103907.1:1549252-1551737 GCF_000313985.2 Echinops telfairi | reverse complement strand
ATTCCTGATTGGGAAGTTTGAATACGGTGAGGAATGCAGCCCTTTGATGGGCTTAGAAATTCTCTGGCAGGCGGGAAGATGTTGGGGGACAGTGGAGGGGGAGGGGAGCAGCAACTTATAAATGGCTGGGAATTGCTCTTCACCCCGCCGGACCTATGCATAACATTGTGACGATTTCTTTGAAACTTCTTTAAAAACTGAATTAACTTTTTCGAACTTCCAAATCCCAACACAGAACTGCAGTTCTCTACAAAAGGGTCCCTAGCTGCCCCTTGTTCATCAAATGATCAAGTAAAAAAAAAATCTAAAGTAGTCCTAACCAAGACATCTAGTTTTCACACAATACACCCAACAAAACATGAAGTATGAAAAGGCGAGCAGAGGATGGAACCGAAGTGAATGGACCCAGTTCTCTGAGAGCACTTACTCGGCCAGTGCAGAAGGAAGGTGGAAGCCCAGGGTGGGGGTGGGGAGAGCGGAGGGGAGGATTCAGAAGCTCAGACCTTCTTGGACCACATCACTTCATGGTCCAGGTCACCCGGGGATCCAGGGAGATTCCTTGCTTCCGAACTTCCTGCTCAACCCCGCCAAAGACTTGTCCTAGGGATACGTGACCACAAAGTTATAGTGATGCCTGAACACAGAGTTATCGTGATGCAGGAAGCAAAGTCTTATTTAGCATCTGCGGCAAACGGAAGGAGAGGTGGGGACTCACCTATGGCTGCCCGAAGCCAAGAACCACCAAGAAGAATGGTTTCTATACAAAGTTGGTGGTGGTTTACATCTTTAAATAGACAAGTTAAGCATAAACCATGGCTTTTTCAAAGGTCTTTGGTACAAGCTTCTGTGGTAAGGACAATCAGGAGGGATGTTTTTCCCTCTCCCCCCTCCCCCCGCTGATTCAACAGGTTGGAAGAGGGGAGGACAGAGAAAGCTAGCTCTCCTGTATTTGCATGTCCCAGTCCTGAAGAGGACTCGCTTAAGCCAGTCTTCCTCACTCTTTGTGTATTTGTCTAGTTCCATCAAACTGACAGTCTTGCAGGCAAACTGCTCTCTGTCTTCCCAGATGGTCAGGGAGACCGATTGCAGGATACTGTCACTTCCTGCCACCTGGGCAGTTCAGTGCGTGGAAGGAACTCAAGATGGCATTAGGACGTTTTTTTAAGCTTTGTAATGGAATGAGGTCTTTGGCTGCAGGCAGAACAAATCCCTTGGTTTCTGGAACTAACTCAGGACACAGCCCCCCAAGAGAATATTGACTATACGAGTAAATTCCCACAATGTGGCAAATGAATATGCCAATCAAGGGACTCAAGGCAAAGAGAGTGGAGTCTGGGGTTGATGTAGACTATCCCGTGGAAGAGGAAGGATGCTCTGTGGCAGTGAGGCACAAGGATGCTTTGTGGGTACCACACTTGGTCACGAGCTAAGGTCCACTGTGACAAACAGGTCCAGGTCAGCTTGAGTCTACATCAGTGTATCAAGACTTTTTGATGTCAAAAATAAAACCAAAATTTGATACAAAATTAGCAAGACTATATACATTTGCATCCACAAGGGAACCAATTGCAATCACATTCCTTTCTGCAGGGATTTAAAAATATCTGAAAGGAGAATACATTTTACAGTGGAAAACAGGAAATAATGAGACCACCCCTGATTGGCAAGTGTTCTATCAGAGAGGGAGTTTGGGGAATGGAGGTGGCGTGTGGGAATCTCATCAACCTTCAAGTGTAGGTGGTCATCCCTGCTTGTTCACTTTTTTCCCCCCAAGTATTATTTTAAGGGGTTTTTAAGACTGGTGGGTAGAGGGAGACCGGGCTGGGAAGGGGCCAGGCAGGGCTGCCTTCCTTTGGGCAGGACCCCGTTTGTCTTAGTCCCAAGATTGTGATTCCTCGGTTACCTACCATGTGCAAAACCACCGTGTTCGGGATGAAAATTCGAGTCACTCCACCAGGCAGAGAACCGAGGGCAGGAGGCATATGGACTGGGTGATGCACTAAGGTGTGCATTGTCCGTTGCATGCGTGTCATATGGTGTCAATTGTAAGTGCAAGCATTGACTCTGCAGTTGCCCTTATGTAGAGGGAATGGATGGCTTGCCTTAAGGAGAAGCATACGGGTGCCCAGGTGACAAGGTGTGAACTGTGAGCTGCTGAAAGTTACCATTCCTCCATGGTTTCTGTTGTCCATCCCCCTGGAGGGTGTGTGTGTGGTTAGTTATGTGTGTGTGTGTGTTTAGTGTCATTATGTGCTATGTGTCATTGCTATCTGTCCCCCTTCCTCCCCTTCTCTCTTCACCTTCCCTCTCCCCTCCTGGTTCTGCTACTCCCATTTCTGTCCTGGATTCCGTGTGTCATGAGCTCTTACCTGTTCACGTGCTCTGGTCTGGCTCGCAGTGAAAGGCAGGACTGGGGTCATGATAGTGGGGGGTGAGGAAGCCTCAAGGAACCAGAGGAGTATTGTTTGTTTCATTGGTGCATTAC
>NW_022103907.1:1544912-1548929 GCF_000313985.2 Echinops telfairi | reverse complement strand
GAGCCACAGCCTGTTCCTGGGGTGGGGTGGGGCGGGGAGAAACAAGGCTTGGTCAGAGGTGTGGAAAGGCAAGATCAAGTTGTTTCAGGGTCTCCTTATCCCGGCACAGGCATGGTGGGCTCCCTCCTCACCCGCAGGGCTTATCTCCAGTTTTCCTGCCGCTGGTAATGAACCCAGAATCTGCAGTGGCTTAATCATTTGGCTGCTAACTGAGATGTTGGAACCCACGCAGCAGCTCATCAGGGGAGAGACCTGGCTTCCATAAAGATGACAGTGGGCCGTTCTATTCTGTCACATGGGGCCACTCGGAGTCCTATGGACTCAACAGCATAGCGCAAAAGCAAATGGACTCAATGAATGGCATCCGCCAACACAGTACAGCCTCAGGATGGGCCAGTGAAGATGGAGAGACGTGAACGGCTTTATGAAGTGATGCAGGCCATGGAGTTGGTGACACTCAACCATGAAGGATCTGTTGGTGCCAAGGAGAAGACTATTCAAGGATGACTCCTGGACTCTGTCTACAACCACTGGTGTTATAGCCTGTCGGAGTTCAAATTTGTGGCAAAAGATCACGGGCTCCATTTTCAGCTCTTTGAGCGCGAGGTGCCTATGAAACATCAAAGCGGAGTTGTATGAGCCAGTGAATGGGTTTATGGAGTTTGAAGCTGAGAAAAAAGGTCTGGCGAGTGATAGAAATGTCGGAAGGACCCACACTGACGTTTTACATGAAGCCATGTAGGGGTGGGGAGCGGGATCACCTTCAACGGCCGAGAAAGCGAACAGAGCTCAGGCCAGAGTCCTGCGAGCTCCAGGAGCATCAGAGGAGTTGGCAGAGCAGGCTGAGAAGGAATGACTGGGGAGTGAGGGACCTGGAGGCATTTTTCAAGATGAGGCACGATTGCAGCAACATCCACAGTATTCAAAGGGGGGAAGAAAGGTGGAGAGGGTTTCAATGTCTGTTAACAGATGAACGAGTAAACAGAATGTGGCCCAGCTGTCCAATGGAATCTTCATAATTCAGCCCTATAGAGATGAACCTTGAAAGGCTGTTGAGTGAGTGACATAAGTCAGCCAGAGAAGAGCAAGTATCACGGGGCACCACTGAGATAAAATCTAGAATAGGAATGTGTATACGGACCAGTTTACTAGGTGGGTAGGAGGCAGGAGGAAAGGAGGATTCAGTGCTTAGGTAACATCAACCATTTGAAGAGAGTTAAGGTGATGAATCTAAAGGTTACTAAACGAAACAGGTGAAGATTGTTGTTTGCTTTATAGAAAGAAATACATAGTTCCCACGCACAGGCACAAAGAATAGAGGTAGAGAGGCCAGCTGTGTCAAACGCCGCTGACAGACAGGATCAGGTCAGAGGACCTCATCATACAGGCGATTGAGCAAACTATTGACCTTGGAAGAAATCTAATGGCGTAATGAGAGACGTCCACCACTTCTTGCGCTGGAAGCAAAAGCCATAATGAAGGGTGAAGAAAAATGAGTGGGAAATGTTTGGGAAGATCACCCGATGATGGGCGGAGAGTGGAGGAGGGTGGCAGCCCAAGGGTTGTGATAGGAATCCAGGAGAGATAGGCTGAAGTTCAAGAACTCTGAGCCTCACACAAATTAAGAAAACATGAATCTCAACGTTAGAGAAGAAAGCTGGGAAACTTGGCTCAAGGAAGCTCCAAAGAGAAGAAGAGGTAGGAGGAGCCAGGCAGAATTCCCAAAAAGACCTCAGTGAGGTTCTGACCACCTTCTGCAGATCTTGTGATTAAGGCCCGGGTCCCTGCGTGTTCCTGGGGCCGTGTGCTCCAAGCAAGTCTCCAAATTAAGGATGGGGGCGGGGGGAGGGTGACCAACAAACAAAGTGCGCATGTTTTGTGTGTTGGATTAAGAGAACTGGCTTCTGGGTGAGAAAGCCCAGAAATTAAGATCTGGCTCCGCCCTCTGCTATCTTTGTAAGCAGGGACACGTTTCTGAACATTTCTTTACATTTTTATTTTTACCATTTCATTTTTGTGTGTGTGTGTGTACATACTTGTACATCAGGGATTTTCTAAGCCAAGCATCCCCCTCCCTGCCAGGTTTAAAACAATATCCTTATTCAAAAAATCTAAGCTCTTTAGAACAATGGGCTTTACATAGATTGCCGAAGAGTTCACTTTTCAAACAAAAACAATTAGCTAAGTCTCTAACTAAAGACAACAAATGGGAACACCCAAAATATTCCAAGAATATGGACAGGAACGAGTAATTAAAGTTAGACTAACTGGGGTTAGTCTCAACTTCTCAGATTGTACTGGATCTTACCTGGACCCAATATAAGTAGCACCTTGCTTAAGAGAGATTTAGACATTTTGATCCAGTAGGTTACCGTTTCCTTTCCCCGGTCAAAGGGCCTCATGCCCAGGATTCACCTCTGCTGAAACCCTGCTCAGCACCACAGCAACACGCCACGCTCTCCCTGGCAGGTGAGCGTGGCTGCGCAGGAGGTCCACGGACCGGAGTTGAACTGGGTCTTCCACAGCGAAGGGGAGCAGCCTGCCTTTGAACCACCCCGCCCCCAGGGGAGAAGACGGCCTTTCTGAATCAGTAGAGGGAGAACCCTCGGCTGCCCCCTCTCAGCCTTCTGCAGGGCCCGCCGATAAGACCACCTGGGAAGTGAACTTGAGGTGACAAAAGCTCACCCCGCACTCCATGCCCTGTGGCTGTGCCAGGGTGGGAGCCCACGGCCAATCTTTCTGCATCAGGGCTCTGGGGACAGAGGGTCACCCAGCCTCACCCCACGCTCTTCCTGCCCACCAGCCCTTTCCTCAGGCGGCGAAATCAAAGGTAAATAGTGGGTCTACTCAGGGAGCTGACAAGGCAAACACGCTTGGGCATTATTGCTAAATCTATAAACACCCACATCCCTGTGGCTGGTGGTGATAATTGGTGACGCCGTGCTGTGGCAATCCTCTGCCTCGCAGCCAAAGTCCCAGAGGTCTCATTCCAGAGCACCAGTGTGGAAGCCAGGACGTCCTGGATGGTAAGCCACAGGTGAGGTCAGGGCAGGATGATTGGGGGCGATGGGAGTCAGGAGCTTTTCAGCAGGATCTGAAGCAGGTGAAGGACAGACTGATGGAAAAGGTTGTTTAGCAAGGGAAAGATGAGCCCAGAGGGAGAGTCCCTGGGGATTCCCCTGGCAGACAGAGCATCAAATTTCACACCACTTCTCCCTCGCACTTCACCAGGTACCTGGATGAGCTGGGAACCCCCATATGGAAATCTGAGGTCCGGAAGAACCAGGGAAGAGCTTCCCGTTGTGACAATTTCCACTTGTCCTCTCCATGGGAACCCCTTCCAGGAACGGAGATGGGGTGGGCTGCTGTTGGCTAGTGAGGGTCTGTGCTGCTTCCCCGGGGCTTGATCTCAGCTAACACTAGGGTCTACCCTTAGTCGCTAAGCAACTTTGGCCAAGCCATCTATTCTTCGGGGTTTAAGCTTTTAATGTATAAAATTGGACTGAAAATATCATGACTGTACATGGTTGTGGTGATTGAGATCTCTGTAATGACTAGGAGCCAGCACACAGGTCTTTCTTTCTTTGCCTCAGTTTTCTCATCTGTACCATGGAGCTGGTGGTTTTCGGACCAATTCTGACCTAGTCCCTGTTGCTTCCCAGCCACGGGGTGGGGTTCTGATGGCAAAGAACATCCTTGCTCAGTTCTCTGAGGCCTCTGAATTAGCACTCAGGAAGGAAGAGTAGGGAAGAAGAGCTCTCCAGGTGCTTGGGGGCAGGTGTCACGTTCCCTCCCCAGGCCAGCAAGGGTGCAGGGCCAGCAGTAGATCGTCTGCTCGGACCTCATGCCCAGGATTCACCTCCCGAATTTGTCCATGAGCAGAGGCCTCCCCGAGTTTCCCTTCCGGTGGGGTTTATGTATATTTCACTAGGCATATCCCTCTGTGAGGCTGGGGAGAAACCAATGGATAGGAAGGCAGAAAACCCCCTTCCTATAAGTTACTGGTTGGAGGGGATT
>NW_022103907.1:1539288-1540741 GCF_000313985.2 Echinops telfairi | reverse complement strand
TGGCACAATAAACTATGTCAGCACATGAGGAACATACGAGTGTTTCCATGGAGATGGAGGGAGCCATGTGGTGAGGGCCAGTAGGCGCTTTCCCCGAGCGTCCAGAATAGGACCCTGTGGTAGGACCTCCCTCCAAGAGCTGTATAGGCCCGGATAGGTGGAGTCATTCAAATGTACTATCTAGATCATGGTCCATGTGGGGACTCTTGTGGCCTCAGACTTGTTACAACATTTCTCAGCACAGTGGTCCCCTGCATCCCATGTGTATCTTTGTGCAGACCCTCCAGGTCCAAAAGATAGACAAAACGAATTGGGTAGGACTTACATCAACAGATTTCTAGGACAATGCCCAATCTATCCTTGAGTTTAACCATTTCCCTGACTCAAGATTGCAGTTGACTTATGGGAGACATTAACGGACAGCCTGACAAGGAGGGGGGCCTGATCAATCTCACTGTGAGTCCTCGCATGGAAACGTGGCTTGCCTGCTGTGTCTTGTGTCTCATCCCTCTTCCATCATCTGACACATCAGAATCTTCCAGCAAGTAGAACATGCTGTCAAGGAAGAGCTTTCCATTGGAGTTAGTGGCAACCAGGAAGTGGATGGATCATTGACTGTGGGAGAATGGTAGTGAAGGTCTGTGTGCCCATGAGGTTAGTGACTCCAGTCTCCTTTCAACTCTTAATTTATGATGGTTTGAACGTCTTTATAATTGATATTTATACATGGAGACACCTCTCCCTAAACATCATAGAAAAACAAGCTGTGTGGATGATTTAAAATATTCTTTATTGTATTCAAGCGCTTTGCAGGAAAGCTGAAACTTGAGGTAGCCGATCCCCAGGCCTTTCTGAAGTAGATGTGGATTATGCTGAGGTAGAGGGTCTTCTGGTTGGTTCCACCCTTCATCTAGTTTGGGCACATATCCTCCTGCTTCCAGCTGGGTGTCTTCCTTACGTACGTACCCAGTGGGTACTTGTGAAGCTGAGAGCTACGGGCGCCCATGTTCTACTCCAATGTCAGCACTCACCCAGGAGTCGGGGATTTTCTTTTGGGAAGAGAGATAATTGGACTGAGTCTCTGCTCACAATTATTGAAAAGCTTGACTTGTACTTGTCTTGCTCCCCAAGGCCCACAACCACCCACCGGCATTGCTTCTGCTCTGCTGCTAACCTGAGACCCAAGTCTAGCTGCCTCTTTATCCAGAGGGAAAATCTTTGTTCTTTCTCTCAAAGTCTAGGGATTTCTTTGTGAAAAAAATTTTCCATTAGGCCTTTGTTTGGTGAGCCACTGGTGCCTACATCCGACCCTTCTCTAGTTCAACACATTAAAATCTTTTAAGAAGTAGAGCATTCCGTACCTTCTGCTTTCTAAGGTAGCGTTTTTTCCTATTTTTGGAACCATGATCCATGTTAAAAAATAGATTTTATATCACTGCATGCAACTGAAACA
>NW_022103907.1:1536847-1537857 GCF_000313985.2 Echinops telfairi | reverse complement strand
GTGTTGGGTTGGACTCAAATCAATGGCACCTAACAACAGCTACATCTAATGCCCCTAGATATTTTCTATTCGATTTAATTTTTAATGAATGGGCTGATCATCCATCAGGTTCAATTCTTGGCATAAGAACAGGTTACAACTTTCAGCTTGACCACCTTTCAAGAGCTACTGCTTTAATCCCCATGACCTGTGTCTGATGCTTGGTCTAGCGCCCTCTTATGGCTTCCTGCATAACAGCAAAATATTCAGCTTTTTCATGTCCAAGAAGCCTTTGGAGTAGAATGTGAATTCATGGACCTGTCTTTGCTTTTCCCTAAGAGGGGGTCTGTTGGTGGTTGCTAAAACTTTGAAATGGGCCTCTTTTCTCTTCTGGGACAAAACATGTTCACTTTTAACAGCAGAAACTGGAGAACAAAAGTTTATAGACAAGTGATGCAGTTCCTCTCTGGCTGCTGATACTACATTTTCTGGCTTTCACAGATGCTAGTTGAGTGTATAGGTTTTCAAAGTCCATTGTTGTCACGTTGATTCCAATTCAAGTCAACCATGTGTTACAGAATAGAACTGCTCCCTAGGCAATTCTTGGCTGTAATCTTACAGAAACAAGGTATTTCTACAGTGACACTGCACAAGCTTGAGCCATTAGCCTCCATGAGTAGTCCAGTGCCAATTATTTGTGTCCAATGGATAGCAGTTGCTATTTAAGCCAACGGAAAAAAGGATGCACTACAGTGCCTGGTAGGAGCATCCAAGTATTACCTACCTCATTACTTTATAGGTAATGAAGATTCCCGGAGTCATTGATGAAACTCAAAGGTTTGTTATATCTAAGAGGAAGTTCAGTTTATCTTATACCCAAAGGCCTCATACAGGTCAAGAGTGTTTTAAAGTAATTTCGCACTTTTTTTTTTAAGTATAAAAGATGTTCGAGGGCTGTGTATGGGCCAGCCCAGGTGGATCTTGGTGGTCTCGTGGAGAAGCAGTAAAAGAGGAAGGCAAACACATGGGGT
>NW_022103907.1:1534035-1535086 GCF_000313985.2 Echinops telfairi | reverse complement strand
ATCATTTACAGCCAGCCACTCCCCTTTTCAAAGGTGAAAACGGTAAACTTTATTACAGGTGAACCGTCGGACAACTGAGGAGCGTATACAAGTCGGAAACCGCGTGCTGGCCCATCCACCTGCTGAGCTGACCTGCTTCGCGCAGAAGCCAGAGGCGCCTGGAGGAGTCGGCATGGGTCTGTGGCCAACCGCTTTCCTCCTGGGGCTGCTGGGGCTGCTTCTGGGGCAAGGTAAGTGTGCCCATCCTCAGAGGACAACCAGCTAGCCGGGCCTGCTGGTGTCTCGTGCCACTTAGGCAAGGGGGTTGGGAGCAGAATGGGTTCTTTTGATGCCGTGCAGGGGACAAGACACAAAATGCCCACAGAGCTACTGAGGTGCAAGCGTCCCAATGGTGGTGGGGGCAAGAGGCAGGTGTTGGGGTGCATGAGAAACATAGAGGGGTTTTCCATCGTGGACCAAAATAGCCATGACATCTGGGACAAATTGATTTCATTGTGTGTTCAGTTTCTTTCTTCTTCTTTTCAGTATTTTACTTTGTGTTGTTGGTGAGGTACACAGAACCACACACACACACGCACGCACGCACGCACGCACGCATGCACGCACACACACACCAGCACTTTCTACAAGTACAAGTCAGTGTCACTGAGGACCTTCTCACTGTGCACCTGTTTTCATTTTGGGAAACGATCATCCATTTCCAAATGATTCCTCCACTGTTGACATCAACTCACCGTGCCTGGGTTCTTCCCGGGAAGGAAAGCACAGGTGAAAGGTCTAAGCAGGGCTTTGCCTAGCAAGTTTTCCACTACAGCTTTCCCTACTTCTGGCTTCAAGGGACACTGAGGGTGTTTGAGTAACGGTTCAGTGGGATCTACTTGAACGTTAGCAGGATCTGCTCCAATTATTTCCCCCATGTGGATGGGATTTTGAGCTCCTAGACGATCAAGGCCAGTGTCAAGAGCATTACCTCTGGGTTTGTATCCTAAGTAATGGAGAAGTCAGAGGTACATCCAGAGCAGACACAATTTGATTATCAATAAAGGTGTCT
>NW_022103907.1:1531520-1533126 GCF_000313985.2 Echinops telfairi | reverse complement strand
TTTTTTTTTTAATGTCTAAGAAGTTTTTATAACTTTGCTCCACTGTATGCTCAGCTATATTTATGGATATGTGTGCAACATCAAAAACTTATTCCCATCGAGTTGATGCCAGTTCATAGTGACCCTAGAGGACAGAGTAGAACTGTCCTTGTGATTTTCTGAGATTGTAACTCGTGAGGGAGTAAAAAGCTCCATCTTTCTCCTTTGGAATAGCTGGTGGTATTGAACTGCTGACCTTGCAGGTAGTAGCCCAACGCATAACCACTATACCACCAGGGCGCTAATGAACACTGGGAGGAGTCCAAGAGTTAACGGGAACAGAGATAAGTACTATTATAGCTACAATCTTGCAGTACCAGTAACCTACGAGTGAATGCATGGACAGGCATCTGAGCTCAACAGGTATATACAAATTTGACGGAGGATAATTTTATATACCTAAATATATTTTACACACCTATACATATATGCAGCATAGGTATGTAAAAGTAGCCTCAGCAAAATGTATAGATGTATATTCATGGATGTGTCCCCTGCCCCTTGCCCTTCCCATACCTGTTGAGCTCAGATGTCTGTGCATGCATTCTCTCAGGTTACCGGTACTGCAAGACTGTAGCTATGGCGGCACTTACCTCTGCTGCCTTTCACTCTTGTACTTGCTTCTGGGTCTCCCTTTGCCTTCCTCGGTTTTTGCGATTTTTAAAACCTTCCTGTTTTCTATATTCCCAAATTAATATGTCCGCCCTCTATTTAGTGGTTTCTTTTCCCTTCCCCTCCCACTCCTGTTAAAGAATGTTTCTTTTTATGTGAGGATATTTTCTTGATAGTTTTCCATACTAATGGTTTCATACAATTTTTGTATTTTTGTGGCTAATTTCACTCAGTACAGTATCCTCCAGCTTCATCCCTGTGATGAGGTGTTTCACAGACCGATCCTATTCTTTAATGTTCGGGCGTTTTCCATTGTGTGTATGTACATGGCTGTTTATCCCTTCTTCCCTTGATAGACCTATAGATTGTTTTCATCTCTTTGTTATTGTGAGTCGTGCCATGATGAACCTGGGTGTACATTCATTCGTGTTACAGTTTTTCTCTAGGATATGTACATACTAGTGGGATTGCTGGATTAGACGGGATTTCAATTCCAACTTTAAAAAATCATTTATTTGGGCTCATTTATTGGGGGCTCATACAACTCTTATCACAATCCACACATACATCAATTGTGTAAAGCACATTTGTACATTTGTTGTCATCATCATTCTCAAAACATTTGCTTTCTACTTGAACCCTTGGTATTAGCTCTTCATTTTCCCCTTCCTTCACCTCACGAACCCTTGATCATTTATAAATTATTATTATTTGTCATAACTTGCACTGTCTGATGTCTCCCTTCACCCACTTTTCTGTTGTCCTTCCCCCAGGGAGGAGGTTATATGTAGATCCTTGTAATCGATTCCCCCTTTCTACCCACCTTCTGTCCACCCTCCCGGTATCACCACTCTCACCACTGGTCCTGAAGGGATCATCTGCCTTGGATTCCCTGTGTTTCCAGTTCCTATCTGTACCAGTGTACATCCTCTGGTCTAGCCAGATTTATAAGGTA
>NW_022103907.1:1522786-1530695 GCF_000313985.2 Echinops telfairi | reverse complement strand
TTCTTCATTATAGCTCTTTCTTCATTTTTGTCCAAGATTTAAATTATACAGTTGCTTATAGACCTAGTTCCTGGGAGATATATATCTTTAGTGGTAGCTGGGATGTTAGAGGATTGACTGGGAAGAGATAGGCCTCTAAACAAAGTACAGAAGGGGGGTGGGTAGAGGTGTTGAAGGAGGAGGGTCCAAAGGAAACAGGCGAAGAAGGACAGTTGGGTAGAAGGAGGCGAGTGTAGGACATGGAGGGGAGACTTTGCTAGGGCAATGAATCTAGATTGTTGTTGCTGAAAGTTGCCAAATTACTTATTAGCTTTGATGAAATGACTTTTGGTGAAAGAATAAAAAAAACCAGTTATTGGCACTTCATCCACATATACAATCTAATAATTCAATCATATCAACAAGAGTTGTATATCACTACCACAGTCAATTTTAGAACATTTTCCTCTTCCTTGTATTCATTATGATTGGTGTAGTTTTTTTTAAATTGTGTCAAAAATAGACACAACAAATCATTCTTCAATTCAACAACTTCTGCATGTATAATTCTGTGCCATTGATTATACTCTTTGTGTTGTGAAATGATTATTGATAGCCTTTTCTAAATTATTTCACCACCATTAACATAAACTCAATGCCCCCTAAGCAAAGCTCTTTCTCCTTCCCCCATGGTAACCAATGTTTAACTTTGATTTCCTCTTCTTCTTTTTTTTAAAAGGAGTTTCCTGGATATAAAAGTCACATTCATACACTTTCATGATTAAGTCAAAGAGTTGCATGTACATATCACAATCAATTCTAGCGCTCCCTCCCCGCACCAAATTCCTTGTTTGCTCCCCAAATCTCTGTACCCTGCCCACCCCCATCTCCAGTAATCCATCACATCAGTCATTGCCTCTGTGCATCCAGTCATGCACTTCATAAACTGGGAAACCTAACAGAAACAATAAACAAAAACAGAAAGAAGAAAAAAAATAATAGTATAAAGATCAAACTAAAAATAAAGAGTAAGAAAGAAAAGACCACCAGCAATATTTAAAAGGCCAGAGGGAAAAAGTTCTGTCATGGACGAAGCAAGAAAGATTTAAGCCTAGAACAAATTTGGGTTGGGTCAAGAGAGAGGTCAATTAACCAAGTGTCATATTATACCATACTTTTATCCACCGTAATCAAGTTCCCAATACTCTCTGTCTGACAGTAAAGCTGTCCGAGACCCTCATCTGTGGCCAGAGGAGATTCGCTCAGGCTTCACCTGACTAGATGGCA
This sequence comes from Echinops telfairi, assembly GCF_000313985.2. Lineage (NCBI taxonomy): Eukaryota > Metazoa > Chordata > Mammalia > Afrosoricida > Tenrecidae > Echinops > Echinops telfairi. The sequence goes on along the minus strand of NW_022103907.1, from coordinate 1,529,429 downwards.
GATGGATTGGGGGCTCCCACTGTCCTTAAAAGCCTTCCACAAGTTGGGTGTCATGAAGCAATTTTTGAATCAGATTTTTGTTTGGAGACGTTGGCATACCAATCACAAAGAACCTCTCAGTGAGTATGAGAAATAGTATTCTCTTTCTTTTCAAGGTGTCTCTCAAATTTATTTGGTTTAAGATCCACATTCTCCCAAATGGCTGTTGAAGGCCCAAGTCACCCTGGGTGCAGTTCATATCACGTAGTGGGACAGAAGATTCAGGGTTGTAATAAGGGCGTACGTAGTGTTCACCAGCTAGGGAAGGACCTTATTAAAAAGCCAAAGCCAAAAAATAACAAATGTTGGCGAGGATGTGGGGGAATTGACACTCTTGTCACCTGAAGTGAAAAATGGTGCAGCTACCGTGGGAAGCAGTTTAACAGTTCTTCCAAAGAGCGAACCCATAGAAGCACTGCCCATTGAAAAGCCATGGCCCCGAGGTGAGCCGGATGCAGTGAGCCTACAAGACGGAAGAGACATGCCCCCAGAGGTTTCTAAAGCCGTGATTTCATGGAAGCCCCTGGCCAGGCTTTTCCTCCATGGGGCGGATGGTAGGCTCCTCTGGCTGACCTTTTTGTGAGCAGCTGCTGTGTCTCTTCAGGATCACCACATGACCCCATGATTCCACTGCTACGCATGCCCCCCCAGGACTTGAAATAGAAGTCAATAGAAACAGAGCTAGTTTTTGTGTGTTGACATTGAGCCTTGTGTCTTTGCTGAAACCATTTGTGTTAGGCTGGGGGGACGAGACAAACAAACCCAGTGACACTTGTCTATGAGCAAGAGAGAGCTTTCTATCAAGAAGTCGTTATAGATCAGGGAAACACCCAGTCCAGTCCAGATCAAGTCCCCAAGTCTGAAACCCATCCCTAAATTCCTCCGTAGACTCACACAGCCACAAACAGTGACGCAGAACGCAGGGAGATCACAGGCCAGTGAGGGCAAAGTCTTGTGGATCCAATGGCGGTGGACCCATCTCCAGGGATGTGGCAGGGCTCCAGCAGGTCTCCGAGTGGCTCGCCAGCAGGAGAGAGGGGTCCGCCTCCAGTGAGCCATTCATCTCCGGTGCGCCTCCAAATGAGGTCATCAAGCTGCGGCCTGATTGACAGGCTAACTCCACCCCGAAACTTTGTCAAGTTGACATGAAATTATGTAACTCCCACACCATGTATGTGCTTCTGTAGCTTCTTTGTGGATTAGTTGGATTGTCATGCCATCCTCAAACACGGATAGTTTTGTATCTTTTTTTTCCTGATTTGATACCTTTTCATTATTTCTCTTGCTAGAACCTCCAGTTCAGTCTTAAACAGTATAGACAAAAGTGGACAGACTTGTCTTGTCCCTGATCTTGGGAGGATATTTCTTCCACCCCCTCCCCCCAGATATTTCTTAAGCTATTGAATGTGATGTTAGCTATGGGCATTTTATAAATGCTCTTCAGCAAGCTGAAGGGAGCCCTGGTGGCTTCGTGGTTATGCATTGGGCTGCTAACTACAAGGTTGGCAGTTTGAAACCACAAACCCCTGTACAGGAGAAATGCAGCTTTCTATTTCCAGAAAAAGTTATACTCTTGGAAACTCAAGAAGGCACTTGTACTTTGTCCTCTAGGGTCGGTTGCTATGAGTCAGAGTGACAGTAAATTTGGTTATTTTTGTTTTTAGCAAGTTGAGGGATTTTTCTTACTCCAAGTTTGAGCATTTTTTGTTGTTGTTTTTATGAAAAGATAATGAATTTTGTCAGATGCCTGTCTGTCTGTTTGTCTCTCTCTCTCTCTCTCTTTTTTTTTACATTATTTGAAAAAAAAAAAAAGGTTTGGTTCTTTGTTCTACTAATGTGGTACATAACTTTTTTTACATTGACTTTTTTTCTTTTTAAAATGGAATCATTTTTGCATTCCTGGGATGAATAGCACTTGGTCATGGTGTATAAACCTTTTAATTTGATAGTATTTTGTTGGAATTTTGCATCTGTCTTCATCAGGGGTATCGCTCTGTAATTTTCTGCGGCTGTGGTGTCTTTTTCTGGGCTTTGGTTTTAGGAAAGTGCTGTCTCACAGGAAGAGTTGGGAAGTTTTAATTTCGATGTTACTGTTTTTCTGTGGTTGTTATTGTTGAAGGATTCAAGAATCATTTGAAGTCTTTAAATGCTTGGTCAGAACTCAGTAGTACTAGAAGCCACCGGGTTCTGGACTTTTCTTTTCTTGGGAGGTTGTTGGTTACTAGTTCAATCTCTTGTTTGTGTCTGTTGAAATGTTCTATTCCTTATTGAATTAATTTAGATAATTTACGTGTTTTTTCCCCCCTAAGAATTTGTCCCTTTCGTTTATATCATCTAATCTGTTGGTCAACATATTCCCTTTAATCTTTTTCATTTACATACTTTCTGATTTTAGTGATTTGTATTTTTTCCCCAACTTTTTTCCTTTGATCAGTCTAGTGACAGATGTGTCGATTTTATTGATCATTTCCAAGAGCTAACCTTTGGTTTCCATGGTTCTCTGTGGCTTTTTATCTATTGATAAATCACTTATCTGTGCTCTTTATTATTTCCTTCTGTTAGTTTCGAGTTTAGTTTGCTTGCACCCAGTTCCTCAAAGTGGAAGACTAGGTTACTGATTGGAAGACATGTTTTTTTTAATGTAGATGTTTAGAGCCACACATTTCACTGTAAGCCCTGTCTGCCTCTCATAAGTTTTGACAAATTGTGCTTTCATTTTCTAATGTTTATGATTTCTTCATTGACTCGCTGGTTATTTAATAGTGCATTCTTTGATTTCTGATACATGTATTTTCAGATTTTCATCTGAGGAGGGTTTGGTATTGGTATTTAAAAGTAAAATTGCTACATCGGTCAGTGTTAAGGCATGCAAAAATAATAATAGTTTATAAATTATCAAGGGTTCGTGAAGGTGGGAGAGTGAGGGGGAAGGGAGAAAAATGAGGAGCTGATACCAAGGGCTCAAGTAGAAAGAAAATGCTTTGAAAATGATGATGGCAACAAATGTACAAATGTGCTTGACACAAGGGATGGATGGATGGATTGTGATAAGAGCTGTACGAGCCCCCAATAAAATGATTTAAAAAGCGATAAAAGAAAAAATTAGTTTTGTATATAGATTTTTGACAGCTTTGCGCAATTTAGCCGGCTATTCTTAGTAACGTGTTTGTATAAGCTCTCCAGCTGTCCATCACATTGGTGGTGGGTTCCATCCAGTCTCTCCCACCTCCCCACCACATCCTGGCGTTTGCCTCCTTTCCTTCATAGCCCTGAGTTCTCTTTCTGCCTTTAATTTGAGGTTCTAGCAACCTTTGAAGGTCCCTGCTTGAATTGATTGTTACCATGATTATGGTGGGTGTAAGACGGCGATCTTTCTATTTCTGTCATTCCTTTTACTCTTGCTAGCTGGGTTTCTTCCATTTAAAAACGAAACAAAACATTTCCGCCTCTCTTCTTCTGGTCCTTAATGTCTTGTCTTTTTAATATAATAGGTATATACGGGTTCTTTGATGAATCAGTATGCTGTTGGACGGAATCCTCTCTAAAGGTCATTAGGTCGAGTGGACTTACCAAACGGAACCAAACCCAAGGCTCTGAGTCAGTTCTGACACACGACAGCCCCGTGTGTCACAGTACAGCTGCCCCACAGGGGCTTCTTTTCATTGTTGTAATTGTCTGTTTATTGCCTATGATCTCTACGGAAGCAGGTTGCCAGGCCTCGTGAGGTGTTGCTGAGCGAGGCCAGGCTGCCTACGTTTCAGCCAGGAGTTGAGCACAAGCCATCTGCACCACTCTAATACTCAGACAACCTCAACTCGGGGTCGACTGATTATCTTAGGCTGAGTGTATATCATCCCTTACCTCTCTTACCTTCAGCACATCCCTTACCTTCAGCACATATTATACTGATAATGAACACACTCCGTCTAGACGAGTCTGTCTTTTACGCTGAGCAAAGATACCTATGGATTCCACGTCTTCAGATCCAGAAACGGCTTTCAGGCTGGTGCTTTTGAAGGTTCTAATTTCTGCCCTCCACAAGATGGATCGACCCTGTGACTGCGACAATGGTTCAAGCTCACGGACCCTTGTGAGGATGGTGCAGGACCAGGCAGTGTTGCTTCTGTGGTGCATAGGGCTGCGAGGGGTCCGAACCAACTCAATGCCCCAAACAGCAACAGCAGCAGCTGCAGCAGCTTCTGCAGGAAACCCTCATGAAGACACAGCCGTGGGTTTGGGTCATCCCTCCATTCCCTGCCCCGTGAGAACTCAGACTCAAGGGAGACTGAGGGGGTCCGTCCTTCAGGCAGCTTTTAGAGCAGATGCCACAGAACACCCCACTCCCGAAATCTGCCTACTTCTCTCCAGAGCCACAGTCAGAAAAAGAAAAGCTGACTAGGGAGCCCTGGTGGCTACGAGTTGGGCTGTGTTGCCCAAGGTCAGCAGTTCAAACCACCAGCTGCTCTGCAGGAGAAAGGTGGGACTTACTACTCCTGAAGCCAGCCACAGTCTCAGAAACTCAGAGGAAGGTTCTACCCTGTCCCGTCGGGGTCCCTGTCAGTTGGCATTGACTCAATGGTGGTGGATTATTTTTTTTTAAATTAGGGAATTTAACAAATTGCCACAAGTCGGGAGGAGTAAACAGGATGCAGTTATCCATCTACAATACTACCTCTCTTCAGCCAGAAGCCAGGTCTCTCTCTGGTCCTCAGCCTCTCACCATGTGACTCCTTGGCCTCTGCCTCTGTGGGCCAGTAGCCAGTCCATCCCTCTGCCTCGTGCCCATCATTTGAGCCCTGCCTTTCTGTTTGGTCTCTTGGTCTCCGTGCCTCGGCTGTTGGTGCCTCTGGTCTTGACCTCTGCTCCCCTGGCGACTTTTCTTCCAATGGTCCTGGGATTTCTCTGTGTTCAAATGGCTCTGACACAGAGGAATGGCTTTGATGGAGGTGTGGTTTTTGTTTCCCCGTTACTGACCTGACGGAAGGGGCGCCTTTGCAGGGACCTCAGGGCCCTTCACACACCTCACTTAGTTGACTGCTTATTTGAAGGCAAGCCTTTAAGACCCCAGGTGCTATTCTTTCTGATGGCCAAGCACTATCTAGCTTCTGCACCACGCGGTGCTACCTCACCCACATCTTCAGCGATGTCTTCATGAGGGCAAGTATCAACCAGGACCACGTCATAAGAAATAATTGTCCTTGGATTGAGGCTAGAATGAAGTTGTAGTGATTTGCTAAACATCAACTCTGAACTCTGTCTTCCCTCATGATGGGTAGCCAATGATGTCTGCTCAGATTTTTACTTTTACTTCTAGAGGTTACCTCTGAGCTTGCATAGCTCAGCGGTCAGTCAATGATTTCATCAGCGGTTGTGTTCAAACACCTTGAGCCCATAAGACTTTCATGCGGCTGATTGATCTGGGTATAGGTTAGGGAAGGCTTGCATGCAGTGCTTGCAAAATTGCAGCCAATTCTCAAGTTCCTCCTGGCTCCCATTGCACACGGGGCTATTTCAGGTCTCTCTGGCACACCCATAGGTCCCTGGTCAGCCAGGGATGAGGCACGAAGCGGATTTTCCCAGACTCATTTTCTGGATGGCCCCCACTCAGTTTCAGATGGATTGACTCGTCTCTTGCTAAGGACTTTTGGGGTGGAGGTTGGGGGTGCCATCTTCCTCTTTCTCCCTGATGACCGCTTTCCAGCACAGGACCAGTCTGGATCAGGGGCTGGCTGGCAAGCTGGGGTCATGGGCCAATTCCAACCTGCCATGTATCTTTGGGACAACCTGTGAGGCAAGAATGGTTTTGACATTGTAAATCATTTTAAAATAAAAGACTGTTCCCGGATGCACGAAAATCATATGAAATTTAAATTTCAGTGTCACATATCTACGACCGCTTTTCTACTGCAACGTAGAGTTGATGACTGCAACAAACAGTGTAGGTGTAAAAAAATAAATTAAACAAACCTGACTAATCAGCCTTGTGCAGATCAAAGCTTTCCAAGTCTGCACTAGAACTCGGGAATGTGATGTACGCTTGGCCTGTCGGTGAGGAGCATGGACCATGGAGCCAGGCTGCCCTTTCTCATGCCATTTGCCAGCTGGGCCACCAGTACAGGACCTCAGTTTTCTAACAAGAACCAAAAAGCCCCAACTCACTGGCACCAAGTCCATGCTGACTCACAGCGACCCTATAGGCCGGGGAGAACTGCCCTGGTGGGTTTTCGAGACCATAAATCTTTACTGGAGTAGAAAGCCCCATCTCCCCCACCCCAACAATAAAGTGGGCATCATAAACCTCAAAGAGTTATAAGGATTAAGTGAATTAATTCATGTAAGTTCCTGACATATAAAAGTTGGCTCTCATTTACATTTTTATGTCGACTTCAAACAAACGTAATAGGATATTCTCACATCTCTCCCACGAACTCATCTCCCCACCACTCTGAGAGTGATGACTGCCTTCAAGCGCATCTCTTCAAAGCCGGGCCCTGCCTCCTGTTGTGCATGGACTAGCCTGGCGTTGGCGGCTGTCCAGCCCAACCACTGTCTGTCTTTGCACCTTTACCTGCCCTGCTGGCCCTCCTGCTCCTCCAGTGACAAA
>NW_022103907.1:1519995-1521032 GCF_000313985.2 Echinops telfairi | reverse complement strand
GGCCAGCGGTGAGGGCTCTGCACTGGGGAGGGGTCTCAGGAGGCTTTCCCTCCTGGTGGGCAACCCAAGTCTTGATGCGATTGACTGGCCCCTCCCTGGGGCCTCGGCAGACTGGGCTGAATGAGCTGTTTCCACCGGGGACGGCTCTGCTGCCCGGCAGAGCGGAGACAGCCTCGCCATCATCCCTCCTGGAAACTGGGACTCATGTCCCTGTAGACAGAGCAGGCGGTTCCCAGAAGTGTCCAGAAAGGGTTATCAATGGGCTTGTTGTTCTGTGGGCCTTGAAGCAGGTGTTGTGAATTCTCTGAAGGCATCTGGGTGAGGTCTTCTGGGATTATTATAGCTGGAGGTGGACAAGACCCTCTTCACTAGCTCCTGAAGGGTTCCATGTCTTTCCCAGAAGAAGAAGTCCCTCTGGGGTCTCGGGACCAGCATCTGAGGAGGGCAGAGTGCACCGAGGCCCTGAGCCCTGGTCACTCCTCCGCTCTCAGAAAGACCCCAGAGACCCCTCCGGAATCTGATGGAGACACAGATTCTCCCCAGTTTTAAGTATACCAATTTAACAGCAGCAAATAAATATAGTGCCTCATGTAATGCCTTGATTTTATGTAAATAACTGAATTTTAAGAAGAGAATCGATAATATAAATTATCAATTTATATTACAGTAGCACAGAATTGACTTTTATTCTCCATCCTTCTCCCTCCTTCTCTACCTTACTGTTCTGAAACTTCCTTAAGTGCCACCGCCCATGGAATCACTGTCAATAGACCCACCTTCCCCTTTTCCATGGGGTTTGGAGAACATGACCGTGGATTGTTTTTGCCTCTGGCTTTGAGCCTAGATAGACCAGTCCAGAGTAATTTCTGCACCAACTGTTCAGCACATGCCGTATTTATTTCTGTAAAAGGCAATTGATGTTTCTGATGTTTGGCTTCAGTTGCAGCCGCTGAGTGACTTCCCATTTCCATGCAAGCCAGAGAAGCCAACATCCAAAGTGCTTTCGAAGTCAGGTAGGTACGTGGCCCCTGCCCAGT
>NW_022103907.1:1504781-1508978 GCF_000313985.2 Echinops telfairi | reverse complement strand
GATTAGCTGTGTGGGACTGAGGAAAGGGCTGAACCTCTCTGTGTTCTCATGAAAGAGCCGAGTCACAGTGCCCATTAACCCAGCCGAACCTGCTGCCAATTCCAACCACAGAGACTGTGTAGGACAGAGCAGAGATGCCCAATGGGTGTCCAATGCTGCCAATCTCCATGGAAGCAAATAGCTTCCTCTTCCTCCTGAGGAACAGGCGGAGTGTGCACAGGCCAGTCTCTTGTGAGCAGCAGAGCATGTAAGCCCTGCCCCACCAGGCCCCTGCACAGGGCTGGAGGAAGAGTGGATGGAGGAGAAGCTGTGGTTGTGTGCTCCTTGGTCTGGGGCCTGGCAGGGAGTCCATGCTTGAGAACAGGGTGTCCATGGTTGTTAATTAGCATCCTAAAGGCAGCTCACAAGTGGAGATCCCTCACTAAAAGATCACATTTGAAGCCCCATCTTATACTAGGGTTTGCCCGGGGCCTGCTCTTCCAACAGCTGGGATGCTCTTGACTCAGTAACATCTGGACATTTGTAGACCCATCCTCAGGTGGTTCGTGCTTTCCCGAGAGAGGGAAAGTGCCGATCCAGACAAGCTTTGCCTCCCAGTCAGCTCTGAGCTCTGAGTCTGGATAGAGGACGCCTAGGGCAGCTTCTGCCTAGCCAGTCACTCGGACGTGCGAGGGCCCAGGCATTCAGGAGGGGCGAGTTCTTGGTCACACAGGGGCAGGGAAGCATGTCCCTTCATCGCAGGGCGGTCCCGGGTGTCTGGAGAAGTCACAACACTACCTGGTTCTTCTGGAAACCAGCCTGAGATCTCTGACCCGCTCCCTTCATTTCATAGACAAGGAGTTGGACTTCCAAAATCCATGTGACCTGCTCAAGGGCCACAGACAACAGAGAATGGAGTTTAAAGTGCTCCGTTCACGGTCCCAGTTCCTCAACTCTCCTGCCCCTTCAAGCACGAGGGAATAATAATAGCAGTAATGTATTTCAGAGTGTTACCTGTTCATAGCAGAACAACCAGAAAACACATCAAGCCAAAGAACATTCCCGAGAGAAAACTGACTGCAGAAACCGGGATGGTGCGCTAGGAAGCCGAGGGCACCAGGAGTTCAGGGGCTGGTAGGGGGAGAACTCAGAAAGGAGAGGGAGGTGGCTTCTCAGCTGCATGAGAGCCTCCCTGTCACCAGGGGTCCCGGTGCACCGGTCGCATCGCTGCACGGTCTCCGCTTACTTCCAACAACAAAAATAAAATATGAACAAAAGAATAGTGAAACCGTCCTTAAACCTAAAGTAGGAAGATCATTACTGTCAGCTCCTTGGAGGTTTCTGGGTGCTCTGTACATTTATCTGTCGATATTTCCTAAGATAGGGATGCTACTGTAGATACTTTTATAACCTGCTTTTCTCACTCAATCTGTCATTAACCGTCCCCATGACAATAATTTCCTTTCCAGGCATCATTTTAGTAGCAACATAGTGGTTCCTCTTATGAATATTCTGCAGTTTACACAAGCAGTGTTCTATTTTAGATATTTATGTTCTTTCCGACCTTTCAGTCTTAGGAGCCATGCTCTGAGGAAGGTAAGTGTAGCTAAATCTTTGCATCTTTCATTGTTCTTTTTGGGGAACATTTTGGGAAATGAAATCGTTAGATCAAAGGATAGCCCCTTTAAAGACAGGGTTTCGATGTGTTTTGGCAAATTGCTTTCTAGAGCAGGTGCGCTCTTTCAGACGGCCCCCCCTATGCGTCATCTTCTGAGAGAGGAAGACAAGCCCCACGCATGTGAGCTATCAGGGGTAGATGAATGGGGTGGAAGTGCATGCAGACAGAGACGCACTTTGCTGCAAAGCCTCGCTGCTGTCTCTCTGACATTGATGTCTCTTCCCTCAGCAACTCGCCTTTCAGAGTGACTGGAAGCTCATCCACGTGTTCTTCAGCAATGCCAGCCAGTGCCACCTGTGCCCCGTCGCCCAACAGGTAAATTGCAGGCGTGGTGGTCCAGGGATTGTGGGTGGGGCGTGGGCAAGCGAGTGAATTTGACCTGCCTGGTCCCCAACTGCAGACTCTCAAGGAAGCGCGGATCAGAGCAGATGCTCTTAAGATCCTGCAGATCAGGAGATGGAATTGATCGGTTGACTCAGTCATCCTGCAACTGAGAAACATGTCTTCCCAGCTAGTTAGAAAATTATTTTAAAGTTTTTGTTGTTGTTGGTATCTAGGCGTGTTGGTCCTGATGTCCGTCCTATTTACTAACCATGATTCCTTTCTATGAATGTGCTACGTTTTACTCTCTGATTTCTTTTTCAATGCTGATTTGGATATTTCCCCCATTCACTCTTAATAAGCTACAAGGAACAATCTTGTTCATTCACTTGTGTGTGCACAAACTGTTTTCTAACTACTGTTTCAAATTAAGTTTAACAAAATCAGTTCGAAGGATGGCAAACCGAAATTGTAAAAAGTAGAAGTAGAATAGAATGAACTATATAAACTTCTTAGAGTTCATTGTCTGTAGTAAGGTCACTGTCAGTCCATGAAACTTCGGATTCACTGCAGGTCAATGGACTCAAACCAAACAATGGCGAGGATGACACCGAACTGGGCAGCGTGTTACTCTGTTACCCACAGAGATCAACTCAAGGGTACCTAGTGACAATGTGTACGGGCTGCAAGCTGGAATCTTTACTCTGGACCATGCTCAAAATAGTTTGAAGGATAGTAGGAATAGATTCATCGGCTTCTCAGGCGTAGAACTGCTAATCACCAGGTGTGTGCGGGTCCAGCTTTCACAAAAGACCAAATAATAATCCATCAAACAAATGGCCGTTGACTTGATTCTGACGCACGGCTAGCTTTTCAGAAGGAGATCACCAGGGCTTCCTCTGGAGGCGCTGGGTGGACTCAAACCTCCAACCTTTGGGTTAGCAGTGGAGGATGCTAACCCTTGGCACCACCCAAGGGCTCCTTAGTTTTCACAGGAGCAGCGGTCTCACCCTCCAGAGCTGCTGGGTCCATTTGTTGTACCCCCTTGTCTGAGACTTCTTGTACCTTTCTAGCACTTGTTATCAAAATTAGTCCAAGATGTTGTTACGTTGACATGCAGGGACTTCATTTGTTCACACCCAGTCCCTCGTACATTTAATTGGCTATAACCTATAACAAGAGCAATCGTACCTCATTCGCAGCTTCTAAATGGCTATAAACCAGTAACTTGATCTTCATAAATTTAGCTCACTGTAGCAGTGCTCACTTCTCAAGTCCCTTTATAAAGAATTTCCCCCATCCATCTTGATTTTCACCTTCCAAGACCACCAAACCGTTGAGCCAAGAATAAATCTCACCTCCACTTCCATTTCCCTTAAAAGATCTGGCTCACTTGTCCCCTGGGCCTGGGCTTCGAGCTGCTCCCTCCACCCTCCCAGAGCTTCCACAGCTCAGACCCACAGGCTGCCGTCCTTTGCTGGTGTTGCCTCTGTCGGCTGCACGCTCCACCATCAAGCCAACCCTGGTGGCAAAGAGCAAGCTCCCCCTTCAGAAAAGTCCTCAAAAACCAGACTCACTGCCATCCAGTCAGTGTGGACTCAGCCACCCCGTGGGCTTGAGACTGTAACTGTTGACGAGAGTTGAAAACCCAGTCTTTCTCCCTTGGAACTGCGGGTGGTTTTGAACTGCCGACCATGGGGATCACAATCAACGTGTGACCACTACACCACCAGGGCTCCCCTCTTTAGAACAGTTCTTAAAATAAACATCACTTCCATCGAGGCCTTTCAGACTTTAACTCTTCACAGGAGCAGACAAAGTAGAACCTTAACTCTTTACAGGGGCCTCATCTTTCTCCCGAAGAGCAGCCGAAGGGTTTGAACTGCCGACCTTGTGGTTATCAGAACAATGCTTACCCCTGACACCACCCAGGATCCAGAAGAATGCTTATATAACATCTTTTTATGTTCCTCAAAACACATCTCAGGAACAGCCTCTTCTCTGTGGTTGACAACACGCTCTCTCCAGGGTCCCGGGGGCCATTGGAGGGACCTCTGGGGGCACAAGGCGAGGCACAGAGCTGGTGCCAGGCCTCTACCAACTTCACAGAGCAGCTTTGTGGACTTATGTCCAAGGCGAGGGTTTCTGATAACTCATCTGAGGGAGAAAGGGCGCTGTTGAAAGGATTGGTTCTAGGAGTGCCCTTCTCTGTCTTGAGA
>NW_022103907.1:1501693-1503202 GCF_000313985.2 Echinops telfairi | reverse complement strand
TCACACAGAAGAAACTTAATCAAGCCGGACCCCCCTCCCAAAGGACAGCCTCCAGGGAGGAGAGATGAGAGAAAGGGGACCTTGCTTCGTTTTCTCCAGCCCTGTGGGTGGCCGTGGGCTTCAGGGGATGGGTGATTGGCAGCTGTCTTCAGAGCCCCTGCCTGTGTCCCCCCAGGAAACAGCAACTTGGCCTGCCTTGTCTCCTGTCTGAGCCAAGTCGCCCCAGGGGACAGCCAATGTGTGCAGGCAGCTTAGCAGCTCGTCCTTCTCATTTTATATGTATGTGGTTATTTTTGCCCAGAAAAGGTAAGCCAGGGCTGAAATCCGAGGTGCTCTCTGGTGGATTTTCATTCTCTGCCCGGAAGGAGAAGGTGTGTGTGCATGTGTGTGTGTTGGGCGTAAGGGATGGGTTTGAACAGCCAGCTGCCGGAGCCGCTCCGTCTCTTCTCCTGGGACTCACTCCTTCTCTTCCGCAGGGCAACAGGGCAGGGCTGGCCTGATGAAAGAGCCCACGTGGCCGTCCTGAGGCCCTAAGACCTGGAGACGGCTCGAGCTCTCCCTGAAATCTGATTTTCCTCCGAGAAAAGCAAACCCAGCAGCCTTGGAACGAATCCTCTCTCATCTGTCAGCACAGGCTGGGGTGTTTGGCCTTTCCCTGACCTCAGGCTTGCCCTTTCCTGACGTGGAAGGGGCTCCCTTCATGGACTTTAATTTCCCCCAGGTGCAAGATGGGAATGGGAAGCCAGAGACTGGACAAACGCTACACATTTGTGGAGTGCTAGGGTCTAGATTTGTCCTTGCCACCAGCCTTTCCACTTGAGGAGGGGACCAGGCCCACCGGGCTCTCAGCATCCCAGCCTTGCGCACGTGGTCCTTCCTGTCCCCACCCTCACTCCGCACGTTTCTCTCATGCAGACCAGTCACGTGATGGAGACCATGGGCAAGCTGACCCAAACGCTGGACTACCTGCATCAGGAGGTGAGGTTTGCAGCCTCCAGAGCCCCGTAGCACCCAAGACCCAGAGCTTCCTTGCAGGGGCCTTTGTTCTCAAATGGCCGCCCTTCGGGCTGAGGGAACGTAGCTTCTTTGGGGGAGATCAATCCACAGGGGATGGGAAAGCCCCAGCAAAGTCAATGGATGCAGGAGTGGAGTATAGATCTTTCATCATGGGAGAGAGATTTCTGAGGGAGAGAGTCCCTGTTGGAGGGCTCAGGGGCCCTGCTCCTCCCTGAGGTCCCTCTCTGACTCAGTCCGGGGCAGGCGAGGGCAGACGGGAGGGGTCTGCGAGCCTTGAGGCCGCCCTTTCTGGAGTGAGTGTGATGACCACCGAATGTTCTGGAGAGCCCGATGGCTCCCTCCTTCCCATCTGCTCCCGGGATCCGCTCTTCTGTGGGAGAGGAGCTGTCCATCTCTCCACGGTGGGCTTCTCCCAGTTGGCACCATAGTGCCGGACAGCAAGGAGGGGCCTTGTCCACGAGGGAGGGTGAACGGAGCCTTGCTGGGATGGCC
>NW_022103907.1:1491469-1501336 GCF_000313985.2 Echinops telfairi | reverse complement strand
GTGGATGTTTCTGAGATTCTGGGCCCTGCGCTCAGGTAAACAGGGAATGGAATTCAAGCAACATTCATCGAGGGGCTACCATGTGACAGGCACTGGGGAAGGCACTCTTGTGCCCTGATCCTGGGTGGGGGTGTAGACAAGTGGCGGCTGAGAGAGGTTAAGGACGATGTGTTGAAGATGGCACAGCTGGTCAGTGGCAGAGCCAGGACGGAAGGAGGGGGACCTCCCTGCCGAGTAGGTTTTAGAAACTGAGTTTGAAAGATGAAACTGGTCTGGCCGATGTGGGCCCAAAGGACCTCCCCCTGCCCGAATGATTGAAGAACAGGTTTGCAAAGTCACCTCTAGACCAAGAGTTGTTCCTTCTAGATGTTGGAAAACACAATGTAGTCTAAAGACATTTCATCACCACAGAGCGCGATCCCCATAGATTTCTGAAATCTCGCATAGAATTTAAGCTCTTTAGATCCACACCCTACACGCTCTGGTTCTGCACCCAGAAAAGCTCACACGGTAGGAGCCAGCGTAGGGGAAGGTCCAACACCTAGAACAGAGGCAACACTGTCAGCCCTCCCACAACAGAAGCAAAGGACTCGTACAGATCAGAGAGGGGACGAAAGGAGAGGGTGTGAGTTTCAGCTCTGAGGAGCAAGTGAGACAAGAGCCCGTGTCCACATTCAACCCCACCCTCAGGGGAGGGGGTGGTAGAGAACAAGCGTCCCACGGTAGGCCTTCCACTCTGTAGCTTATTCCTCCCTGGATTTGCCTCCTTGCTTCTTGTGCCCCCCTCGAAGACGTCCAAGTTCTTCCTCCCCACCCCCTAAACCATTGCGAGGTGCTACCCCTCTGCTTCACACCGTGGGTGGACCGATGGCACCCTGGGCTGTCACCAGCACTCTCATTTCTCTCGTTCCACCCGCAGCCCCCAGGAAGAGACCTGTGGGTGCACACTGGAGACTTCCTCGTTGTCCAGGGCTGTGATGCAGTGGTCCTACCAGGTGAGCCCGGCCTCCTGGAATGGAGACAGGGATGCTGGCTCACAGTGGGGCAGGGTGACCAAGGAGGAGAACAGGGGTGGGGGGAAGAATTAGGGAACAGCCCAACCCATGCTAAGTTTCCTAGTGTAGGCCCGTTGAGAGAGAGCTAGTCTCCACACACTCCCTGAGAACCTTTCAGTCGTCCTAGCATGGGTCCGGGCAGGGTGAAAAATATCCCGAAGCACGTGACCATCATTCTGAAAGGCTTGTGGTCATCATGCTACCTGTGGGAGCTGGGAGAGGGTTTCCCTCAGGCAGTGATCATCCTCAGCCCCAGGGGAGAGCGGGGTGGGTGGGGGTCTCCTGAAGGCAGGCTTCCCACTGAACAGGGAGATCCCAGGAGACTGTGGTGGCTCATGAACCTGGTGTGGGAAACAGGTCCAAGCACAGTTCCCACTGTCATGCTCCACAGGAGGGTTTTTTTCTTAAGGAGAAAGTTACATTTCAAGTTTGGAGATACTCCTTGCCCTCTGGAAATGACCACCTTTTGGGGGGCATGTTTACTGGCACATCCCTCTGCAGAACTTAGCCTTTGAGGACACCCTGGGGTTCCTAGTCAGATGGTGAATAGGCGTCTATCTCTTGAGCTTCCAGAGGCTGTATTTCAGTTATACCTCTGGTGTTTCTTGTCTGCTGGGGTTTCAGAGGAGAATAAAACCCAACTTAGTTCCTCAAAGATCCAGGAAGTGTGAGACGAGGGAGCTTTGGAATGGCTTTGACTTTGGAACAATGAATGCAGGCCAATTCAGTGGTCAGAGGGTGGGGCAGACCTGGCCTGGTTCAGACTTCTATTGGCTTCTCTGTCCCTCCTTCAGGAAACCTGGAAGAAGCTCCTGGCCTCCAGCAAGTACAATAAACAGAGGTCCTTTGCGGTTGTTTTTCAGCCCATCTTCTCGGAGTCAGACCCATTAACTGCCTTGGTGAGTGAGGGCTACAGGTGAGGCACACAGGTGCAGACCGCGGAGGGGCCTGGTCCCCAGACCTCCTTCCTGCCTCCCCCCTTTCCCCACTCACCTCTGCAGAATCCCCCTTGCGCTCAGCAGCACGGAATCAGAAAGAAATCCTGCAGAAGTCTTGTACTTTCTTGTATCCTTCCCTACAGGGTTGACTAACCCCGCTCCCCCACTAGGCTTATTGTTGGAGGCAGGGCAGCCCAGAGCTCAAGAGCACAGCTCCTTAGACCCATGACTTCATGTCCTGAATTTGGGAAGGGCCAGCTGAATGACCCAGGGCAAGTGGTTTGAACTCTCGATGCCTCTGTTCCTCATCTGTAGAATCAGGATGGTTATAAATGGTTAATCATTGTCAAGACCCCCCACTCCCTGTAGGGTCCCTATGAGTTGGGATTGACTTAGTGGCAGTGAATCTACCTCTCTGGTGCTTATAAGGGGCTCATGAAGTAACAGAACTGGGAGTCAGCCCCGGCACTGGGGAAGCACTCGTACCTCTTAGCTATTGTGATCACTCAGGACACAAGACACATTGCCCGCTGCCCCCCTCCCGCCCTCCTCCTTCCCAGCCTTCTCTGTTACCCCCACCCTGCAAGGGAGAGCAAGTTAGAGTGGCCCCAGGGTCACTGGACTCAAACCAACCAAGCCACTGCCGCCGAGTTGACGCTGATGCAGCTCTGTGGGTGAGTCCACACACGGAAGCTCGCAGCCTCCAGGAGGCCGAGTGCTGCCTGTTAGAGTCAGATACATCTCCCACATCGGATGATTAAGAAAAGAAAAGATGTTAGTTCCTGTGCCCTCCATCCTCCTCGTTCCAGCCTGTACCCAACCCCCTTTCCTGTTGTTGGCGTCTTCTGCTCTCTTCCGTTATACAAAAGCCCAATTGCATCGGGCACTGGGCTTGCTCCTGGAGGCCCCTTATCTTCCAGCCCTGCCCCTAGAGGAGCTCCTATCAATATCTGTAATTATTGATGGAGGTAGGGAGGTTGAGGGGAGACCATGGATGCTTCAGGAACCCTCATCCCCACACTGGGGAAAGGTGTGGGTGTCAGAGACTAAGGTGCTGCCTCCCTCTGTGGGCAGAGGGGCTCCTTTCTTACTTCGCTCTCTTTCAGGAGGCGCCACTGCTCCAGGATCCCACCTCACTTGCCCTGCATCTCTGGAACAGCATGGTGAGTGGACCAGGGATGTGGACCGCAGCGGAGGGGCGAGGGGTCTCCTCCACTCCTCCACCACTGCATTGGAAGAGGACCTGAAGGTCACCCACAGGTTTATTGCCAGAATCAGGTTCTTGTCTTTTGCCAAGAGAAAGAATTACTCTGGTCAGACCTAGAGGCAACGCTGGGGAATTTTACTAAAGCCTCCGGAGGGTAGCCAGGCCACGGCCTAAGAGCTGGGGAGGTCAAAGAACAACACTGACTCATTTTGCACAGTTACAGGGGGGATCTGGGGGTATGGGGGACGCTGGGAATTTCAATCCAAGCATGCTTTGTTCCCATGGGATGATGGTAGGTGCAAAGGATCCTGGGCTACAAGATGACAAATAGCCTTAGCTTTTTGTTATGGGAGAGAAGACCTAACTCTCAGAGCGTCTCTGAGTTTTAGTCCCTCGCGTGTTTGCAAGAGAACGCCTTTCACTTCTGTCTCTGGTCTATCTCTACTTTCGCTTCTCTGCGTGGAACAAGCAGGAAGTCAGGCAGGATGCAGGTTCCCAGGACACTGTGTCTGGGCCACGAGGGAACTCTCCCACACCTTGAGGACAGTCAGCTCTGACTGCTGGGAGTTTGACCTTCTTGTCCTAGAGGCTGAGCTAAAGCCACGTGGGGGCGTGCTCTGGATGGGGTCTCTGTCTTGCTCTACCCAGGGGCAAGGCACTTTCCTTAGCGTCAGCGGGTGAGACTTCCCTTGCACTGGGACCTAGGGACTGGGCTCACATGCCAACTCCCTGCCCAACGTTCCCTCCTTCTGCATGAATGTGGGATCAGCGGTTTTAAAGGTCCAGGGTGGGGCCTGGGATGAGCTGGACTTTGGAGCCTTGAAGACCTGGGGCTCAATCTTAGCTCCGTAAACTGTGAGTCCAGGGCTTCAGCGCCTTTCCTACAAAAACCCAGGGCTTAACCCCTGGCGCAGGACGCAGCGTGTGCAGCCTGCTCCTGGCCCACAGTAAGTGCTCCGTGCAAGTTGGTCCTTTAAAGCAGAAGGTACGCAATCCCGCAGACTTCCCCACTTCTCCCCCTGGAGTCCAAAGGTCCCCCACGACCATCTGGAATGAGTCAGAAACCCGAATGCATTGCCCAGGGCTATCTGTTATTACTTGAGTTTTTCCAGGACACTGGCCAGCCGCCTGATTTTCCCCACAAACTCCGCTCCCCTCTAAGCTCCTCTATTGTTAGAAGCTCAGTGACACCCCCTTGCTTTCTCTCCCTCACCTCCACGATGCGCACTGCCGGGGATCGTGAGCACTGTGTGTTAGTTGCTTTCTGTCTAGTGTAAGACAGACAGCGGGGAGGGCAGGGGCAGGGAGTCTCCCAGCCTGCTGCATCCAAGGAAGCCTGCTGTCCCGAGTGCGGACGTTGGATTTCTCTGAACATGAACCCTTGCCAGTGGCCTGGACCCTCACTGGAGTACCGCTCACTGTCCTGCTCATCGCTCGTGCGTGGCCAAGCAAGGGAACCAGGCCTCCCCAGTAAGATCTGCCCAACACGTCGCCGGGGGAGAAAAAGGCCAGATTGCCATTCAGACAAACCTCCTTCCTCCCAACCATTGAAAGTGCAGGTGCCCTGCTTCTTCCCCCAATGCTGGGAGCCACGGAAGACGCAAGAGACAACCACACGTGGACACCTGCCCTCCATGAGCTTAGGGAGGAGCCGGGCAGCATCAGCATCCCAGAGGGACAAGAGCCCACAGGCAGTCGGGCAGCTGTGTGACGCTGTGCCGTGCCACACCACAAGGACACAGACACTGTGGTCAGGACAGTGGGGGGGCAGGAGTGGATGGGTCGGGCTGTGGAGAGCACTAAGGGGCACGAGGAGAAGAATGTAGCAGAGGCATGAGCAAGGGGCGGGAAGGAGTTGGCCTGATACGGGACGACAGTGAGGCCCAGACAACGAAGGAAGCACCGTGACCACCAGGCAGGGATGTGGTGCTGAGAGCAGCTCCCAGGGGCTGGGCTCCCTCCTCTCATTCTCCTTTTATTGTCACCGGCGGTGGAGATAGCAGTGGTGATGAACTCTATCTACCAAGCGTCTAGGGTGCTGTCCTACGGGCACACAGCCCACAGAGTTCGGTCATTTTGTGGAGAGGAAGATGAGCAGATGCACAGAGGAATCCAGGCCTCATGCTAACAGCCAAAGGGTTGGGGCGCAGTATGTGTTTCTAGTTCAGGGGAGGGGGAGTCTGTCAAATTTGGGATTTTACCCTTTTATCTTGCCAGGCCTACCAGCCAGCTGAAAGGGCCACTGTTCCCCAGTAAGAGCCCCCTTGAGCCCCCTGCAGCCCAGGCCAACAGGGAGGAGGGAGGGAAGGAGGGAGGTGCGGGCTTGCTGTTCCTATGTCTGCTCCCATGCCTCCCCTCACGGCATACAGAGCCATCTCATCGCACAGCAAGCTCGGCTTGTAGAACAGGCCTCTAGCTCCTGCAGCCACGGCGAGCTAGATCTACAAGAAGTGTAGGCTTTAACAGGCCAGTGCAGAGGGCACTGGTCAAGGAGTCGGAAATCCTGACATCCGACCTCCGCCCCGCGTGAGGGTTGACTTTTGTGGCAAGTCACTTGAACTGTGTGGGCTTCGGGTCCTCTGCCTCTTGGAAGTGTCCAGTGTTCCTCAGCCAGCGTCAAGCCCTGTGAAAGGAAGGGCCGAGGTTCAGTCTCTTCATGTATGTGGGTCCCCTCGGAGACAGCAGGCACCGAGGAGAATCACTGCCTCGCCTCCTGGATGCGCTGATGTGCCAGGTTGCACCGCAGTCACACGGATTAAAAGCAGGTGGTCCACGAACAGAGAGGTGGGAGGTTCAAGTCCTCATAGAGGGACCTTGGGAGAAAGGCCAAGGAATCCGTTTACAAAAATGTAGCCACTGAGCGTAGCACCAAGCACAGCCGCACTTGGACACACCGAGGGCCACTGCTTGTTGGGACAGACTTGCTGGAAACCAGTAAAATACCTCTTTCTGCTCCTCCTGCAAAGATACACCGAGCCTCCTATCGGTGCTGCCCTGCGGAGCAGGCAGAGAGGGGCGGCAGACTCGCTGTGGTCACAGGGGTCCGCCCTCCACCTGCGTCTCTCCCAGCCAGCAGCCGGGACACAGGAGGGTGCTCTGTGGTGCTGCAAGTTGGTTCACAGAGCAAGGTGCGGCTGGGCACAGGCCTCTTGGGTGTCCGTTCTCGCTGAGCCCCTAAATGTGCATGAGCGTGGAGGCCAGTGAAGCCAGGCACCCCCCCCCACACACACACCTGCAGTGTCGGTGAGCAGCACCAGTGTTTCTGGGACACTCTAGAAGCTGTCCAACCTGGATGCTAAGCAAGGCAGACAGCACAAAGTGGAGGCAGAGGGCCCTGTCTGGGATGCAATTCACTCCCTGGGCCCTTGAGGCTGTCATCTTGCTTACTTGGGGGTAGGTAATTCTTGGGCACCATTTGTTGTTGTTGCTGTTTTTGGAAAGAAAACCTCATTTAATTAACAAAAGACAGAAAGAAACTGGGCTTATAGAGGCAAGAGAGAAATGAGTCGATGGGCAGGGGGCGAGTAGGTTAGTCCCTTCAGGCCTTCAGTGTCCAGAGGGTGGTTTATCCTTCTCAGTGATGTAGACAGTGACTCCCATCCTGGACCAGAGCACTGGCGTGGCTTGGCCAATGGTTTCAGATATGTGTTTCAGACTCCCACCTCCCGTACATTTGCTCAGTGCAGGTGCCACTGGCCACAAAGTCATCAGTGACCGGGGGCAGTTGAAGAGGTCCAGAGACCAAATGAATGCTTGAAGGTCTTCAGGTCCAGCCCAGCAATGATAGGCTTGGCATCGTCAGGGCCAAACTGCTTCTCATACAGCCGGTTGGCCACGCCGTGCTCATGAGTGTGGGGGTTTGGATCTGCCAACCTTCCTGAAGCTCCTGCAGGCTCAGCTGGAACTTGAGGGCTAGGCAATGGTCTGGACATCCAGGCCGAAATACAGACGGCCTCCCATGGGAAAGATCTGGAAGGGTGTGGGCACCCTCTGGGCCTGCATGCCGCGACAGACCGCCACACAGTTCTTCTCTTTCATGGCCACGGCGTCCCTGCCATTGTAGGGCATCCGAGACATGATTGCGGTGTAATAGAGCACCCCCCTTGGGCAGCAATTCTGGAAGGAGCTCAGCTTTGGGGAATTCACTTCCCAGTTCCTTTTCTGCCATCCCTGCCCCCACCTCAGGCCAAGCTGTGCAAGGCACTAGAGGCACAGGGCAGGGGCAGTAAGCCTTGGCGGTGGCTCTGGACTTACTCCTGGCCAGGTCACGTGGGAAGTGTCCCCTGGAGAGTTTCAGGCCATCCCTCTCCTTCCACACTTCAGCTGGCTTCAAGGGGGGCAGAGAGGATGCCAGCGGGAAAAAGACCCACGAGGGAGTGCAAGCCCAGAGACCAGAGCCAGGTGTCCCCAGAGGAGGAAGCAGCACAGGTGCATTTGTGTGCAGCAGAGGGTCACGGGGGAAGATGAGGGACGTGCGAGGGATTCCTTGAAGCGGCTGTTTCCTGTCCTCACCGAGGCGAGGACAGAGAGTCGGAACAGCAGACACACAGGGGACGGAGTGGAAACCGGAAGGATGGGTGGGTGGGCTGTTGTTGAGCCCAGGTCCAAGTCAGGGCCACCAGGGGCGCAGTGGAACGGACTCGCCGCCCAGTACAGGGCCGTCCTGTGATGCGCTGTGGGCCAGCGCGTTGTCCTCTGTAGGATTTCCACTGGTTGGTTTGGGGAACTAGATGGAAACGCCTTTCCTCTTAGTCCATCTTAATCTGGAAGCTCTGCCGAAACCGGTTCAGCATCTCCGCCATACGCAAGCTTCCCCTGACCCGAGGGGCACGCGTCGGCTGGTGTCAAATCTGGGTCTCCCGCATGAAAGACAACGTGCCTGCCCCTGAAGAGTCATCTAGGGGAAGACACCTCTGGGAAATGGGTTTACCCCGGGAAGCCATGAGCTTTTGTTTCATTAAGTTCCTTGGAAACGAAATCCCGCAACATCTGCCAGAATTATTCAGAAGAGGCTCTGCCTGTGTTTCTTTCCGGATGGTACGATTGATTGAACGTGTCAGGAAGCAAAGAAGGTGAGCCAGCTCCACACCTGGCCTGCAGGCCCGGCCCATGAAACACTCCCTTGGCACATCCGGGCAGGGGCTTTCCCACCCCCACCCACCCCTCACCCCTCAGTGTCTAGGATCCTGGATCATCAGAGCAAAACTGAAAGAAAGCCGGAGCCCAGCGCCTCCGAGCCTTGAGTGTGAATGAGTGACCATTTCTCTTCCAAAAGATTAAGCTAATTACACTCCCCTATCTGACTCCCTCCGCTGGCGTTAGCCTCTAATCTCCAGAAGGGTAAAGTTCTTTCCCTGGCTTCCTGTTGCTGGGGCACAGATCCTGGGATAAGATACGGCTGCTGAATGGGAAATTCTCTCAGAGTGTGGGAGACCTGGTGACGGAGCCCGACCGGACCAGCAACCCCACACAAGAGTCCCACAAAAAAGAGAGACTGGCTTCTGAAAGCCATTGACCCTATGGATTTATAAGGAACATTTTTCAAACAACACAAGGACTTTTACAAGCTTGCCTCTCACAGCTGATGCCTTGGCCCCTTTATTTTCCTACCTCCCCTTCAATACTTTTATGTAAACCTAACACCCACTAGTTTCCCCTGCTGGCACGCCATCATCTTTTCCCCCATAATCTTTTTAATAGTCTTCATAATGTAGGTAGCTAGTCCCAGCTCTGCCCTGGCGAGTGGGTCCCACTCTGACCTCACAAACCCAGTTTCCCTTCCTGTCCAGGAAGTCCCTTAGCAGTCTAAAAAATCAATGACTGTTCCCATGTGGTGGTTATCCAACTTGAACTCGCATCACAATCACCTGGAAGGTGCATTAGACGAGTTTTAGAGCCCCACCTCCAGAGTTTTGGGATATCAATAGCCCCAGGGTAAGGCCTGGACACCTGCACTTCTAATTAGTTCCCAGGTAATGCTGCTGCTGCTGCTCTGGGAATCAAACAGATAGCCAATGGTGTCATGAGTCTTGCTCACCGGTACCCTGGAATGCTGCTACCTAGCAACAACGTCTCCACTGCCTTCTTTTCTAGATGGAGCCAGCAGGAGAGAAGGATGAGCTATTTAATGCGGAAGAGAGAGAGCCACTAAAATGCCCCACTCAGGTAGGCAGGGGCTGGCCAGGGAGGGCATCTCCTGCTGAACCAGAGGGCGGGGGGGAGATGGGGTCACTAAGTGGGACGTTGCTGTGAATTGAGGGGTCTCCTGGTGTCTTGGGTCTGTTCTTCCATCCTGGCCGTAGTTCTGCTCACTGTGCTATCCCTCTGAACCCTGAGAGCAGTTTTAGTAGAACCGAGGCCCTCTTCACCCCTGAGGGCAGTGCAGGAACAAAGCCACAGCTCACCAAGCCCCCTGGGCTGCGCCACCCATCTGCTCTCTGGCCCGAACCCTGCGGGGCCCAGATGCCTTTTCCAGACCCTGCTCAGCTCTGGTGTGGAGACGGAGGCCGATGTCTGCAGATCTTAGCAGTCTTGAAAACGGGCCATTTTGCCGGGTTTTTAATGATCGCCTAATATTTCCCAATAAACGAATGGGAAATAACTGGACATAAATAAATGAATACCGTTCCTTTCATCATTCAGTACTAGTTAAAACCTTCCATTTTTT
>NW_022103907.1:1488935-1490197 GCF_000313985.2 Echinops telfairi | reverse complement strand
GAAGTAGGATGGCACAGTAGTAAGCTAAAAGAAGTGGCAAGACACTTAGCCCCTCTGTGCCTCGGTTGCTCTCCTGCTGAGAGTAAAAGACAACCTCAGGGTGTCGTTATAAAGTTAATAAGTATTAAGTACTGAGAATAGTACCTGGCATCTTGTTGTTAGAGGCTGTCCAAGACATTTCTGACTCATAGAGACCAATGAATAACAAAACAAAACAAAACACTGTCCAGTCCGGCACCATCATCACAACGGCTGTTCTGCCTGACTCCATGTTACAGCTACGGCGTCAAGGCCTCTCACTGAGGGGCTTTCTCTTTAACCTTCTACTTTACCAAGCATGGTGTCCTGTCCCAAGGACAGGCCCCTCCCGATAACACAGCCAAAGTACCGAAGACAGAGTCTCCCCAGCCTTACTTCTAGGGGCGTTCAGGCTACGCTTCTTCCCAGAAGTGCAGTCCTTTCAATAATCGTCACCCACTCCATAGTTCAAATGCATCCGTTCTCCTGTGGTCTTCCTTACTCGCTGACCTTGTCCTGCGTGCCAGGCACTGTTCTAGGCTCTGGGAATACAACAAGGAGTGCAGCAGACTCCCTGCTCTGAACTGCGATTACGGACAGGGGAGAGACATAGTTGTATTTACGCTGGTAAAACACCAGGTGGGTGGATTCAGAGAGCCGGGGAGGAAGTAGAAGTACCCAGGAGTGGAGATGCAGCTCAGTGCTGCACTCTTCCTTCCAAGAAAGAACAGAGACTTGATGTTGAGGTCAAGGGACTGCAGGGGAGATGACAGGTTTGGCGAGCATTTGGAAGGACATTGTAGATGATTGCATCTGCGTGTTGAAGGGGGAGGGATGCTGAAAAAGAGAACTGGGTTTCGATCTTACCTTAGATGAGTTTCAAAAATTCAGCCTCTGCTTCTCGCCCAGTTTCCTAGATCGCAATTTCCATTTCACGTGCCACCTGCGCATGCGTGTGTGTCTCTGTGTGTGTGTCTCATTGCAGAAGAGAGAAGGAGCCGAAGTCAGGTGCCCTGACCAGGACCCCTCCGACTCGATTCCCACCTCAGGTACAGCCGCTCAGGTGGAATCATTTTTAAACTCTGTTGAAGCCTGACGTCATCAAAGTAAGAGCTATTTTACTATGCAGGGACTTTTCTCACCACCTGAAATGCTCCTGAGAGGTTTTATAAGGACAATGACGTTGTATGTATACTTGTAAATTCATGCCTGTGTCTGTGTTGTTCTGTAACTGAAATATGATA
>NW_022103907.1:1480995-1487147 GCF_000313985.2 Echinops telfairi | reverse complement strand
TATGGTGAAAGAATAAAACCCTGATGCATGCCCTTCCTGGTTTTGAACCATGCGATAGTCCCTTGTTCTATTCACACAACTGCCTCTTGATTATGCACAGGTTCCACGTGAGCACAATGAAGTGTTCTGGAATTCTACTGCCTGTTTTGACCCACAAAGTTGAATGCCTTAGCATAGTCAATAAAACCCAAGTAAACAGCTTTCTGATATTTTCTGCTTTCAGCCAAGATTTATCTGACATCAGCCATGATATCTCTTGTTCCATATCCTCTTCTGAACCTGGACTGAACTTCTAGCAGCTGCAACCATAGTTGGCTGATCTTCAGCAAAACTATGCTTACATATAACAATGATATTCTAGAATGTGAGCATTCAGTTGGGTCACTTTTCTTTGGAATGGCTACAGATAGGGATCTCTTCCAGTCAGTTGGCCAAGTCGCTGTCTTCCAGATTCCCTGGCATAGATGAGTGAGTGCTTCCAGTGCTTCATCCGCTTATTGAAGCATTTCAGTTGGTATTCCACCAATTCCTGGACCCTTGTGTTTGGCTAATGCTTTCAGTGCACCTTGAACTTCTTTCTTCAGTACCATTGGTTCTTGCTCATATGTAATCTCTTGTTGGTATAGTGATTCTGTGCATTCTTTCTACTTTCTCCCCTGCCCCCCATAACAGCTTCATTGACATATAATTCACATATCATACAATTCAGTAGTTCAATCACATCATGAAAAGTTGTATAAACATCACCCCCATCCATTTTAGAACCGTTTCTTCAATCTTGTACTCATCGTTATTAGTGTTTACCTTCTTTTTTTAAAAATAATTTTATTGGGGGCATGTACACCTTTTGATGATTCCTGCATCCTTCAGTATTTTTCCCATAGAATCTTTCAATATTTTTTTTTTGTTGTTGTTGTTTTTTTAATCTTTCAATATTATAACTTGTGGCTTGACATTTCTCTTGCGTTCTTTCAGTTTAAGATATTCTGACTGTGTCCTTCCCTTCTGGTTTTCTACCTCAAGGTCATTGCACATTTCATTATAATATTTGACTCGATCTTCTCAGCTCATTTCCTCGATGTGCCTCCGCTACTCTACAATGAAGAGCCAGTTTCAGAGTCTCTTCTGACATCCACTTTGATCTTTTCTTTCATTCCTCTCTTTCTAATGACGTTATGCTTTCTTCAACAATGATGCCTTTGGTGTCAGTCTCCTACTCATCAGTGTCATTAGTCTTCTGTCATTAGTGTTCAATGTGTCCAATCAGTTATTGAGCTGTTCTCAAAATGCAGGTGGGATTGACATAAGGTCACACGTTGGCTCTTCTGGACTTGTTTTGATTGTCTTCAACTTCAACCTGAACTTCAACCTGCACAATTGATTTGGTCCACAGTCGACCCCTGGCCTTGTTTTAGCAGCTGATTTTGAGCTTCACCATCATCTCTTCCCACAGAGCTCATCAATTTGATTTCTTTGCATTCCATCTGGAGAAGTCCATGTGCATAGCCACCTTTTTTGTGTTTTTGGAAAAGAGGCATTTGCTCTGACCAGGCCATTGGTCTTACAAAATTCTACCATGGTTTCTCCAGTTTCATTTCTATCACCCAGGCCATATTTTTCAACCATTGTTCCTTTCCCTTTCCCCCCCTGCCCAATTTTTGCATTCCAATTGTCAGTCATTATCAATACATTTTGATGACATGTTTGATCCACTTTGACTGAGACATTGGTAGGAGTCTTCCATTTCTTCCAAACTAGCTTTTGGGGCTGTGCATACGTTTGAATAATCATTGTATTGATTGGATTTCCTTGAGTGTAGATAGATATAATCCTAACACCGACAGCATTGCACTTCAAGATATATCTTGAAATGCCCTTTTGATACCGAATGCCATTACTCTCGAATTTTCCATTCCCAGCATAATAAACCATATGATTTTCTGATTCAGAATGGCCAATACCAGTCCACTTCAGTTCCTTAATGCCAAAAGATGTCCATTTTTATGAGTCCTGTTTCCTCTTTTACACCTTACAATTTTCCTAGATTCATACATTTCAAGTTCTGATTCTTAATGGATGTTTGTAGCTGTTTTTTTTTTTTTCCTTCATGTTGAGCTGGGACCTATCAGCCAAGGAAGGTTCTGAAAGCTCTACTCCCGCAGGCCTTAGTCCATCCACATCACTGTGGTCACCTCTGGTTTGAGAAGGCAGCTCCTCCTCACTCATATTTGAGTACCTCCCGACCTGGAGGGCTTCCCGGGGGGCAGTTTGTCTGGCACTGGTCTGCTTCTTTTCACGAGGGTTTCATTTTTCCAGTGGCCAATTCCTCAGAAGTGGACACAAGCCGTTCCTTTTTCACAGACTGCTCTTAGTCTGGGAGCTCTGCTGAAAGTGTTCCCTTGGGACCCTGCTGGCATGTGAAACACTGGTGACATAGTTCTCAGCATCACAGCAACCATAAGCCACCACAGTATAACAAGCTGATAGACACAAGGTGATACATGTGAGATATAGGTATACTATAGACATACATGTACTTTATGAATTTATATACTCTTCACAAATATTTTCTATCTCTACTAAACTTTTTGACGATCCTTTATGTAATCCTTAATACTTTTTTTTTTCCATGCCCACGGACAGCTCATTCTATTGGTTGGTTTGCTGGAGGACTTTGGCAGCAGGAATAGATGATCAGCTTCCTATCTACGCCCTCCTATTGCAAACACACCCCACTCAATGTCATATAAAATGCATCCAAGTATGTTTTAATAGCCATGCTCTGCAGTTAAATGACATCCATTCTCTTTTATCTTACCACTCTGATAGGATGACCTATAAAGCATTTTGCCATTCTTGTTGGCAATGATAACCAGTCCATTACAGCATATCTCGACATCTTAAAAGCCAGATAAAATGTGAAATTCTTTTTTATTGCCTGACCCTGGAGATTACTTGTTTATTGGTGCTTCAAGATATATCAGCACGGAATCTCAAGACACTGAGACCTGAAATGGGAGGTCTTGGAGCACACAGATGGACTGGTGTAGGCCTTTCTGATCCAATCTACTGGGCCTGGGACCAGGACAGTGGCTCTCACCATCGGGGGCAGGGGCATGCCCTCCTCAGGATGGACCTGCACTTCTGAGTCTTGCCTCCTTTGAAAAGTCACTTTTAGAAAAATGACAACAACTCACTGGACAGTAATAAAGAGTCATTTTCAACAATGTTTAAGTCCCTCTGTCTAGTGCTGCTTCAAATGTATCCACCGAGCTAACCAAAGGGGGCAGTTCATGATAAAATATCACCTGCAGGTACCTGGCCCTGGCAGCCTCGGTCCCTCCCCTGGAGCTCCCTCCAGCCCCTGGCCGACACGGCTCATCACGCATCAGTGGGGTCTCTGGGATGAGCTGCACAAGGCTATGCAGATGGGAGCAATGTGTTTGACCAGTTGGTGCTTGATAACTAAAGAAGAAAGGCCTCTACGTTTTTCCCCCCATGGAAGGCACGTGCACACACACACACACACACACACACACACACACACACACACTGTCTGTGGCTGTACCAGCCTGGGCCTGCATGCTGGATCCTGACCGAATGTGTAATTACACTCTGCTGATGTGATGTGCTTTTTAACCTCATAAATCCTGTTCTGATTTTATCACACTAGATCAATGATTCTCAACCTTCCTCATGCCACAACCCTTTAATACAGTTCCTCATGTTGTTGTGACCCCCCCAACCATAAAATTATTTTCGTTGCTACTTCATCACTGTAGTTTTGCTGCTGTTATGACTCCTGTGAAAGGGTCGTTGGATCCCCAAAGGGGTCGCGACCCACAGGTTGAGAACCACTGCACTAGATGGTCCTCTCCCTAACGCGAGTGGGACAACGAGGAAAAAGATATTGGAGCAGGGAACTGATGTCAGGCCTTGGCGTGAGACAAGGGGCAGCTTTTGTACTTGAAGAGGAGCCCTGGTGGCAGAGTGGGCAACCCCTGGGCTGCTAACCCCAGCCCCTCGGAAGGAGAAGGGGCTTTCTAAGAGCGACAGTCTCCGAAACTCACAGGGGCAGTTCCACCCAGTTCTATCGCATCGCTATGAGCTGCTAGTGACTGCATGGCAGAGAGTCTAGGTTGTATTTTTTTTGAGGCGGCACCAGCGTATGGAGAAATTCAAACTTGCCCTCAAGACATTGGGAGAAAGAGGTGTTTCCCTGCCTGCAGGCACCAACATCCAGAGGTGCGAGAGTTGTCCATTCCTATCACAGGGCCACCAGCTGACCTTGAGATTAAGGTAACTTATTTATCACACTATGATAAGGTGTACCATGTCTTCATGTGAATCCATAGCAAAGCATTGCCAAGGCAGAAACGAGGTTCCAACCTGTGCTAGACGTCCACTAGCGCCGTGCATCCTGGGACACCAGCTCGTGGGATCTTTACTGAAACAGAGGAGCACAGCTTTCTCCTGTGGAGTGGCTGGTGGGTTTGAACTGGCGGCCTTTCACTTTGCAGCCAAGCACTTTAACCACTGCACCACCGGGGTTCCTCATTGTGGAAGTCTTTGCAGGAATCCCTCACATCAGAGGACACGTGGGCTGGATTTTCAGTGACAGCCCCAGGCGATTACGTTGCTGGAAGACAGAGCAGCAGCCAAGCCTTCCTCCCAGTGGCCTGTCCACAGAGCAGGCCGTTCCCTCGATGCCCCAGTGCGGGCTTCCTTGCTATTCTTGACCTCTGCACAGTCAGGATGACCTTCTGATCAGAGAGCCTCTCCTCAGAAATCTTGATGAGCCAGGGCATGCTGTGTTTATCAGTCTTCTTTCTCGGGGAGGGACGGTTTGTACCAGATGATGTTTAGCTCGTCAGCTCACACAGATTTAATCTTATCACGAAAGAGTGGTTGCGTGTTGACTTTCCCCTCCAAGGAGAGCAATTGCCAGAGAGCTTTGCTGCATTTCCGAGCGTTGTTGCTTTTTTTTTCTCCATATATGATGGCATTAACCGCAAACCAAGGTCTACAGGATATTAAACCAGTGAGTTATGCCAGGCTCTATCTTACCAATAAAGTCCCTGTAAGTCAAACCCTCCCACCCCGACTTGGTTCACTTGGCTCATTACCTCTTCCAGGAAACCCTTCAGAACGACCACTGGGAGGAGCCCCTCCACACACGAGTATCACTCAGTCTCTCTGTGCGCATACCCAGAGGGGGAAGGGGTGGTCACGTTCAGCTGCCGCTTTAACTAACGCCATTTCGAAGTAAAAGCTATCCATCTGGGTCACATTTTACCAGTCCCCCAAACTCCCCCTAACCTTTCCATAGGGTAGAACCACCGTAGGGCAGTGGTTAACATGCTTGGCTGCTAAGTGGAAGGTCGCCAGTTCAAACCCACCAGCCACTCCACAGGAGAACGCTGTGCTAGTTTGTTTGAGTAAAGGTCCGCAGCCTTGGACCCCAGTTCCCCTACCCCCCACCTCCCGCCCCCCACCCCCCATGGGCAGTTCTGCTCCGCCCTGTAGGGTCTCTCGGAGTCAGAGCTGACTCCACAGCGCAGACTCGGCCCACTTTTGCACACGAGCTGGTGTTCCCCGGATGCACTGTGCCGTGTGCTGTGGCAGTGACTGGCATCACCGGCAGCTAAAGAAGCCCCTCCAGAGTTGGGGGGAGGGGTCCTGTTTTTCCTTCTCTTGCCTTTTTTGTCCATCATCTGATTTCTCTGAGAAGAAACCATTTTAAAATGCTCAGGCTCGGATCCGGGGATGTGTGCTAATGTGTGTGCAGCTGTCTGTGATTGGATTGGGTTCTGCTGACAGAATTCGGTAGCTGTGGAAAGCCGGGGCAGGGCCCCACGAGTTGTGATCAGGTGCAAGGAGTGTGTGTGTATGTGTACGCATGTGTGTGTGTGCGTGTGTGGATGGGGAAGCAGGAGGAGTTTGGATGGAAAGGCTCTAGGATTCTGGGGACGGACCCTCAGGCCTCAGCGGCGCTGGTCTGGTCGTGTTGTCAGGAGGGACCAGTCCCTGGAAAAGGACATCATCCTCGCTGAAGTTAGAGCTTCATGGAAATGCTGCGAACCCTGCAGGAGATGGACTGGCCTGGCACCCGCAACTAGGGGCTCAGAACAATGGTGCGGGTGGCACAGGCC
>NW_022103907.1:1479226-1480351 GCF_000313985.2 Echinops telfairi | reverse complement strand
CACTCACCCCGGCTTGTATGTGTCCCAGTTCACAGGCTGAAGCCAGCTGACATCAAGGTCATTGGAGCCCTGGGCGACTCTATCACAGTGAGTTACCCTGAAGGTCGAGGGGAGGTGGGAGAGAAGACACCGATTGACACCTGAACCTGGAGAGACAGCTCACTGCTCCCTCAGAAGCCTTACCCTCCCTCCTGCTCCTGGTCCCTCCTTCTCTCCATCCCCTGGGCCACCCTGGGATCCGGTAGAGTTCCTTGCCCTTCTCCATCCTAATGTCATTCCTTTCCTAATACTGGGATCTTGGGAGAGTGCAGGGGCCCAGGATGGAGCACCCCACATTGCACAGCCTGCCAGCGGTGGGGGCAGGGTTAGACTGTCTCAGGACCATGGCATGGGATCCTCCGAGACGTGGCATCTGATTTGCTGGTGCAGCAGTGGGATGTCGGGCACCAAGGAGCAGAGCAGAGATGGCACCAAGGGACCTGTGCTAATGGGGGTGGGGAGGGGCATGGTGGGAGGCCAGGGCCAGGGGAAGGGGCGGAGGCACTACAGATGATAGAAAGCCACCTAGGTAGCCCCCTCTACCTCACTGGGACCTGAGACTCTCCAGGGAGCCTGGATAGCGGGTTCCAGAGTCTCCCAGACACAAGCTCCCCGTTCAGTAGCAACTGTTACAGATGCATCCAGGTGTTCTCAGGGTCAGTAGAAGGCAGGACCTACAGCCGATGCATCCCAGCCTGCTGACACCCGTGGCCCATTCACATCTTACCTCCCCACCAGCCTCCCCACGAAATCCTGTGAACTGTGGCTCTGCTTAAATGTAACCAATAGAAGGGAAGCGGATGGAGGTGAAGGACCCTTCCTAATGTGCTCATGGTGCTGGGTCCGGGCGCCGAACTGGGAGCCTGACCCGAGCCCCGGGTTCTATCCCTGCCCTGCAGCTGCCTGCTTCATGAGCCCATCAGTGTCTCCTGACCCAAAGACTCTTCTGCCCCAGCCTTCTGGGGGAGGGTCTTTTGCACCCTGCTCCCCCATCCACCTGCTGTTGCGGATGACTAACCCCCCAGATTCCCGGTCTCCCTAGAGATGCTCTCGGGATGAAGGGCCACCAAGAATCAGCGCAGCTGC
>NW_022103907.1:1477458-1478818 GCF_000313985.2 Echinops telfairi | reverse complement strand
TCTGAATGAACTCGATGGGAGTGGGTTTGCTTTGGTTTTTGAAGCTGTGTGGTAGGTAGGCACCTGGACTCTGATTTTATCATTATTTTAAACTGTACCTACGTGAAATGGGTTTCTGTAAAAGGATGAAGAGGTGGTTGCTTTTATGCAATGTGTCACAACTTTAAAACAGGAGGGCAGTAGGACCCTGAAATGTGACCCTTTGAAAACACACACCTTAGAGGCATTTTCAGAGCATGTCTGCCAGCCCGGCTTGCCCTGAACTTGGTCACAGAGGGTGTGTTGGAATGAGGCCGAGCTGGGCGCTGGGCCAGGCTGCCCCACTGGGAGCTCACCTGTTTCTGAAAAGGGAGGTTGGCACACAGGAATAGGTGCTGCCCAGGCTCCAGATTCTAGAGAACGCCCTGACATTTTGTCCAGGGACTTGGGCAAGCAGGGGTGGGGGTGGGGCCTCAGGGGAAAGCCTGGGGAACTCATTCTTGTGCCCATCCGTCTCAGGCAGGTAATGGAGCTGGGTCCAAGCCTGGGGATGTCCTGGATGTCTTGACTCAATACAGAGGCCTGTCTTGGAGGTGAGTGAGGGTGTGGCAAGGTCCCAGAGTTCTCTTGTGTTAGGCTGGGATGTCTAGAGAAACCAAATCAGTTACAGTCAGAAGAAAGAACTTTAGCTACAGAAAGCATCCCAGGCCTTTGTAACTCAAGCCAATAGGTTCAGTGGTAGCGAGGGTCTTCTTCAGACTCACTCTGTCAAAGGCCAGTGGTGCAGAAAAAGAGACGATGGGAAGAAGGGTGTTGAAGGGTGCGAGTTGCGAAGACCCAGGGCCAGTGGGAACTTGGCAAGGGGCCACCGTGCAGAGACTAGCTCCAGGGTCCGTGGCTTCCCTGGCTGCCCCTGCCCAGCAAGGATGAAGGTGAAGGGACAGAACAAGCCATGATTTCTCACCATCTTTCTTATAAGAAAGGCCACGCCCCAAGGAGGCAGCACAAGCTGCGGCCTGATGGATAGGTTGGACCCCACCACTACACGTCACACCGCTTCAAGTTGACTTAAGGTCTGACTGCCACAGTTCCCGACATGACGGAGCAGGAACGAACCACCAAATTATTGTTTTCTATATCAAAGTCCTAGGTTTCATTTGAAGAGGATATATGTCAGCATCCCCCAAAACACTGCCTTCTAAAAACGAGAGCTGAGGCTGAGTAAGAGGAGCCGGGGGGAGAAATTGCATAAGCCCTCAAGGTGCCAAATGGTGTCTCACTTCCCCACCTCCCTCTGTGATGGGGAAGCACTGAGAGAGGCAGTGGTCTGCGTGCTGGATAGAGGCTGGACGGTGGGAGCAGAGTAGAGTCTGAACCCCAG
>NW_022103907.1:1475390-1476910 GCF_000313985.2 Echinops telfairi | reverse complement strand
GACTCCAGCGTTCCCTGTGTGCTCTGTGCCCCTGGCTTGTGCCCTGCACTGGCCCGCAGGCCTAGCACTTCCTCTGCCTGGAATTGGGCATCCCCGCCTGGCACCCAGGACTGTAGCTCTGCCATCCTCCTTGGGGTTGTCGCACCAAGCTAAGCTCCAAACATGTTATAAAGTCTTTTAGACGATCCCAGACCCCGGGATCCAAACAAGTCTGGAAGGCTGCACGTTTTCATGCCTGGAAACCGGTCGGTCAGACGTTGATCTCCTTCGCACTCGAGGCTGTCCTGCTAGACGGCCTGCAGCCCAGAAGACACCTTGTAAAAATGGACTCCCAAGCCCAGTAGGAAGAGAGCTGGGCTCTCTGCAGCCCAAGAGCCAGGGGGTCCTGAGCGGCCTGTTTGGGTCCCTGCCCCCAGGCCGGAGCTCCAGCTGAAAGCAAAACAGCAAAGATGTCTGTATATTTAAAGTCAGAGATTCCAGGGGAGTGGTTTTCAGAAGGAGGCTGTGTCCGGCTCGGTTTCCGGTGGTCTGCTGGCTGGTGGAGAGACGGCAAGTTCAAAGGCAACGGGTTGGGGGCGTTCTGCTTAATGCAGAGAGAGGTCTGGCTGCTTCATGGAGCTGGGAGGACTCTGGCCTCTCTGACATTTGAAGCATCACTATTTTCCCTTCTTCCTCCAAACAGCGCGGGCGGAGATGAGAACATCAGCAAGGTCACCACCCTGCCCAGTGAGTCCCTGCATGCGTCTCGCTGGCGGGGCTGGGCGGTGGGGCGAGCAGACCTGGAGGGTCTCAGTGGCTCCTGGAGGTTGCACTGGGAGGGTCCTGTGAGGTGCAGGGGAGGTGGGGGGAGGAGGCTGCTTCCCTGGGGCTGCAGCCCTGGGGCTGATGCTGGGAGGGGGAGGGAGGTGAGGAGGGATGTGTCTGCCCTGGGAAGGGAGGGAGTAAGGGAGGAAAAGAGAGTCCAAGCCTAATAGCCTCAGAAAAGGAGTCCAGAGCACATCCTCCTGAGCCCAGCACCTGCCTGGAGCAGGAGGCAGTGGGCAGGGCAGGGCTGGGCAGGGCCAGCATTGTCCCAAAAATGTCTGCCTTGTGGGGTCACCTTAAGATTTGCTGCTAGGGCGGCAGGACTCCGTTCGGGACTTTGTTCAGCCTGTGTAAGAAGCGGATTCGTGGTACCACGGAGGGCGGGGGGTGTCAAACCGCCCACCTTTCGGTGGGTAGCCCAGCACTGGCGACACAGACTTCATCTCCACATTGGCAACACCGCCCAGACTTTGCACTGACAACCACATTGGCCTTGCTGCCGCCGTTGCTGTCCTGCTCCATTTAAGTCGGCGCCATTCTGGCCCGAGGACTCCCTGCCGCCTGACGGCTAGGTCTGCGGCCCAGGGCTGTGCACACCTCCACTGCTGGGAGATGGTTTGGGATGCTTTGTGGGTGTGCTCCCGGGCCGGCTGCTGTGCCCATTCCCCTTCACTGAGCACGAGGTGATTAGAAGTCACCTGGCTCACGGTCCTTCA
>NW_022103907.1:1473358-1474345 GCF_000313985.2 Echinops telfairi | reverse complement strand
GAGGGGACTCTGCCTCGTCCCTCAGTGCCCACTGGGGCTTATCGAAGGAACCTGAAGATGGGTTGGGAGTCATTACTAAATACATCTCTTCCTTATATTTCCAGACATCCTCCGGGAATTCAACCCTTCCCTGAAGGGCTTCTCTCTTGGCAAGGGGAAGGAAAATAGTGCAGGATCCCGTTTCAACCAGGCCGTGGCTGGAGCCAAAGCCGAGTGAGCAGGGGAATGTGGGGGTGACAGCTTGGGACCTCCAGGGGCCTGTGGGCTGCAGAGTGGCCTGGACTTTGGGGCTGGCAGCAGGGCTGGTAGGGCTTGGTGAGGGAGGGGTCTGAGGTCAAAGACTTGTCAGAACTCTCACAGGGATGGCCCTTCTTCCTACTCCAGTTCTATCCCCAGGGAGCCAGTCACAAGTGACCGTGATGTCCCCGGTATATTTGAGCAAATCCCTTTGCCTTGTGTATAATCTCCTGACCCGTGTGTGTGTGTGTGTGTGTGTGTGTGTGTGTGTGTGTGTAGGGGGGAGGGTATTCCCTTCAGAAACTGAAGCCTTGTTCCTAATTAACAAAAGGCAACTAAGCCCCAAACCCTGGTGTCTATGCCACTGCCATGTCCTCTTGTAGGCGAGGGTCTGGAAGTGGTCACCCGTTGAGTCCGGTAGGAGGTGAAACACAGAGCCCTTGCTCCTCATGTAGCCCTGTTTGTCCTGAACAAGCCAGGCTGATCCGAGAGCGAGCCTCCGCCAGTCAGGAAGGAATGGCTCGCGGCCCCCTCTGGTGGGCAGTGCTCTGCCCTTCCCAAAGCACCTGCATGCCCGACATCAGGGCGCCCAGGCGGAGAGGCAGTGTTGGGGCCCAGCCGTCCGTCTAGTTTGTCTGGGCCCTCTGACTACATACGAGGGGGCTTCTAAACGCTCTTGGGCAACACGATTGTCTTTTCATTTCATTTCCCCACAAACCTTTGGAAGCCTCCTGGTTTAGATTCCTGCTC
>NW_022103907.1:1471237-1472227 GCF_000313985.2 Echinops telfairi | reverse complement strand
CAGCAGGAGAGCTGCAAGGGCCACAGCTGCCCTTGGGCCACAGTTGAGTGCAGGGGAATGGCTATACCCCTCCAGCCAGCCCTGGGCCTTGAAATTCTTCCCCAGGCCTCCTGGAGTGGGCAGACCCCAAAGGAGGCACGTTGCCTCTAGAGCTTGATTGGTCCTGAGCAGTTTTAACCAGAGAGCCTCAGCTGAGTTAGGAGACCTTCCTCGTCCTGGACGGTGGTCTTTTCTCCTGTCAGGCAAGCTTAGGGTGGAAGGGTTCTGGAAGGTCAGAACACATAGCCTCTCCCCTGCCCCTCCCCCTTCTCCTTGGTTTGCTAGTGAAGGGAGGAAGCTCAGTCAGTGCCCAGCAGTACCCTCTCCCCAGAGGACTGGCGCACATACAGGCAAGGGATTCTGCAAAAGCAAAAGAAACGGACCATTTGTCACTTTCCAAATCCCTAAGCCCTGGAGACCCTGAAGCCAAAGAGAAACAGTATGAATGTCCGCAGGTAGGGACCCATCTCTCCTAGTGCTCAGAGCTTTGTGTCTGACTTACTTGACCCTGGGACAAAATGCTTACTTGTTTGTTTCTTATTTATCTCAGAGGATAAATTTTCAGGAAGATTGGAAGATAATAACGTTGTTTATAGGAGGCAATGACCTCTGTTCTTCTTGCAAAGACCCGGTAAGTCTCCCTGGTCCTGAACTTGACTCCCTCGTGGGGAAGGGCTCATGGTGCAGGGCAACTGGGCTGGGACCGCGCCCATGTGCTGGCCCGGACCCGCCTGGGTTGAAGCCTGAGACCTAGAGGGCATTCACCTCCTGGGATAGCTGGCAGGACTAGCAGGACTGATCTTGAGATGGATCTTGATAAGGTTTCCTTTCTATCAAGGGAGACATAGCGTTCTAGACACCAGGATAGCACTAGGTGATATAGAAAAGTCTCGCCTGTCTCCATAGATAATGACAAGGCCAAGTCAGCCCCCTTCTCCGGGATTGCCCGGC
>NW_022103907.1:1468411-1470817 GCF_000313985.2 Echinops telfairi | reverse complement strand
CCTCACTGTCAGCCTTAGAATCAAAGCCACTGAGAAGGGGGGGAAATGGATGGGACCTGACTGAGGCCATAGACCTGACACACCAGTAAGAGGAGCACACCCCAGACCAGATACGAGCCTGCAGCTGGCTCCTCCAGGGACCGTCCTCTCGGGCCTGACGCTGCCTTTCCTCAGGTTCCCAGGGCGTTTGTGAACCTGGTGGTGATGCTGGAGATCATTACCCTGAGGGAGCTGTACCAGGAGAAGAGAGTGAGCTGCCCAAGGCTGATCCTCAGGTAAGACGGCGTCTCCTTCCCTGACTCCCAAAGGCTGGCGGGGGGGCAGGGGGGGGGGCTTCCTAGAGAGTGACCCCGAGGAGTTGGAAAGCCCTGGGGTAGCGTGTGAGAAGTCCTGAGACCACCCCGGTTTCTCCCCTGGAAAAACAGAGAGGACACCCCATGGGTTTTGTGCCCCAAGAGGAACCTTAGCTACCTGTCCTCTAAAGGTGTGCGTCTGAAACCCCAACCTTGCTTCTGAGTCCCGGGGGCCTGTGGCACCTTTGCCTCTGCAGAGAAAGGAATGGAGTCCAGTAGCGTGGGTGTGATGTGGGCAGTGCCAGGCCTCTGCCAGGACCTGCTTTAGAGTGTGCCTGGAGCCTCAGCGCCCTCTCTGGGCAGCATGGCCTGGCGAGGGACCCTGAGGGCTGTGGGTGCCACATATACATACACATGCACGTGCACACACACGCAAACATACACACATGCACACACACATACATGGACAAACAAACATACATACACCCACATACCCATATACTCATATACTCATGCATACACATTTACATGGACACGCACATGCACACATGCACACACACGGACAAACACACATACATACATACACACATGCACACACACACGGACAAACACACACATATATACACACATGCACACACACATATACACACAGGCACACACATACACGGACAAACATACACACACATACAAACACACAGGCACACACATACAGTCCCTCAGGTGGCTGTTCTTCCCTCGGCAGGGCTGACTCCATGACCAGCCATGCCCCGCGTCCCCAGCACCCAAAGCCTAGACTGTAAGTGTGCCCGCAGTCAGGGTGGTCCCTGTGAGAAGTCTGCCGCAGAGGGCACGAGCGCCGGGAGGTTTGTGCTCGGCTGTGAGCGGAAAGAAACGTTGGTGGTGGAAACCCACCCGGAGGATCTGGGAATCCAAGCCCATCCACCTGCTTCTCAGGAGCTCACAGCCGAGGGGCCCAGGGCCGTCTCAGCCCAGGCCTGCGAGGGTCAGAATCCACTACACAGCAGCCCGCAGCAACCCGGCGCAGAGCAAGGCCAACTGGAGTTCAAGTCCCGGCTTCTACACTCAGCCTTCTTGTGGCCTTGAGAAAGCTCCGACCTGCTCGGAGCCTCAGTGCGTTCTCATCCACAGACGGGGGAGGATGGCTGTGGGGTGAGCCGGCTATTGCTACCGAGCTCTGGGCACAGCGACTCCGTGCACGGGAACCGTGACCCGTGTTTGCCAAGGAATTGTATAGAAAATGCCTGCCTATACAGTATACTCACTCCCTGGATCCGCAAGTGTAGCATTTTGCTCTATTAACATTATCTCATGTCTATCCAGTAGTCTTCCAGCTCATGTTTCCCCAAGTATGCCCATGTTGCATGCTTTGGCTACAGAATGTCAAATTGATCCCAGAGAGTGTGTCTGCTTCCCCACAGCCTGAATGACAATGTGTGGTAGCAGCCTTTTCACAAGCTGCTCACCTGACGGGTATAAATGGCATCTCATTTTCCACATCCCCGTTTCTGTGATCCGTGGGTAGGGATCAGCTGATTTCCTCTGCTTGATGCTCACTTGCCTTTCCCCTTTGACTTTGTTTGCTCTCGTATCCTTGTCCAGTTCGGGTGAAATGGCCATGTGCTTTGACCACCTGAGTAAAACCCCATGTGCACACGCTCAGAGGTGCTGCTTCTCAGCTTGTTTGGTTTTAAGGCTTGTGTATGGGGCATCTGCTGAGCACGATGCAGTGAAGGTTGGGCATACAGTGAAAATGACACGTGGCTTTCTTCTCGAGGACCTTGCCCTGTCAGGGGTGGGAGGCCAGACCATTGTCCATCACACAGAGAGCAGAGCAGCCGGGCTGGCTCCAGGATGCACAGAGAAGATAGATCTAAACCCAAATGACTTGGGAATTTGGGGTGGGGGTAACCATCAGACAGCAGGAGGCTTTCCCCCTGGGACCTGAAAGTGAACGCATTTGTCCTGCAGGAAGAACAAGGTCAGGAAGTGGCCTCCTGGCTGTGGCTTGTGAGCCCCTGCCCCCAGCCCTGCAGGGCCCATGTTCCTGGGCTGAGAGCCATGCAACTCACTGCTGACTCATACCCAGACGACT
>NW_022103907.1:1467082-1467963 GCF_000313985.2 Echinops telfairi | reverse complement strand
CCTTCTTGTGGCCTTGAGAAAGCTCCGACCTGCTCGGAGCCTCAGTGCGTTCTCATCCACAGACGGGGGAGGATGGCTGTGGGGTGAGCCGGCTAGTGCTACCGAGCTCTGGGCACAGCGACTCCGTGCACGGGAACCGTGACCCGTGTTTGCCACTGGTGTTTCAAAGGCACGAGGCTCCTCTCCACGGTGTGGCCCTCAACAGCCGCAAGATACCTGGGCTCCCCAAAACTTACTCCTGCAGACGTCAGGAGAAAGAAGAACTGCTTTGTTTGCCAGAGCGAATCCAGATCTGGGCACTTTCTTCAGCTTCCCTGATACAGTCAACAGATTAGCCTGCCAGTGAGACCCTTCCTAAACTCCCAGCCTGGTAGCTTAGGGCCTGCCTCCCCCGAGTTAAAAACTATCCCGTTCAATGTTTCTGTAGCACGCATTCAGATCAGTGGTTTCTCTGTTCAGAGACGGGGCTGTCTTGGCTTGGTCTGCAGGTCTCAGTGTCCGTGTGTCCTGAAGTTTGATGATAACACAACAGAACTCGCCACCCTCATTGACGTGAACAGAAAGTATCAGGTAAGCGGAGACGTGCACAGGAACTGCACTGCGGTTTGATTGCTCTGTTTAGAGAATGAGTAAATGCTCAGATAACTTTGACCATGACACTGACCTCTCCGTCCATGGGGTAGCAGGGGCTGTGGGCCAAAGATGCACTTCAAGCTACAGAGACAAGTGACGTGTAGGCCAGTGCCCTGACCTCTGCAGGGAAACAAGTTCCAAGTGCCCATGGAGAAATGTGGAAACTGTCCTGGGAGGGAATTTCAGAGTGGCTCTGACTCGCCCCAAACCCTGACTGCACCCACCGGTGCTGAGATGGTGTGGACACC
>NW_022103907.1:1461788-1466732 GCF_000313985.2 Echinops telfairi | reverse complement strand
ATTCTCATTCTGTTGAACAACTGTTACTGAGGTCCTTTTCCGGATGATTCTGCCACCTGTCAGTCTTTACAGGGCACAAAGCCTCGGCTTTCTCCTACTGAGCAGCGGGTGGTTTTGAATGGCTGACCTTGTCGTTAGCAGCCCTGGGAAGCACCTGGCATTCAGAGGAAGCCCACCCTCTCCTGACCCCTCCCCTCCAGTCTGGTTGGAATGAGGTGCTCGGGGCAGGAGAAAGGCAGCACCTTTTTGTCTTTCCCCCATCAAATCGTTTACCAGAGGAGCTGACTCCCTGGATGGCTTTGTTTTTGCTTCCAAATGATCTGTCACCCTTGACGTCAGTGTCCCCCATGACGTCAGGTTTTCCAGCGGTTCCAGAGTGGTCTGCAAACATTGGACCCATCCCCCAATTCACGGATTCTTTGGAGTAGAAACACTTCCCGGGGCCTCTGTCAGTGGCAGCCATACCTGCTGCTACGTGGGGCTCCGAGCCACGAACTTCTGGATTTTGTTCTCTGATGCCCTCACCCAACTTCTGGTGAAGAGCCCAGGATGGAGAGGGTGGAAAGAGCCCACCAAGGCGAAGCAGAACAAGACCCCTGTTTCCACTCAGCCACTTGTCCGATCCTTGGAGCCCCACAGCTGCAGGCCTCCCCTCTGTCCCCTCTGCGTCCTCTTCCCTGCACCTGCGCCCTGACCCTGTCCCTTTGCCACCCTCAGGAGGAGAGCCACCTGCTGGTGGAGAGTGGGCGGTACGACACCAGGGACGATTTCACGGTGGTGGTGCAGCCCTTCCTGGAAAACGTGGCCATGCCCAAGACCGCGGTAAAGAAAGAAAAGCCTGGCAGTAGCCCAGAGCCCACAGCGGTGCCACAAGACCACGTGTGTTGTCCCACACTTCGGTGACACCCCCCCCCCTTTTTCTGCCTTCTGACCAGGAGGGGTTGCCGGACCACTCATTCTTTGCTCCCGACTGCTTCCACTTCAGTGCCAAGGCGCACGCCCAGGCAGCCTGTGGCCTGTGGAACAACATGGTGAGATGGCTGAGGTTGGGCGGGTTCTGTCCCTCCCTTCCTAACCCACAGACCTGCACCTGACCTTTCAGCTCCTGCCTCCACGGTCTCACGCCCTTCCCCCTGCTTCTTGGTTTAGCTGGAGCCTATCAACCAGAAGACCTCACGGCATGAGTTTGAAATCAAGGTCAACGTCACGTGTCCAGATCAGGTAGCGTGAAGCCTCCCTGTGGCAGACCACCTAGAGCATCTCTCCCAGGGCTCTGCTCTCTGCAAGTCTGCTGGGCTCACTCCACCCCAGGCTCTAACCCCAGTCTCGCTCCACCCTGAGAGGGAGGAGGCCCCATGACTCCCCTCAGCCTCTGTGTGACAGGGAGCCCCGGGCTGGACGTCGCTCTTTCAGGACAGGGAGGCAGCAAAGCCACAGCCTCCAGCTCCACACTGAAGGCTTCCTGAGATGGGAGAAGGCCCTGGGTTCCCGTAGCCCTGCCTCCCTGGCAGCATGGGCACATCCAGAGCGGGGGCCCAGAAGGAGATCCCACTGGGTGGGGAGGGGAGCCAGGGAGCACAGGAGGGGTCGGAGTCAGGGCATTTCTTAGACCCAAACCTGGAAGTGGGGGTAGAACGTGACCCCACTTGTCAGGTTCTGGGGGCCGTGCAGCTGCCACCCTCCACTCTGTGAAGTCCTCTGTGTCCCCAGAGGGCCCAGGCCTGACACTGGGAACCACTCCGCCGGGCTTGTGTGGAGCTGAGCCCTCTCCTCTGGAGGAGAAGGGGCCCACACAACCTGGGGGTGGGGAGAGAGTGGGCGGAGCAGAGACCAGGCAGCAGTGGAGCCCTGAGCAGCAGAGAGTGGGCGCACTGCTAGGACGAGGCCGGGGGAGAACCGGAGGTGACGGGGGTTCCCAATGGGCAGAATCAGCCCGTGTGTTCCTGGGGAGCCCTGCTGGGCTCTGGCTGCTGAGAATGTACCAGTGTGTCCTGGAGGGTCTGGCCTTGGGGGTGTGGGGCAAGGGAGGCTGAGGATGTCCTAGGACCCGGTCAGTGCGAGTTGAAGGCTAGCGAGCAGGGGAAACATGTGGGGAATGTGCTGAATTTCTATGTGTCTCACCCCACCCCCACCCCTTCTCACAGGCCTGGCCGTTTCTGAGCACCTACAAGAACCTGCAGGTATGGCATGTGGCTCCCTCTGGGTGCACTGGGGAATGCGGTAGCCAGCCCTGGGGGGGATGGTCCCAGCAGGGCTTGAGGGAAAGAGAGTGAGAGTTCCTGAGGGGCTCTCCCAAGGAGGGCTCCCCCACTCTTTTGTAAAGGCTGTACACCTATCGTTGTTGTAAGGTGCCCTCAAGTCATTTCCAACTCATTGCAACCTCGTGCATGACAGAACCAAAGAGCCCCGGGTCCGGTGCCATCCTCACCCCTGTTCTTATGTTTGAGCCCGTCGTCGTTGGGGTCAGTGTCTCCATCCTCAGTGAGGGCCTTCCTTTGTTTCATGGGCCCTCTACCAAGCATGGTGTCCTTCTCCGGGAACGGGTCTCCTGATGATCACATGTACAGAGTAGGTAAGACAAAGTCTTGCCACCCTTGCTTCTAAGGAGCATTTAGCTGTCCTCTTCCCGGACAGATTTGTGTGTTCTTTTGGGGGTTGATGATGTGTTTAATATTTTTTGCCGGAACCAGAATACAAAAGCATCGATTCTACCTCTTGGTCTAGCTGTGGGGATCTTTGTTTTCTTTATATTGAGTTGCCATCCGTACAGAAGGCTGCGATCCTTGACCCTCATCAGCAAGTTCATCAAGGGCTCCTCACTCTCAGCTAGCAATGTTGTATCGTCTGCATGTTGTGGGCAACATCTATCTGATATCAGCAGTGATGTCTCTTATTCCAATAATATCCGTGTTCTCCTGAATCCAGCCTGAACCTTGTCAATGGACTGCTGCAACCTTTGTGGGATCTCTTCGGCAAAAGTTTACGTGCATGTGATTTTAATGATGTTGCTCTATAACTCAAGCATTCTGTTGCGCCACCTTTCTTTGGAGTGGGTATGAATATGGATCTCTTCCAGTCAGTTGGCCAAGTCGCTGTCTTCCAAACTTCCTGGCATAGACAAGGGAGTGCTTCCAGTGCTTCATCAGCTTGTTGAAACATTTCGATTAGTAGTCCACCGATTGCTGGAGCCTTCTTTTTAGTCCAATGCCTTCAGTGCAGCTTGGACTTCTTCTTTTCGTACCATTGGTTCATGCTCATATGCTTCCTCGTGAAATGGTGGAATGTCAACGAGTTCTTTTTGGTACAGTGGCTCTGTGGATTCTTTCCATCTTCTTTTGCTATCTACTGCCTCCTTCAATATTTTGCCCATAGAATCTTTCAAAATTGCAGCTGA
Source organism: Echinops telfairi (assembly GCF_000313985.2). NCBI lineage: Eukaryota > Metazoa > Chordata > Mammalia > Afrosoricida > Tenrecidae > Echinops > Echinops telfairi. The sequence goes on along the minus strand of NW_022103907.1, from coordinate 1,463,338 downwards.
AACCTTAACGTTGTTCCTTCAGCTCTTTGAGTGCAAGGTTTGCTGAGTGTGTTCTTTGTCTATGGTTTCCTTACTTTAGGTCTTTGCACATTTCATTATAATATCTCGCTTTATTTTCTTAGCTGCCATCTGGAATTGTGTGCTTTAGTTCTTTTACCTCATCATTTCTTCCATTTGCCTTCACTACCCTGTGATTAAGAGCAAGTTTCAGAGTCTCCTCTTATGTCCCTTGATCTCTTCTGTCATTTCAGTGACCTTTTGCTTTCTTCATGCATGGTGTTCTTGGTATCATCCACAGCTCAACAGGTCCTCTGTCCTTAGTGCCAATGTGTCAATTCATCTCTCGAGATAGTCTTGAACACTTACAGGCAGATGTTGACTCTCATGGACTTGTTTGAAGTTTCCTCAGCTTCCACTTGAACTTACGTATGAGCAATTGATGGTCTGTTCCAATCAACCCCTGACTTGGTGTTAGCTGCAGATACTGAGCTTCCTCATCATCTCTTCCCACAGATGGAGTCAATTTGATTTCTGTGTATCTCATCTGGAGATGTCCAGATGTGGAGTCACTGTTTGTGTTGTTCAAAGAAGGTATTCACAACGAAGGGGTTGCAAAATTCTCTCACGTCATCTCTAGCTGCATTTCTGTCACCCAGGATATATTTTCCAAGGACTGTTTCTTCCACTAGGAGCTCTGGTGGTGTGGTGGTCATGGTATTGGGCTGCTATCCACAAGGCCAGCAGTTTGAAACCAGCAACCTGCTCCATGGGAGAAAGCCAGGGCTTCTATTCTCAGAAACTCACAGTTCTACTCTGGCCTGACGGTCACTGTGAGTGGGCAGTGACTCTGTGGCAGTGAGTTTGAGTTTTGAGAGTCCTTTGTTTCCAATGTTTTCATTGCACTCATCAATAATTATCAATATGGATTGGTTGCATGTTTGATCAAATTTTAGACTGACTGTTGGTGGAATTCAATTTCTGCATCACTAGCTTTAGTGGTTGGTGCATACATTTGATTAATAGTTGTATTGACTGGATTTCCTTGTATGCAGATAGATATCATGCTATAGAGCTTGAAATGTGCTTTTGGAGGATGAATTCAGAGCCATTCCTCTTGAATCTGTCATTCCCAACAGATCGTATGATTTTTTATTAAAAATGGCCAACACCACTCCATTTCAGCTCACTAAGGCCTAGAATACGAATTTTGATGTGTTCCACGTTCCTTTTGAATGTCCAGTTTTCCTAGATTCACATGTCATACTTTCCAAGTTCCGATTATCATTTGGCTTTCTTCTCATTTTGAATTGTGTGCACCTTTTCTGCTTGGGCGGCTAGAGGCGGGGTGGAAAGCAGAGTGAAGTCAGTTGAGAGTGGCCTAGACACTGACCCAAACAACCAGATCAAAGCTTCATCAAAGAGGTATTAGTAAATGCAGATAGCGATGCACTTTACAAATAAGGTGGTGGTGGTCATGGTGGAGGTGGTGGTGGTGACAGTGGTGGTGAAGGTGGTAGTGGTGGTGGTGACAATGAAGGTGGTGGTGGTGG
>NW_022103907.1:1447629-1461688 GCF_000313985.2 Echinops telfairi | reverse complement strand
GGTGGTAGTGGTGGTGGTGACAATGAAGGTGGTGGTGAAGGTGGTAGTGGTGGTGGTGACAGTGGTGGAGGTGGTGGTGCTGGTGGTGGAGGTGGTGGTGCTGGTGGTGACGGTGTTGCTGAGGGTGATGGTGAAGAAACAAGGGAACCTGAGTCCCACTTCTTGCATTGGATGATAGAGAGGTCTGAACTCGATCCAATTTCAAACTGTCCAATATTCTTAAAGAAGAGGCCTGGTGGTGCAGAGGTGAAAACATGCAGCAGTTCAAACCCACCAACTGCTCCTTGGGAGACAGCCGAGGCCGTCTGCTCCCAGACAGACTTACAGCCTTCAGAACTGAATGGGGAGCAGTTACTCCTCGTCTTATAGGGTCGCTGAGTCAGAGTCGCCTTGATGGCAGGGAGAGTTTTTTGTTTTGGGATAGTTGAAATACCTAGAGCGCGTTCTCAAAAGGCCCTTTTTTAGGCCCTCCCCAGGAACAGGGCCCAAGACTCTATATGTTTTCAAGCTCCCTGGGTGAACCTGATGTCCAGCCTGCCTCTCTAGTCCCTTTCAACGCTGAGATTTTTCTGGTTTGATTCTACACCCATAGAATCATGGGACATGGCTGCCATGCATGGAAAGAGCACCTTCGCCCTCTCCCCCCACCTCAGGTAAGCCCCCTATGTCAGACCAGGAGTTCTTTGATAAGGCTTAATATGCAAATTGTAAGATACATTTAGTCCATGCTGGCTTCCTACCTGGGATGGTCTCCTGGGACAAGTCCCGCTCTACCCTACGGCCTTAGTAGGCCTAGCAGGTCCCAGTGGTCCGGCCCAAGAGCTGTGTGCAGCCCCCCTACCTCCACCTGTTAGAGGGAGCCCCACAGTGCAGGGCCCACCTACCCCAGAGCTGCTTTTGTGGTCCAGGGTCTGCCATCTCATTCCCAGAGCCCTGGTCAGCAGGAGTGCCTGGAAAATCCCCTGGGCCCTTCAGGGGAGGCTTGGGGGCAGGGAAGGCTTGACATGATAACTCCCCAGATTCTTGCTGGGAACCTGCATCCAGCTCTGATTAGCTCCACCCCCCATGGTCCAGTGCCCATCTGCACTCGGCCACAGCTGACCCACATGACTGCGAGGCGCCAAAGTGGTGGGACTCTAGCATTCCCTGGACTAAGGAAGACCCTTCCGTGGCTCCCTTCTCTTTCCTCTAGTACTGACCTATCTCCCCAGGTCTCCTCTCTTCCTTCCCCCTGGCCAATTTTGCTTGGCCCTCTCCCCACCTACACAGGCCTGGAATTACTTGATGGTCTCTCTGACGCCTCCATCTATCTCCATACAACCACTGCCCCCACCCACCACTGCCCCCGGGGTCTCACCCTTGCATGGCCCACACACGTGCTCGGGTCTCATTTCTGCTCTTAACTCCAACCGGAAGCACTACATGTGTCCCCTTGTCTTTCCAGTGCATGCCCTGAGACCTGCAGACGTTCAAGTGGTGGCTGCTCTCGGTGATTCTCTCACTGTAAGGACTCCTGGGCTCTGGTCTGGGTGGTGGTGGCTGGGACCAGGTCTTGTGACCTGCTCTGGACAGCACAAGGCACTGTCTACCCATTCTGATGGGGGTGTGGGGTGTAGGTGGTACACGATGTCAGGGGGAGAGTAAGCTGCCTCATCTGCATGGTTTCTAAGGCCTTATTCACCTCCCCTTAGAAATTACAGGCAGGTCTTTCAGACTGCCTCCTGCCGCATTCTTGCTTCATGTTTTGAAGCCAAATGGTCCTTTATAGGAATAACCTTTGGGTCAGACAGATAACATGGGGGTGAGAGGAGGGGGGAATAAAGCTAAGCAATCCCCCCCTACCTGATCCCCCATGATAAATCCTTTGCCGTTATTGGGAGCTGTTCCAAAGAGGGGCCTGCTTCAGGATGCCATCTCGCCAGAATTTTTTTTAAGTAGTAGAGGTGATTTTGCAAAATTAATAATTCTCCCTGCTCGCTACTGGGAACGGTGCCCAGCAATATGCTGGTGTTCTCGCTACTGGTCTCCTCAGAAGGGGCCCTGCTGGGGCTGTGGGTTAAGCAACAGGCCGGCTGTTCAAACCCACCAGCTGCTCCTCGAGAGAGAGAGCAATGAGGCAGCCTTGGAACACCTCTGGGGCTATTGGACTCTGCCCTTCAGGGTCACTGAGAGTTGGAATTGACGTGACTCCAGGGGCATTTAGTCTCCTTAAAATGCACTCACTATAAAGTGGATCCCACCAGTTCCGTGTTCCAGATGAAGAGGCTGATGATGGTGGGGCAGGCTCCGTCATGCCCCACCAGGCCTGGGGCGGGCCTCCAGTCCAGACGGAAGCCGCGGAGAGTCAGTCAAGTGAAGGGCCTGGCTTGTTCGCACGTGGTGACGGCTGTGGTGGAAGTCAGAGATGCAGAAGTCAGAGGCTCTTGGGCCTCCAGGCCAGGAGGAGACGATCGGTGTCCACCGCTTCAGAAGCCCTGTGCTTTAACGCGTCCCTCTGCTTCGGCCTACTAACGTTAATTTGCATTTTGGCCTGCTTTTAAAGGCTGGCAATGGAATTGCCACCAAGCCAGACGACCTTCTTGATGTCACGACACAGTATCGGGGACTGTCATACAGGTAATGTTAACCCTTGACCTGCCTCTGTGCCCCCCACCCCTACCCCATGTTTGCCCACAGAGAGTGCTTGTCCCTGTGCACACGGATACCAGAGAGCAAGGGTGAGGTCTGGAAGGGGCCTGCCGAAGGAAAACCTACATCTTTCTGCCAAATGTGGTTTATTGGGAAGGGGGTTTGGGGTGGTGGGGGTGATGTGTATTTCACTGTTGATAATCTTCTTTTCTTTTTAATTAAGCAGAGAAAGTAAACCAAGGTTCTTATCAGACTCCCGGGCCAACAAACCCAACACAAAATGCCCCAGAAAAACACCAAATCCCTGAGCCTCCGGCCGCCCTCCTGCCCATCTCTGTGCATCCTCGATGTCCTCCCTGCTCCGTCTGCTGTCTTCATGCATCTATTCATGTTGCTCTGCACACACACACACACACACACACACACACACACACACACACACACACACCTGCCCAGAGAAGCCCTGAAACCCACCACCCACTGCAGAAGGAAATAGCTTCACATCAACAAAAACACTACTGAGCCCACCCTACCTGTCCCACCCTGGGGCAGGGTAGGGAGCGTATGTGTCCCTGCCATTGAGTTCATTCTACCTCGTCCTGGCCCCACAGGACAGAGGACTGTCCCCTTTGTGTTCTGAGGCTTTACGTCTTTTTTGTTCTGACAGTTTTAATGGAATATGCTTCAGTAGTTTGGTTAGCTTCAGAAGAGTGGTGCAGTTATCACCACTATCAATTTCAGAACATTTTCTCCTCATACGCACGGCTGTTGGAGTCCCCACTCCCCTCCAACTCCCCCTGCCATTCCCTGGGGTAATTACTCACCCAGCGACTGTCTATAGGTTGACCCGCTCTGGATTTCATCTAACGAAAATTATACAAAATGCCCACAGGAGGCAAACAAACCACAAACCCAGCAACAATGACAAAGGGAAACAGAGAAAAACCTCAATGGAAGAGAAAGCAGAAAATATCACACCTGAAACGACTTTAAAACGCGTCAAAGGGGAGCTCCTGTTACGGTTTTACCTAACTCTGTCTGCCATAATAGACGTTACAATGCTCTCATCTGATTGCAAGGTTCTCCACATCCCTGGGCCATTGTCAGAGAGAATTCCCTGGAGGCTTAATCCAGGTGAAGACCCTGCAAATGGCTTTGGGGCTTCCACTGGCATCCATAGCCTTCCCTAAACAGAGGTTTCATACTTTAAGCTCTGATACCATCCCCTCCTTTGGATCTGGATTTTATTACTTACAACCCTTGGATCACACAGGCTGCTGTGCTTCTTTTATGTGGACTTAGCTGGGGACTGTAAATCTGGAAGTAGACGGCCGCATCTCTTTCCTTTGGAGCCAGTGATGGGTTCGTACTGCTGGCCTTGCAGTTTGCAGTGCACCTGCTATGCCACCAGGCCTCCTTGAGGGGGGAGCGCAGGGGAGGAAAATGTGTGGAAAGCATAAGTAAATCCTGGCGCTCAGTTGGCAAGTACTGCTTAGTAGTGAGATACATGAATGCTAGAGGACTGCAGAAGAGTAGCCAACCCTGGCAGCAGAGATGGGAGGCTTCACAGGGAAGGTGTCAGACTAGCTGCTAGACAGCTGGAAAGGATGAGAGGGCATTCCCAACAGAAGAGAAAAACCTCAGAATGTGAGGGTGAGGGGTTTGGGTGTGGGTATGCTTGAGTTTCTTTCTTCCCTGATTAAGTTCCTGTTTCTGTGTGCCTCTGTCGCATCCATTTGTTAGCTATGCAAACAGCTACGAGCAAGTCAACAGTGCCCAGGAGAACTTGGGAGCTTGCCTCTTCCTTGTCTTCAGCGCAACACCGAAACCAAACTCCCCGCCGTAGAGTGGATCCAGACGCCTAGCAACCCTAAGGACAGGGTAGAATGGACCTGCGGATTTCCGTGACTCTTAACTGTCTCTGGGAGTAGAAAGGCCAGTCTTTTTTTTCCCCCCCTGTTCTTCAAAGTGCATCCATACAACATCCCCCAGCCAGTGGGAAGGAGCTGCCTTGGGGCTGATCTGCACTGTGGTCATTTCCCCGGACAAACCCAAAGAGAGTCACTTAGAGGAAGGTTCCCTGGAGAGAAAGGTGACATCACTCAGCCTGTAGCAGTCAGAGTCTAGGGTGCTTGGCAGGAGGTCACTCCCCTGCAGAGAGCTGAGGTAGAAGTGCCTCCTGCGCCTCCATTGCCTCACAGAGAGCTGGGCAGGCCCAGCCAGCTGCATGGTCTCTAACCAGCTGCCCTGGAACAAACAGAGCCTCCCTCCCAACCACGCTGGCCCCAAGGTTGCTAAGGCTGCAATGAGACACGAAAAGTCAGAGAGCGAAAGAAACTGAAACTTTCAAAAGCATGACGCTGCCCAGCAGCTACCCCTTCCACCACCCCGCACGCCCCCGCCCCCCCGTCCCCCCTCCTCTGCACCGTCTTAGCTCACAGAAGCAGTGACCTCACATCGCCGTGTGGGAAATCAGAAAACGTGGACCAGCCACACAATAGAAGCCATGCATGGGGGAGCCCTCTGGGGAAGAGAGGTCTGCAGTGGTGGGGTGGCACCCCCAGCAGCTGGATGGGCTCCTGAGGTGGGGATGGGAAGAGGCAGAAGGAGCTCTTTCCTATATTACTTGGTTTTGACTTGATGGCAGTGGGATTCCCAGCCCCCCTTTCATATAATACATATTAACATCCCTGTGGAAATAGCTATGTAGTAGACTTATTTGAGAAAAGAAATTTGCTGACATCGTTGGCATTTCTAGATTGGAAATGCCAGGCAATTGATGATGGCTAAGTAAAAGAAGGGTGGTGGGGGTGGCAGTGGGCCTTTCCCCCCAAAGCCTTGGGCTGGAAACTCCTTGGAGGACTGGGGAAGCTTCTGGGCAGGACCTGCCGAAGGAGGTCTGCTTGTGAGTGCCTCCAAGCGCCCCTGCTCTGTAAAAATCCTAAGCCAGTGAAAGAGCCCAACTTCTGGCTCAGTTCACACCGGCAGGTCTTTAGACCACTGGCCTTTCTCCCTTTCAAAGGTGTTCCCTTCTTTGAGACCATTCCAAGGGCCCAAATAAATTTTACCCAGAAAAATGTCTTTCTGTGTCTTTTAATTCAGAGTTTAGTCCCAGGTGATTGAAACTCCAACAAATGTTTCTAGGACATCTTTGGAGAAATGTGTCTTTGGCGCATGGGGGGTGACAAGGAACGCAGAAAGCCCAGCCCTTGAATGTATAGAGCCATCGAAGCAACCTTTACTCTGAGGGCCCAAAGCAGATAGCGGTTTGTTATGGTTTTCCTGCAGGTTCCAGTCAAAATCAGAGCTTTCATATTTCTGCTCCTCCATATTTGTATTATATTCTTATTGTTCCATAAGATTTTTTTCCAGGCTCATTCAAATGGGGCGAGAAAGAGGTTTGGGTAGCATGAGGGTCTTGAGGAGCTGCCCCCTTGTTTTAGAACAAAAATGTCTTTAGCCAAGAAATTGCAATAGAAATCAAATGATATATTTGTGTGTTCACCTGTGTATCTCTGCCTAGCGCAGAGCAAAAGGAGGTAGTTAGAATACAGTGATTCGAGAAAGCTCGTGGATTTATCCTTTCCTCTTAAGCACGGTGTTCCGATTAAGTGCCTTTAGTCCAGAGGAAGAAGAATCAAGGAGTGGATCAGGTAGCAGCTGCAGCTTCATGCGAAGTTGGGGAAGAACTGGAAACTCATGTAAACAACCCGTCACTGGCCGCATGCTAATCAGGCATTTGATGGGAGTTGGAGGTCACCAGTGAAATAGAAGGGTAACAGGAACTGGAGCTCCGTCCGCTCCACCACACGGGGGCGGCTTGCTGAGCCTGTGACTAAGCCTTGGGCCACTTAGTATGAAATACACTTAACTTCATTCCAAGCATCCCGTGAATGGAGAATACCCTGCCTCTGGTTGATGGCCTGTCCTTGGAGAAACCTCCGCTGGTGGGCTGGGCGTCGTGGCTGTTCTCGATATCTAGGGGCTAGAAGAGTAGGCTTGGATCAAGGAGGGAGACAAAAGAGGAAGCCATGAATAAATACAGTCTGTCTTCAATACTGGAATTTGTTAACATAGAAACCGTTCTTTCCCTACAGCCTGCATGGCATACGACTTCAAACCATGAAAGGAAATGAAATCTTAGATTGTGTGTTTTCTAGATTAGACCATAAGACTCATTTAGATTAGATGGAATTAGACTGGGCAAGGAGAGACCATTTCCTAAATCGGTCAGTAGAATTGTACTTGACCACTGGGCCGAGAATGCACCCATTTTCTGAATGTTTCCACAGTGAGGTGGTTTGAGGGTCCTTTAGGAAGGTAGTGGACCCGTGTGCACCTTCGTTTCCGACTTTGTATGAGTCAGTAGCATGGTTGGAGGAGGTGACCAGTAGGGTGCATCTAGTTCAGGGCTGGGCACCTAGCACATACTCAGCTAGCGACTCTCTCCTTCCTGATTTAGTGGGAAAGGAAATGGTTTGCTTTTGCTTTCAAATCCTGGATTTGGGTAGGGGACTCAATCCACAGGGACATTTACATTTTCACAGGAAACTGCAAAAGACAGGTGGATCTTGGACATTGTCTTAAGATGAATACTAAGAAAGATGGGGCTGCTTTTTGTAAAGTGAATGTATTAATTCAACCTCTCATCTTCTCCGCCCCATCTCCCCCTCCTCCCCCTGCCCCCCACACCCTTTCTCCCTGGTTTGCTTACTCCTGACAGTTCTGGAGGGGATGGATCCCTGCATAACGTGACCACGTTGCCTAGTAAGTAACACGGGGGCTGAGTTCCATTAGTCCCATCCAACTCCGAAGCTCCCAGCGAGTCCCTCCCAGCTAACCCGGCCAAGTGCTTCTCTCCCATGAGCTGCCATTGAAGATGGAAGAAAGATGCATGGACTTCCTGGGGGTGGGGGTGGGCTTGTGATGGTGGGAGAAGTACTGGACTTTAAACTAGAAGACCCAGGGTTAGGTCCCGGCCTTTCTACCTGCTTACCAGATAATTAGGACAAGTTGCTTCCTGTGTTCTGAGCCTCAGATGGCCTCAACTGACCAAGGCTGACCCAGGGAATTGTGGAGTCAAGGAAAGGGGAGTTCTCTGGTCCATGAATTGCGCAGTGCAGGGCATGCCGGGAGGGTGGGGCGGTGGGGAGGACCAGGGCGGGTGGTACTCTTGCTGTCGAGGCCCAAGCCAGCTTTGGATGGCCTATCCGTTATCAGAGGGTCCCAACTCCCCTTCCTGCCTCTGCTGTCCAGCCCCACCCCAAGCGGCGTGAGGATGAGACCCGTGCATCCTGGACCCCTCGGGAGGAGAAACGAGACGTGGCCCTCTAGCCTGAACTCCCTGGGGCCTCTCTGCTCCTTCTCTTGCAGATATCCTCCGGGAGTTTAATCCAAACCTCATCGGCTACGCAGTGGGTACCGGGGACGCCAACAACACCAATGCCTTCCTTAACCAGGCTGTTCCCGGAGCCAAGGCCGAGTACGGCGCTTGGGGCGGGGAGAGGGAAGCTGACCAGGGTGTGCTTATCCCAAGGGGGTGCTCATCCATCAGCAGGAATGACTCGAGGGGACCTCAGTGGATCTCCCACCTTGCGGTCTCTGTGACCGGAAGGGCAGCGAGAGACAGTGCAGCCAGGACAGAGCAAGCCCCGCCCCTGCAAGGCTGAACTCCAGGCCTTACTTCCTGCGCAGCGTGGCTTAATAGCTCAGCAACCCGGCTTATCTAGTTTCTTAAAGCGGCCATAACAGAGCAGCACTAGAGAGAGCCACACCGCCCAGCCACTTGCGCGGAGCAGGTCCCCCAACAGGTGAAGGGTGGCCCAGAATCTCAAGCCTGAGAGGACTCAGTGGCAGCCTGTCCTGTCCGTCCACCACCCTGTGATGGCACTAACAAAGAATGAGGTGGAGTGGTCCCAGAAGAAGTGTGCAGCCTTCCTGGATGAGCTCCATGGGGGGGGTCTCTCACCTGCTCCCAGAGCCCCCTGCCCCCACCCCCCTAGGTGCAATCTCCCGGCTCTGCACATGCCATCTTCTCGCTCAGACCCGCCACCTTCTAGTGGGTGGGCATGAACACCAGTCTGTCACTCAGCCTGGTTAGACTCGCCTGGGTAACAGAGACTGGGGTGGGGGTGGGGGGTGAGTCCCACCACCATATCCCGAGGTCACCATGCTGTGGCTCCCATGAACCCCAGGCCTTTAGAGGGTCCTGAGCTCATGGAAATCAGAGAGCCTGAGACCCTGCAGGGTGTATAGAGCCAGCCACCCACATGGGCAGTGAGCATGCATCTGGTTCCCAGCTCATTCTAAAAGAACTACCTAGATATGTTTATACCCCTCAGTGTGCATGTGAGAGAGAAGACCCACAACCCTGGGGTGGGGGGGGAGGGGAGATGAGCCCTTTTGTTCTCAGTATGTTTGAGCTTCAAACCCTCCATTTCCTGTCAACCAAAGAAAAATAATTTCTAAAGCATGCTTTCAGAGGTCTGGGCTGAGGCTATTTATGCAAGCCCTCGGAAGAGACGCGGGGTTCCTGACCTGGGACCCTAAGGCAATAGTGTGTGGAGTCCTAGCAGCGAGACCAGGGGCAGCAGACGTGTGTGCAGCACCCGTTAGAGCAAGCACAGACGGGCCTCCCCGAGCTTATTTGTCACAGTGACGCTGCAGAGAGGCCAGCCTCGCCAGAGGCTCTGCCGCAGGCTCCTGCAGCCGGTGATGCGGCCCCCTGCTCACGTCCCTGGGAGGACCACTCTGGGTTCGCTGGCTCCGCCCCAATGGCACAGCTTTCTTCTCTTCTCAGGGACCTCGTGGACCAAGCCCACGCTCTAGTGCAGAGGATGAAAGCGGACACGGTGAGTCAGCGTTACTCGTGTCGATGAAAACTCAGTCTAGCCCCCTGGGTTGGTCCCCAAGTGAAATGCCGAGATTCAGTGGTGCACAGTGACGTCTCTCAAATGCCTTCCCCTCTGACGTTCCGCTTCTGGCCTTCCAAGGGGGCACGGGCGTGTGGTGGGGGTCCGAGTGGACGAGAGCCGGAGGCTTCGCTGTGTGTCGCCTGGAGTCACAGGTCTCCTCTCCCCGCTGTGTAGAGAGTGGATTTCCAGCTCCACTGGAAGGTCATCACCGTGCTGATTGGAGGCGCCGATCTCTGTGACTACTGCATGGACTCGGTGAGCTGGGAGGGGCGTGCCTACTCCTTGCGCCTGATTTGACACAGGAACGATCCGCGCTCAGAACAGTGCCTGCAACAATCCTGGGATCGTTCAACTGCGCCTAGGCGTGGGAGAGAGAGCGAGAGCGAGCGCATAAACACACCTTATGCCACAATCCTGGGGTTTGGGGGTCCCTCTTTGGGTCTCTGGTGCCATGAGGAAGCATGTACGCGGTGCCCCCAGACCCCCAGGAATCCAGAACGAGAAGAAGCAGGACCCTCTCCTTTCTGCTCCTGGGCTAAAGCTCTGGCTGGAAGGTCTGATCTGCTGGCTGGCCCAGTTTAAACAACTTGGTATTGTCAAAGGTTCATCTCAGGGGGTCTCAGCTGGCGGCCAGGGGAGCGCAGTGCTCAGAGCTGGAGTCAGAAGGGAACCATGTGTGCACTGTTCTGCTGCCTGTCCGCCCTAACCAGCTCCTCCCTTTACGCCCCGCCCCCCCACCTGTCTCTTCCAGAAGACGTATTCCGCAGCCAACTTTTTTGAACATCTCCGCAAAGCCTTGGACGTCTTGCATAGAGAGGTGCGTGGGAGGCTTCCACAACCTGGCATAGCTCAAGCCTGCCAGCTGTGTGGGGGAACCAGGTGGAAGTAGCTCCTCCCTGGAAGGAGAGGGCAAGGGCCTGCTCTCCACCCCTTTCCAGAGGTTGGGGCCACCCTGAGGAATAGAGTCGGCTGGACCTCAGCTGGGAGAAGGAAGGCTGTGTGTGCCTTGTGTCCCTGGTGGTGGGAGCTGCTTGGGGTGCCTCTCAGTTGGCCCCAGGCTGGGACCTGTGTCCAAGCCATAGAGGGCCTAGAGCAGTGCTTCCCAAAGCGGTGATGCTGCCCAGTGGGGGCCCTGGAAAGATGCAGGGGGGCTGCAAAAACAGGCAGGCAGACTTTATCTTGGATATGGGCTGTGGTACAAAAGTTTCAACAGCCGAGTGGCGCGGGGGGTGGCGGGTGAGTAATTTTCTTTTTCCTGAAAAGGGGCCAAGTAGATCAAATAAGTTTGGGAGCCTATGGGCCCCCAGCAGCCTGCCCTCTCCTTGTCCCCTGACAAGGGCCCCCTGCTTCAGCCACCCAGGAGGGAGCGCTGGAGTTCTAAAGGCCCCCAACCCGTTCCCACTTCTCAGCTCACCAAGGCAGCTGGAGGAAACAGCCCCAGGGCTCTTCCCTCATCTCTGGCCTTGCTCATAGGTGCCCAGAGCCCTGGTCAACCTCGTGGACTTCATGAGCCCCAGTGTCACTCGACAGGTGTTCCTGAAGAACCAGGACAGGTGCCCAGTGCAGCAGGCCAGGTAGGCAGGTGCTGGCACCTGGGAGACACGTGTTCACCCTGGTCTCACTCACAGGTGCCAGGGACTCCTCAGAGCCTTCCTGTCTTGTCTCTCCATGTATCCAAGTCTCTAGAGGGGCACTTGCACCAGGACACCCCTTCCTAGAGCTCAGAGCCATGACCCTGATCCCTGCCCCCTTCCCTTACCCAACCTCCAGGTGCCAGGCAGGAGTCTCTGTGGTCCTGGGGGCAGGCTGGGACAAAGGCTGGTGTCTGAGAGGGTGAAGGCCAGGCCTGGGAAGGGGCCAGCGCAGGGCGGGTTGCACGTGTGCTCAATGCAGCAGACGGAGGACAACACACCAGGAGAGGAAGCACAAGCTTCAGCTTCAGAACAGCCTTGGCCTTTAGAGGGAAGAAGGGAATTGGGGCAGGAGGGGGCCCACAGGGAACTTACACCTGGGAGCGTGCTGTTTCTTCAGCCAGGTGGGGGTCCGTGAGTGCGTGTTCCGTTCTCCTTTGTAACTTACAGAGGATGTTCATTGAAGGACGCTTCTGCAGCCGGCCTCCTGGGCACCATGCTTAATGCCGCCTTAGCTCTGTGATATGTGACGGATCTTCTATAGGCAGGAAATGCCTCATGGTAGAAGCAAGGTGGTAGACAGTGGTAATGAGGAAGGACAGTGTGGTCCAAGGTGGTGTCTGCAGGCACGAGGGTCATGACTGCCGAAGACCAGCTCCGATGCATTTTTATTTCCATGCCAAGTTGGATTGGCTCTGCCTGGTTCATCTGCTCCGTGTAAAGGGTGGGAAGCCTAGTGCCTGCACCTGGTACTGGTCCTCTGTTATGTGAGTGTGTGCTTGCTCACGCTCCACGTTCCTGAGGGACTGGATCCTGTGCCCCTGCCGGGCTGACAACCTGCCCCAGGCATTGCATCCAACCCCACAGCACACGTGCTAGCTAACCACACTGGGCCAGGGCTCCCAGAAGTCACCCTCCCTGTAACCAAAGCCAGACCCACCCCGAGGCCCAGCCTCTGCATGGTCTGGGCTTCAGCTCTGGCTTCTTCTGCCTCCCTTTGTGCAGTCTTCTCTGTAACTGTGTTCTGAGCCCGCGGGAGAACTCCCAAGAAGAGGCTAGATTGGCCGTCATCACACAAGCCTACCAGGTGAGACCAGGCACGGCGGCTCTCCCTACCGCAGCACGCCCTCAACACACACAGCCGAGAGCTCCCCTGGGGGACCGCACAGGAAGGGGGGGACTGGCGATGGGACACCCACTCCCCAAACATCCTAGGTCCCTTTCACTGCCCCACCCTGAGGCCCAACGGCCCAGGTGCCCTTGGTGGCTTAACCCACTGGTTGGCTGGAATAGGACCCTAACACTGCACACCCCAAGGGCCAGCCTCTCACCTTGTACCTTTGGAGGTCTAGCTACGCCCTTTGGTCCCACCCCACCCCAGCTGGTCCATCGGAATGGGAGGATTAGGCACAGGATCACTTGCTGGAGCCCCGAGCCCCACTGCCGGGGTCTCTGCTGGGGTTCTGTTCCCTCCTGGCAGTCTAGCCGAGCCCCTCTGTGCCTACAGTCTACTCCCAACCCCAATGCAGCACTCGCAACGCTCTGGAAGGAGATCTGCAGTCAAACGTGGTTGTGGCCTTAAGGAAAGGACTGTGTGAGGCCATCACCAGTCCAGGGATAAGGGGACAGGGCTGTCTTCATGGTGCCCACCACCCTGCCCCTCCACTGACACCGCTGCCCACCCACGGCATGTGCTGAGCGGGCCCTGTGTTCCCCAGAACAGCATGCGTGAGTTGGTGGAGTCGGGCCGCTATGACACCCGAGAAGACTTCTCTGTGGTTCTGCAGCCCTTCTTCCAAAACCTCCGGGTCCCAGAGCAACAGGTGCGCTCCCTGCCCACACCCGTGGGGCTCCCGGGGAAGGCCTGCCATGCTCCACTTGAGAAAGAAACATGGGAGGATCCCAAGTGCTTCCATAAGTGGGGGGGGGCGTGGGAAGGGGGGTGGCACCATGGGAAAGACCAGGCAAGAGAAAGCTGCTCTCCACACTCAGCTCTGGGGGGTGCGGCCCGTGGGAACGTTTGGGTCACAGCTCCCGAGACAGCTGGTGTGGCGAGTTCCATTAGGACTGAAGACAGCAACTATTCTAGGGCACACCTACTATGTACTGCTAACCTCAGGGTGATGACTGACCTGAAGCTGAGCAATTCAAACCCACTAGCTGTTCCTCGACAGAGAGATGAGGCTGTCTGCTCCCATCAGGATGAACAGCCTTGGGTCCCCTGTAGAAGTTTGCTGCAGATCAGAATGGACGCACTCAGTGAGAGTGGGTTTGGCTGGAGGTTTGGTATCCCCCCCGGGCACGGTGCTTCTCGGACACTAGACCTTGTCCACCGCCCATCACAGGCCTGGAGCTGGGAAGTGGCTTTGCTAAAGCCCCGTGTGGAGGGAGGGAGGAAGATGCCGCATGGCCGATCAAGAAGGGGTCAGTGGACACGAGGGAGCCCCTCATGAGGACTGACACAGTAGCCGGAGAAGTGGACGCAAACAGACTGCCCATCATGAGGAGGGCCCAGGACCAGCGGTGTCTGTCCTGAAGGGGCAGAGCCAACACAACTACAAGTCCTTACATGGTGTTCAGCCTCCTGCCCTGTCCCACCAGGGCCCCCCAACACTCTCTGAGTCTTCAGTTAGCAAGAAGGGTTTCTGGGTTCGCTGTGTGCCACCTGGCCGTGCTCTTTGCCTGATGCGTCCACTCTGAACAGAAGAGATCAGAGAAAGGGCCGGGGGAGGGCTGGCTTCTGCTCACCGGAGCCTCTGTCCTAAGACCCTCCTCACTGGGTCAGAGTTGCAAGAGAGGCCTGTGCCCCCGAGTCATGGAGACAGGAGTCAGGGGGCACACGGCCGGGGGTTGGCCTAGATTCTCACACACTCACCCCCGCCCCCC
>NW_022103907.1:1443922-1446865 GCF_000313985.2 Echinops telfairi | reverse complement strand
CCACCCCTGCAGCGTGGCACCTTGTCCTGGGCCTCCCTTCGCAAGGGGGCCGCGACGAGAGACAAGCTGACTGCGGAGACTCTCTTTTCAAATAGGATGCCCGTGTGATTGTGCTTGGCCGGGCCATCACCCTCTCCTGTGGACTGGGCCTGGGCCAGGGGCTCTCAGCAGGTGCCTGGGAGGCAGACACTTCACACTTGCTCTGTGTGTCCCATGTGCCAACACTGTGCCCGGCAGTTTAAGCCTCTGTATTTAAGATTAAGTATTCAGAGTTTGTAAGGGAGACGCTAAGAGACCCACCCATCCACCCAGGTCACATAGCGACCACTGGCAGAGCCAGGAGCAGCCAGGCTCGCTGACATCAAGGTCCGAGTTCTACCCACTGCACTTGGCAGTGAGGATTTGGTCACTTGGTCAGAACAAAATGACCGCAACCACCTCTCTTTTCCTCCCCACCAGCTTCAGCCACTCGGAATGAAGTCAAACACCCTGAACCTGGCAGCAGTGATCCCCGTTTCTTGCCCCACCAAGGTAATCCAGAAGCACCTGCTGTTGTCCCTCTCCAGAACCCAGAACGTGGCTCCCCCTCTTCCCTGCACCTACCACCAGGGCTCCACACTGCCCACCTTCCCCACGCGCCTGGCACCCAGTGTCAGCCATGGAGCCGTGGGAGAGGGTTCCAGGGAGGCAGGAGGGCACAGGGAGAAGTGGCTGGGAGGGGCTAAGTGAGAGAGGTGGGTTTTTGAAAAAGGGCATGGGCAAGGCAGAAGCACAGCAAGAAGGCTCATGTTCACAGCCGCTGTTGGGCAGACGGGAACAGTCTGACTGCAGGCTGGGGGGATGATGAGCAGCCAGCCGGGCTCAGAAGTGGTGGACAGAAACCTCAGAGCAGGCTCAGGGATAACTTTCAGGTATTCTCTGTTTTGAGCCAAGATCCATCTGGTACCAGCAATGATATCCATGGTTCAAAGTCCTCTTCTGAGTCCAGTCTGAACCGCTGGCAGCAGCCTGTCTATATACTGCTTCAACTGTTGTTGGAGTAAACTTCAATAAAATTTTACGTACATGTGATATCAATAATACTGTTCTGTAATTTAAGCATCTTGCTAGACAGCTTTTCTTTGAAATGGGTACAAATCCAAATCTTTTCCATTCAGTTGGCCAACAGCTGTCTTCCAAATTTCTTGGCCTAGACAAGTGAGTGTTTCTAATGCTTCGTGAGCTTGTTGAAGCATCTCAGTTGGTCTTCCATCAATTCCTGGAGCCTTGTTTTCAGCTAATGCTTTCAGTGCAGCTTGAACTACTTCTTTCAGCATCACTGGTTCTTGCTCATATGGTGCCTTCTGATACGGTGGACTGTCGACTAGTTCTTTTGGGTACAGTGACTCTGTGTACTCTTTCCATCTTTTTTTGATGCTTCCTGCATCAGTCAATGTTTTGTCCATAGAATCCTTCAATATTGCATCTTGAGGCTTGAATTGTTTCCTGAGTTCTTTCAGTCTAAGATTTTCTGAGTGTGTTTTTTCTTTGGGGTTTTCTAACTCTACGTCTGTGCACATTTTATTATAATATTTGACTTTGTCTTCTTGAGCTGCCCTGTGAAAATTTCTGTTCGGCTCTTATACTTCATTATTTCTCCCATTTGCTTTTGGTGCTCTATGATTAAAAACAAGTTTCAGAGTCTCTTCTGATATCCACCTAGATCTTTGCTTTCTTTCCTGTCTTTTTAATGACCTTTTGCTTTCTTCATGCATAATGTTCTTGATGTCATTCCTCAGCTCACCAGGACTACAACTGCATTAGTACACTTACTAAATGCAATGTCTGATAGCAAGGCTATTCACGTCTGGTTAATGGTCAGAGGGGATGGAGTCACTTGAAGCTTACTTTACAAGAATACCCAGCAAGTGAATTTTGGGTTTCCACTGTCATCCATAGCCATCTGCAAACGTGGTGCTCAGAATTTAAGCTCTCATACAGTGTCCTCGTCTGGATGTGGATTTCATTATTTACAATCCTTGGATTACACAAGCTGATGTGCTGCTTCCCTGTGGATTTAGCTGACTTCTCAATTAGATGGCTGCTCATTTTAAGAGAAGTCTTTAAGACCTCAGACGGGATTCTTTCTGATAGCTGGGGACCCTTTGATTTCTTCACCCTACTTCACTATAGCACCCATATTTTCAGTGATCTCTTCATAAGGGCGAGTATTGAGTAGGGCCATAAGAACTAATTGTTCTTAGATGAGGGCTACAATATATGCCTCTGGTTTACTTTAGAGACATCCTTATCATTTTACAGGGGAACAGTATAAGTCATCCCTATGAGGCAGATTGTAATTCCACTGATAGCCTCATTAATTTAGCCGATAATACAGATTTTAAAACACTGTTCAAAACAGTTCAGTATACAGTTTTAGACTTAAATGCATGGATTGTTGACATGTACAGATTTAAAAATGAAGTGACTGGGCACTATTTACACAATGAGAGTTGGAGATAGGGCAAAACTTTCCATAATGCTCATTCATAAAGGTAGAACTATGGCTGCTGGGCTAAGATGTCGTAAAAAAGCAAAGAGAATATGAGACTAATAAATAGAGGGTAGGCTTGAGTTACCACAGTTCTTGTCTCTTTTAGGGGCCCTCTCTTTCCTTCTCCCTGTCCTCTTAACCTGAGACGTTTCATGTCTTAGCCATCGTGTCTCCTCTCTCTGCACATGCCCTCATTCAGAGATGAATCCCTTGCCAGTGTCCTGCTCAGCTGTGTTGTATAGGACGCCTCAATCTCCACCTCTATTTCTTTCCTCCCAAACACTAGACCAGAGGCACTGACTAAATGGATGGTCAGAGAGTGTCAACAAAGCAGAAGAACCAGAGACAGAGCGAGACACAGATGAGAGAGAGCAAGAGATCATTTCATATAATTTCATCTCATGTCCCCC
>NW_022103907.1:1436887-1442469 GCF_000313985.2 Echinops telfairi | reverse complement strand
CTTACACCCTCCTTGCCACTGATTTTGGATCACTTGCTGTTCCTTTGTCCCTGGGTTGGTTAACACCACTTCCTTTCCCCAACCTCCCCCTCTCCCATGTCCCTCATGGAACAATCAGTCCCATTGTTTTCTCCTCCAGATTATTTATCCCACTTATATTATCTAGATAAACCTGCAGAGCTAATAATATGCACAAAAAAACAAGACAGATCAAAACAAAGCAACAAAAAAACCCCTGAAACAACAAAAAATCAATGACAAACAAAAAAGAAAAGCCTATAAATAGTTCAAGATCTCTTTGTTGACCTTTAGGACTGTTTTCCGGTCAAGTCTGATGGGGTGCCAAGCCCTGGCCCCGAAGTCTATTTTTGGTATTCCCTGGGGACTTCCTTGCTCTGCTCCCTTTGCTGTTCTGTTGCACGCCCTTAGTGTTTTGCCTTGGTGTGGTGGGGTCAGACCGGGTGCAATTCCCACACTGTGTCTCCATTGTTATTCCCCGTAGGGCTATGGGTCAGTGAGGGATGTGGTGAGACTGTTAATGTTTATCGGAGCAGACAGCCTTACCTTTCTCCCATGAAGTCCTTAGTGGGCTCAAACTGTTGACCTTGTGGTGAGCAGCTCAAAGTGGAAAACACTACCATCACCCCCAATTCAACAAATATCCTTTCAGACAGTTACTTTTGGTTTTGTTTCGGCAGAGAATATCTATATGGGAACTAAGGATTTGTCTTCCCAAATTCTCTACCCTCTGGGTCTTCCTTATGTCTGTCCATGTTGTTCCAGTTTTCCAGGTTCTGCAGTCCTGGGACTTCAGGCTCCCCATCTGATGGGATTCCTCCTACCTCTCCTCCTACTTGCCTTTCCAGCCTCACCGCCACCACTCCATTCAGAGTCATTGCCATTGAGTGGACCCCACGTGCTAGAGAACTTGCTCCATAGGGTTTCTTGGCTGTCATCTTTACAGAA
The DNA here is from genome assembly GCF_000313985.2 of Echinops telfairi. Taxonomy (NCBI): domain Eukaryota; kingdom Metazoa; phylum Chordata; class Mammalia; order Afrosoricida; family Tenrecidae; genus Echinops; species Echinops telfairi. The sequence continues at coordinate 1,441,503 of NW_022103907.1, read as the reverse complement.
GCAGATGGCCAGGCCTGCTTTCCACGGCGCTGCCTTTCAAACACAAACTCGCTGTGCCATGCTGGGACCTCATTCTCAATGGACTTGTTACGACATCGCTCCCAAGGCATCACTGTAGCCCCTGCGTAACCTTCCCCTCTCTCCTACGGATGTGCTTTTCAACTGCCTGTCGAAGTCCATATAGTAGTAGGTCTGTAACGGCATTGAAAGGATCAGAAAATATCCTCCCTGCCCTGACTATCAAGTACTCCTACTTACCACCAACAGGATGACCTGAGTTAACTCCTCCCCAGACAGACAACCCTGGGTCACAGGCCTGGCTTCCAGCATGACTCATGTAGGTACTCTCTGTGACTGCCCTCTCCTGGGTGCCCTAGCCCGACTGCACACTCCCAGTGTGGTCTGGCTGGTGCCGACCAGAAGGAAATGACCACTCCTTCATTGTCGAACTGTTCACCCTGTGATGTCGCTGAGATGTACTGGACCCTTTCCCAACAGTCATGACTCCCATTGCCGACTCATATCGGGGCTGTCCGCCTGCCTGGACACAGGAAGTCACTGCCTCCAAAGGCAAGCCGCATGGCCTGTCGAAGCTTTACGGCTTAGAGCCCTTCTCTGTGCTGGCACGCAACCTGTGTCTATTTACTGATGCTAAATAAATAGAATCCTTCTTTCACATAATTTGCTTGACTCCAGACAATCAAAGCACTCCAAACCATGCATGTGCTATCCGGTCAGCGGCCAGTGGTCACTACAAACCCTAGGGAGCCCAGTCCACTGCCTGGACCCATTCTCATTATTCTTGTTCTTGTCTGTCCCATTCCCCCTGGTATTCTAGCCTCCACCTGTCTCTGGCCCCACTGGCTCTAGCTACCCCCCACTGCAACCATACCCTTTGAGTCTATGACTCTCCAGTGTGACTTCTCAGCATTCCCACAGGGAATTGTCCCTGTCCTCTGGCTCTTCCTGTGATGGTCACAGGCCCTAGGCCTTAATCCCAGTCCTTAGGCCCTAATTTGATCCAGTCCCTAGGTCCTAATCCCAGTTAGGGCTCCCTTGAAGTGAGAAAACAATAATTAGTGTGTACATAGACACACACACACACCTCATGAAGTCTTGTCTTTGAGAGCTCTTACAGCGATTCCTTGGCAATTATTTCCTTTCCTGCACACACTATCCCCTGGGACTTCACTTCTTTATAACTGCTCATGTCTCTATATCTGCCTGACTCTGTTGTCATTGTGTCATGGCTCCATTGTGCCTTCCTGGCACCCAGAACAAAGCTCTGGACACATGAGAGACTCAACAGACATTGGCCAGTTATTTATAGACTGTTCCCAGAACAGTGAATGAAGGTTGATGGGATGCTAAGTAGCACTAACCTGAGACCAGCCTACTTAGCCTAGTCACCGGCCGCTGCAAGCTCTCTCGTGCCTTGCCCAGTTGAGGATGGTCTGGAATGGACTTCCTTCTCTTGGCCCTGAGTGCTTCTCGTGAAAGGGTGTTCCCCCGACTTTGCTTCAGATAGGAACGCTGACATGCAGAAGGAAGGGGAGTGACTTTGTCTGGTGCCCTAAGGAGCTAGGGTCTGTGGGGGGGTGGGTGGGGGGGGGAGTTTTGTGCACATAGATTGTGTTTTTGCAAAGTAACTGCTGAGACCCTCTCTGCCTTTTCCTCCTTGGGGCACCAATGGGGTCTTTTACTAGCCTTCTCCTGGTGTGGGTATGGAAACAGGCAAGAGGCATGTCGGATCGAGTCCTGGCCCCAGCTCCATACTCGGTACGCATCAGGAATCGATGACTGGCTCCTCCGGACTTCAGTTGTTCCTTATCTGTCAAAGGGAGGCCCCCACGGATGGCAAAGTCAAATGTCTCCAGTGGGAATATGTTTGTGTGAATGGAGTTGGATGTACAGCAAGAGGAGGTGGTGGGGCCAGAACTGCAGACAGCACTCCCTCCTCCCTTTGGAAAGCTTTGAGGCTCTTCTCTGTATAAACACCATCCTGGCTCGAGGAAAGCAAGGTGAAACAAAGTGCCCCCTGGCCAGGGTCAGCCTGGGGCATACCATTTCCAAGCCCTGCAACGGGTCTCCCAGGACCACCTTCTTCAATGTTCTGGTTTCTCTTTGCTGTTGTTGTTAGATGCCATCGAGTCGGTTCTGATCCATAGCGACCCTTTTCTCAACAGAGTCAAATACTTCCCGGTCCTGCATCATTGTTGTTTCTGAGAGAGTACCCCCCCACCCCACCCAAATGGAGAAAAGCACCACTGGGTGGAACTGGCGGAGTACAAATCCCCCCACCCCACCACCACTACTAAGTGAGCATCAAGCAACTTGCTCTGAGTTAGTGCACCCAGTGGCATCACCTGGGAAGGTTCTCTCTGGTCACAGTGAATTTTTTCATATAAGCCATTTTACCCCAACCTCATATTTTGTGCTGGCCAGTTTAAGAAAACAGCATGTGGCTGTGAAAATTTGTTTCCTGCATGGGAAAAATGCCGCAGAAACTGTTGTGATGTTGAACATAGCTTACAAGGACAGTGCTAAGGGACAACCTCAAGTTTCAGAAAAGGTGAAATGTCGATTGATAACAAACGTCGTTCTGGACATCCGTCAACTTCCCAAATGGACTAAACTGTCCACTCGTAGTGCATTTGGAGTTTGTCCCACCAGGGCAGACTGTTCATCAAGCTTTCTATTTAGAGGTTCTGAAAAGATTATGTAACAGTATGTGACAAAAAAGGCCTGATTTGTGGCTGATGGGAGACTAGATTTGCCACCATGACAATGCACCTGCTCATGCAGCCATCTCAAATGGCTGCACCAGTTTTGGGCAAAAACCAGCATGCTTCTCTTGCCCTATTCGCCTCACTCACCTGACCTCACTCTGTGCAACTTCTTCTTGTTTCCTCAAATGAAGAGGGACGTGAAAGGACAGCAATTTGACTGTGTAGAAGAGGTGAAGAGAAAACGAAGGAGGTGCTGTCAGTCATCCAAACAGATGACTTTGAAAAATGTTTCCAAGAATGGAATCGCAGATATGACAAATGTATTAAGTGGAATGGAGAGTACTTTGAAGGTGGTAAGGTTGTTCTGTCAAAAAATGTAATACATAACTTTGTAAAAAAAAATCCATTTTTGGATTTTTTTTTAGTACCCCATCGTATGCTTGAGCACATTGTTGCAGCCACTGTGTCAACCCATCTTGATGAGGGCCTTCCTCTTCATCATTCTGCCTCTACTTGACCAAACACGATGTCCCTCTCCGGGGACTGGTCTCTCCTGGCAGCATGTCCAAAATATGTCAGTGTACTCTGGCCATACTTCTTCCAAGACAGATTTGTTTGTCCTTTTGGCAGTGCACGGGACTTTTAATGGTCTCTGAATGCACCGCAATTCAAATGCACAGACTCTTCCTTGGTCTTCCCTATCCCGTGTCTAACTCTTACACACAGAGGAAGCCGTTGACTATCCCATGACTTGGGGGTCAGCTGCACCACAGTCCTCACAGTAGCCTCCTTTTTCAACACACCAAAGAGTCTTGTGGAGCAGCTTTATCCACAAGCATGGATTATGGATCCAACCAAGAGGAAATCCTTGACCAGTTCGGTCTTTTCTCCAGGTGTTTCTCTGTGGTAACATGTTACCCTCAGAGCCCTTCTCCTCTGAGTGAAGTGTTTTGAGAAAGTGTTCCCAGCCCTGGGCCCACTGGGGTTTTTCCTGTTATCACCTTGATTAAATTGTTTTTCCTTCATTTGTTAAAACCTTTACTGACCCTTTTTAATACTTCCTCATTAGTTCTTTTTCTCCCTGTCTCTCCTCTGTCAACATCCTTCTTCCTTTTCTGATTAACCCCTCCCCTGAGACCCCGAGTTCTTGACAGGGCTTGTGGGATTAGGGAATCAGGAGGATGTTTTAGGAGAAAAAAACAAGAGCCCACATGCATGAAGCCAGCCCGATGGCGATCCGACATACAGCCAAAAGGAGGGAAAGAGAAATGTAGATGTGGAGAGACTTTTCTCCATCACCACGCTTTTTGGAATAAAGAGAAATGGTGAGCCACGAATCCTTTGCCAGAGAAATGACGGTGGAGCCGAGGATTGGGAAGATGAGTAGTGACATCCGCAAAAGCTCGAGCATGGAGCCCTAATAGGACCCTAGCCCTTTTGGGGGGATCTTTTCTTGAGCAGCCCTCGCCAAAGCTCTTCTGTGAATCTTCTAGGGAACGACTGAGACCGTGTTGATACCGTTATTTCTATTTAAATGCAGAAGAATCATGTTAACTAAGCCTAGTGTTGGACAGGATCGGTGGGTCTTATCTTTCCTAAGCCTTTCTCCATGCTAGGACATAACCCTATGGTTTCATTTATCTCTTAGGATGAACCCTTCCTGAGGACTCCCCGGAACAGCAACTACACGTACCCCACCAAGCCAGCCATTGAGGTAATCATAACCCCTGCCCACATCTGCCCCGCTCAGGCATAAATCATTTCCACTGCTTATCGCTGGCGCCACAGGGCAGGCTTCAGTGTGGTTTTTAAACAGGCATGGGCCTGTTTCACCTACTTAGAGCGGACATGTTACCAGAAAGGTTCCCAAACCACAGCGACCCAGGA
>NW_022103907.1:1434006-1435433 GCF_000313985.2 Echinops telfairi | reverse complement strand
GCTTGGGGCCAGCTGGGCTGGCAGTCGTGCGCAGGAGTGCTGGTGAGAAGAAAGCTTCATAGCTGGAGGTCAGGCTGCCGTCCAACTTCTCTGGACTCTCGTCAAGAGCCTGTGCCGTTGAAATGTCAACCCCCTCTTGTCCACTGTGGGTGTGTCTGTTCAAACGAGCCACTTGCCGCTCGTAGCTGTGCTCTTGACCATTTGTCCTGCGCAGGGACTTCTACTCTGTACGCCTGTGTGGGTGTTTCCCCAATCCTCCATTGGGTGCCTACCTGGAGCAGGTGTTGGGTCTGCAACGGTGGGCAAGAGGGGTCTAGATCTGCGGTCTTGCTTCTTAGTCTCACCTATCTTTGCTTCTGATGGTAGATGAGTTAAAGCCCCAGGACTAGCAGGGCAGTTTGAAGTCCCTGAGTATTGCCACCAGTTCCTGCACATGGCTACTTAAATGAAGATTTGGAGGTTCCAGTCCACCAGAGGTGCCGCAGAAGAAAGGCCTGGCAATCTACTCTAGATTGGGTTGGGGAGGTTGCCCTACAGGGCACAGGGCTACTCTGACACACCCAGGTTTGCTATGCATTGGGGTCAACCGATGGCACCTGGCCAGGAGGTTTTTAAATACCTTGCCACTTAAAGTAGACATTGATAGGCAGAGTCCTGGGTCCCACCCAGCCCCACTGAATCAGAACCTGCTATTTCACAGGCCCCCCCAGGGGGTTCAGACACAGTCATTCCCTAGCGACAGAAGAGCAGGCTCTAGTTCCAACCTGTGCATGGGTCATCTGTGTGAGAGCGCTTGTCCTTGGCTCACAATGACTCGGGACATTTCTAAAGTGCTCGGGGCTGTAGAGCCAGTTCTAAAAACTGTCTTTCCCTTGGATAGTTGTCATTGGCGCACAAGCATGCTGATTCCAGGCAGCCTTCCAAGCAGAAGAAGGAATCGCTCCGTGTGATCCATGGAGCCGTCTCTTAGAACAAATGAAATTACATTGGAAATAAGCATATATTTAAAATGAGTTCCTGTTTTGTTCCACCTGATGTGGGTTCCTTAACAAGGCTGATCTTCAAGGAGCTCTGGTGGTGGTGGTGGTGGTGGTGGGTTACGCATTCAGCTGACAGCCACAAGGTCATCAGTTCAAAATCCACCGATCCCTGAGAAGAAGTAGGAGGAGGCTGTCTACTCCTGTAAAGATGTTAAGTTTTGGAAACCCAAAGGAGCAGTTATATTCTATCTGATAGAGTTGCTATGAGTCTAAATCAACTTGATGGCAGTGAGATGTTGTTTTTTTAAGTTTACCTTAATGGTCATCTGACTGAGCACATGACCTAAGTTTTCAAAGGCTTCTGGCAACTGAAGCTCCAGAGGGTCTGCGAATAGGTCAACACCTATATGTGGAGCCCTGGTATGTGCTCAGAGTCCTGGTGGCATA
>NW_022103907.1:1428634-1432656 GCF_000313985.2 Echinops telfairi | reverse complement strand
ACATCCTGGACTCCCCTGGAGCTTGCATCTGGAGAGGCAGATCCCCGACCACCCAATCTTCTTGCCTGTCTCCTCTAGTTCATCAGCTCCAGCCTGCAGACATCCAAGTGGTGGCTGCCCTGGGTGACGCGCTGACGGTGAGTACTGAGCCACAAGCCAAAGGTGGGGGGCGGGGCGCTCAGACCATCGGGCCCCTTGAAGAATCTGCTCTTTGAGAGCATCGGTCCTCACCTTCAGCAGTTAGTCCACCTCTGTGGAAGGCTTACTGGTGCCAGACACGGAAAGGCAGCCATGGAGGCCAAGTCACCCCATCTTTCCACAGCCAGCTCAGACACCACCCCTCTTCCACACAGCCTCCTCAATCCCCAGAGAGGACAACTTCTCTGTAACCACTGTTCCCAGGCACTCTGTGTGTGTGTGTGTCTGTGTGTGTGTGTGTGTGTGTGTGTATGTATTGTAGCTCCTATCCTGGTCTTGATCCTGCCTTGATCTGGGAACTCCTCTCCACCCACCCTACCAAAGGCCTCCCGCCCCCATTTCAGGATGCCTTCTTTCTGATAGAGGTGGCCCAAGTTCCTGGGATATAACACAATCTCACTAACTGCATGAAACTAGCCAGTTATACATCTATTCCTGGGTACAAGAAACAACGCAAGCCATTCTGAAGGGGAAGAGGTGTGGGGCCCCGTAATGGTACAAGAGACATGTTCTGCTGGAAAACCAACCACAGAATGTGCCCAGAAAGATTGCAGACCCACGGGACTTTACAGTGTGTGTTTGTGTGCCCCGTGGCAGGGTACACGCAGGCTGTGACCCCTGATAAGCTATGGTGGAGTGTGGATAGATGTATGCGCATGGGAGAGTGAGGAGGGGAGACTGAACCATTGCAGGTGGGAGGCAGGGACAGGATTTTTAAGGGGGATGGATTATGCATTTTTTTTTAATCGTGTAGCTTCATTGATTAGGGTGACCATGTTGCCTTTGTAAGTGTCTAAAGAAATTCTCTTTTAAAAAAAGTTGTAGAGAGGAAATAGAACTGACAGGGTCTGAGAATGGGTCAGAGATTTCAGGGACTGGAAAAGCCAAGTTCAGCCTTGCAGAAAGATTGCGGGATGGAGTGGGTGACAGGCCAAGCCCGGGCCTTCAGCGCTTCACAAGTGGTGCGCCAGCCCCCTCCTTGGGGCTGAGGGTTTGCACGAACAGCTGAGGAGGAAGGAGAGGGAAGCCAGGTTCGCATGCTCCCAGGAGTCGGCAAGGGGCTTCTCTGCCCCTGAGCAGCAACTGAGACCCACTGCGGGTCAGAGGAGCAGGGAGGCCTGAAGAAAGGAGTGGGTGCAGAAGAGTCGGCCAGTAGCCCTGTTCGTGAGAAGGGCACTGAGGCAGGAGGTCAGGCACCAGGCCATCCATGGGGGGAGGGGAGGGAGATGCTGGGCACGTGGCCCATTGTCAAAAGAGAGGGGTGGGTGTCAGCAGGAAGGCTCCGTAGGGCTTGACTGTGGGTTGTAGTGTAGGGGATGGAGGAGAAGAATGTGTCAAGGCCACTCAGAGTTAAGGATCCTGCGGCCCGACGAGAGGTCAGTGCAAAGGGCAGGTCCAGGTCTGCAGCAGGGCGAGCGGGACCTTCCCCCATCGTCCTCAGCCTGCCCTGCCGCCCACAACCTCCTCTTTGCCTTCACAGACAGCAGTGGGAGCCCGGCCAAGCAACTCCAGTGACCTGTTAATGTCCTGGAGGGGACTCTCGTGGAGGTGAGGTGGTGCCTCTTCTATTGGTGATACCCCTCACGCAGGCAGGACGGTGTGTCCCTCTCCAGAGAGGGAATTGGGTCAGAGCCGGGAGGCGCAGGAATACGCTCCTGTTAGTCCTCGAGGGTGGTGGGGATAAGAAGTCAGGGCTGCAGCTAGTGGGTGTGGTTTGAAGACGTGTGCCTTCTCGTCCTCAGCATTGGCGGAGATGGGAGGCTGGAGACCCACACCACCCTCCCCAGTAAGTAGCAGCGTTGGCGGGAACCATCACCGTCGCCATCAGAACCCCTGAGGGTGGCCAGGCCTTCCCCTGCAGGGAGGGACAAGAAGGTGGCCTGTAAGGAGGGCCGTCAGCAGCCCCGGGCAGCTAGAATCCCCATGCCCATGCCCGTGTCCCAACACTGCACGTCTACCTTACTGCCCAGGGGAACCTCTGCTGCCCCTTACCTGGGCACTCTGCTTCTTCCCTCCATCAGACATCCTGAAGATGTTCAACCCTCAGCTCCAGGGCTTCTCAACCGGCACCCAGGCGGAGACAGCAGGGCTGAACGCAGCCGCGGAAGGGGCCCGGGCTCGGTGAGTAGAGGCAGGTGGGCGTAGGAAGGTAGCGTGGAGGGCACAGGGCAGGAACCTGGAGTAGAGAGAGGCAGGGCCTGCCCTCCCTGCGTCCCTGACCGAGGCTGAACCTTCATGCGGTCATCTTGCCGCAGCGCAGGCTGCCTGTGTCTGCGATACCCTCCCCACAGGTGGGCAAACACGACGAGGCCGCGTTCATCCCGCACGCAGCTCGTTCACCTGTCCTCACGTCCGTCTGTGCAGAACTCACACACACCCGCCGTTAATTAGCCCCAGGAACGCAGCCGGCAAACAGTAGGCAGAAACCCAAGCTCGCTCTTCCATAGCTGCTGCGTGGTGAGAGATGGATGGTCAGAAGTCATGTCACCGGGCTGGCGGGCTCTGCTCCCCTGGCTGATGCTGTCCCACTGTCCACCAGCAGCGTCAGGACGTCAGGGTCCCAGAGTCCCTGGGAGCATGAGATGAACCAGGCTTGGTGGCTAGGCCCCCTCGTGCCACAGACCAGCCCTGTGTCCCTTCCGATGGGGCTCCCTGCAGCTGCCTGGGTCTGGTGCTCAGCCCTCTGCTCCCAGACCTCTCCTGCCACCCCCGTCCTCTAGGGGAGCCAGGATTCTGGCTGTTCTGGTATCAGTGCCTTCGGATGACCTTTCCACCTCTCCTCACTCCATGCTGATGTTGGGGTGGGGTGAGCTTCAGCAAAGAGCTTCCATCTCCCCAAGGAACATTCACTCCCTTGAGCCAAATGTTCTCCCTTGCTAGCTTGGACAGTTCCACGGAGTCCCCACCTGTCCAGGTTTCTATTGTCCTGACCACAGGCCTCCTGAGGCTTGGTCAGCACGGAGTGCCCAGGGGATCCCTCGTGGCTGGGTGGGCCCTCACTCATCGCTCTGAGATGTTGTCCTAGAGCAGAATCAGGACCAAAGACCAAGTCACCCACGGCAAAAGGGGCTCTGTCCCCTGGCTGAGGCAGTCCTCATGCTGGCTCAGACAGGCACTATGATGGGTCACAGAGGCTTAAAAAATGTCCTGACTGCGTGAGCTGACGGTCACTCAGTAAGTCACCAGAGGAGAGAGCCCTTGGAGGTGGCTTGACAGGAAGCCAGGCTGGGTCCCGGAGCAGTCCCAGCGGGCCCACTGGCTCAGCTCAGGTTCCCTGCCCCGCAGAGATACAGGTCAGCCCCCTGAGAACTCAGTACAGAACCTCCCATGGATGTCACCCACCCCCATCTCCTTCCGGCCCCTGCCTCTGAACCTCCAAGCCTTCCGTCTGCCCCCGGAGCAGTTAGAGTTGTTGCCCACTACACCACAGCACGGTGGCTGCTTGTTTTCTCTCCGACCTCCGGAGGAGATAACAACTGAAACGCCTGACCGGGTTCATTGCTTTTCTGCATGGAACATGCTGGGGATTTGCTTCGTACAAGGATTGCTAGGCTCCCATCACCAGGGAAACTGCACCAGCTGGGCTTGCTCATTCCCACCCCCTACTCCACTCCCCCCACATACACACACATACACCACCCACCCACCCCCGCCGCCGGAAGGTGGGCCCGTGCTCAGCTGATGTCTCAGCGTCACAGGAAGCCATGCCGGCTCCTCAACATCATTCGTGAGAGGAATTGATTTTTTCCCCAAAGGCTGCGCTCTATGGAGCCAGGATATCAATAGCTAAGGACTGTGATTATCATCATTTTATGAAGATACGC
>NW_022103907.1:1416342-1427290 GCF_000313985.2 Echinops telfairi | reverse complement strand
AGGAGGAAATCACGTGGGGGAAGTCAGAGGTGCGTGGCAGTGCTGCAGACTGAAATAATTTAGCACTTTGTCATCCATGGAGAAACTGGGCCATCTAAATACAGGTGCCGGTCTGGAAGGCACCCCAGAATCAAGTCCATCGTTTCCCCCTTATAAGATGAAGAAACACAGCCTAGCAAGAATCAGTGGGGGGCCGGGGGGAGCCTACAGATCAAGTCAGAAGGCTGGCGCTGTGAGTCCCCAGAGTAGGACTCTTCCTTCCAGGAGGAGAGGGATTGGGAATGGATCCAGGAGCTCCCAGAGGAGGCAGGACTTGACCTGAGACCGAGGGATGAGAACAGAGCTGGAAAGAGAGAGGAAGAAAGCGTGCCTAACTCCCCCATGGCACGTGTTAGTGCTCATCGCTCACGAAGCCCCCGGTCATGCTTTGAACCTGTTACAGGGTCCCAGGCACTTGTGTGGTCGCCTTTACGTGGGGCAGGTTTTCCTTGGAACCATTGAGCGGTGCCATCAATAGCAGTAGATGTGGGATAGGATCCCTCATGGGCGACTTCTCTTAATGAGGTGAAAGAGCAGGGTGGCACCCTGTGTGCTTGGCTCCGCACCCCACTCGCTGAGGGCGGGGCGGAGGTGGAAGAGGCCTATCCTTCCCCACCACTCCTTGATGACTCTGAGAGCAGCTTCCATGGGCCATATAGCCTTTGCTGGCGTGACTTCTCGTCGACATAGCTTTTAAGAAAGAAGAGACAACAATTTTGTTGAGGTATAATTGGCATGCAATATGTGCACAACTTGAAAGCTCACAACTCGTTAAGTCTCGCTATGTTAGACACTTGAGAAACCATTACTGCCATCAAGACGCCACACATGTCCATCACCCCGAAACATTGCTTCACGGAAACTCTCAACTCCCCTTCCGCTCCTTCCCTGTGAATATCTCACTGAGGTCCCGCCTCTGGGCCCTAGCCGCTCCTGCTCCGTGTCCGTCAGCACGGACGAGCTTGCCTTCTCCAGAAAGGTGTGTAAATGAGACCACGGGGGAGGAGCTCTTTTTTCCCCGTGACTGCTTTCATCTCACAAACATCGTTTGGACCTGTGTTCATTTGCTGGTGTGCAGCCATCATCGTTCATTCCTCTTCCTGGCAGAGCAGCGTCCCTTTGACGGACTGTCTCTCCTATCCGGAACACCAGATGACACCGTTTTCCTGGTGGGGACATCTGGGGAATGACGGAGGAGGCTTGTTGTCAGTTGTCCCCTCCTGGTGACACCCAGGGAAAGTCAGAACCCGATGTCCCAGCCTGTGTGAGTCTGGGTTGACTAGAGAAACAAATCCAGAGACACTCATCTGTGTATAAGAAAGAGATTTATATCAAAGAGCAAGTCCACATTAAGAAAACATCCCATCCCAGTCCAGCTCAAGGCCGTAAGTCCGATATTAGCCCATATGTCAATACCAGTTCATAGACTCCTCTTTAGATTTATGCAGCCATGCAATGATGCTGGATGCAGGAAGATCACAGGGTGGAAAGTCTTGTGGCTCCAATGGCGGTGGGAGCATCCCAGCGCTAGCATGGGTCTCCACGTGGCTCTTCCAGTTCCAGGGCTCTGGCGGCATCAGTGTAGCTCCATGTGGCTTGTCAGCAGGAGGATGAAGCAGAGAATGTTGAGACAGAGAGGGTATCTGGCCTCCAGTGAGCTACTTAACTCCTTCGCACCTCCAAAATGAGGTCATCAAGCTGCGACCTGATTGGCAGGCTAGACTCCACCCCTTTGCAAGTTGACAGGAGATTAAGTAACTCACACGGTCTACTATTGCCAATTCCCTGGTTGGTCGCAGACAGGACCATTGTGATCCGTAGGGTGATTCTCAAAAGCAGATCTGCAGGCCTTTTTGCGTGGTCCGCCTTAGTGTAGAAGTTCCACAAATACCTGTCTAGCCTCATAGCAACAGGCAGCCCTCTCCTGATGGACGAGCAGCGGCAGTGGGTGAGGTGTGATGGACTGGGATTGGAACCCAGGTCGCTGACGTGGAAGGCAAGGATTCTACCTCCTAACTCATCCTGTCTGTATTGGTTGGAAAGACGTGAACACACGCATGCAGGTGAAGTGACAATAAAGAGGGGACCCTCTGAAGTCACTACAGAGAAGAATCAGCCAGGGCTGTAAGGAGCAGAGAGCAGGGCCTAGAAGTAAAGGTTGAAAGGGGTCATTGGGCCCGAAACAGAGAGAGCCGAGGGATAATTCAGAGCTGTGACGTGTTTCAATATGCAAGAGGTGGTTTTTAAAACAAGGATAAGAAACGAACAGACTCACGGTGCAATGAAAGAGCCTGATAAAGCATAAGGGCAAATCCTTGAGGGGCAGATTGCCTGGGTCCTAGCCCTCGTGCCCACGGAGGACCAGGAACCCCTAGAAGAGGCAGTTTGGGGACAGAAGAACTGTGGCCGAGGCTGTGTGATTGTGGCCCTCAAGTTCCTGCAAAGATCTTTAATACCAGGCAGAAACGTCTTAAGAATAAAAAGCCTTTCTGGACATGCTGAGTGTTTTGTACCATTCTCCGGAAACCCTTGTTTTCCAAAGCCCAAATCCCACAGTCCAAACCCTTGCTCCTCAGCCAGCCTGAGCCTCCCCTTCTCTCCCCCTCGTCTAGAGACATGCCGGCCCAGGCCCGGGACCTGGTGGAGCTGATGAAGAAGATCCCCGTGAGTATGAGGCCATCCCTCCAAAGAGCTGGGTAGGGTGTTCCAGCAGGAAGGGTGTCACAGCCCTAAAAGAGTTCCCTCTCACCACAGGGGCACCTGTTCTAGGCTTGTCTTCCTTAAGAGCCAAGGATACCGATGAGAAGCAGGCCTTACCGGACAGGCTCCCCCTTTGCCTGCCCTCCCTGCCCCAGGCTGCCCACCACCACTCCCACAGGCTGGCTGCAGCAGGGAGAGGTGCAGCCCAGCGGTGGCGGAAACTGGGGCTTTGGCGGCCTCCAGCTGCTTCCCCCTGTCTGCAAGAGTTGGCTGGTGGCCCCCTGTGATGTAAACATTGGCTTCTAAAAATAAGCCGCTCATTCCAATTCTTCCTTCTTTCCTGCTCAGCTCATCCAGCCCCTGGAAAATCCTCCCTGGCACTCTGTGTTCCTGCTCTGTGTTTAGGCCCTGGAATTCTGCTCCTGGCTGGAACCCTTGGATGGGGGTGGCTGGAACGGTTGCAGGCTCTCTGTTTGACCAGATGACTGGGAGATCTTCCCTTCCACCTCTCAGTCGATGACGAAAGGCTCTCTCGCCATTTCCCTCTCCCGGGCCTGCGCCCAGAGAACTCTTCCAAGACATAGCTCTAGACGTTCGCTTCTTCTCGTTAGCTGCCATTGAGTCTGTTTGACCCACACTGAGCCCACGCCCGGTCCAGCCCTGCACCAGCTTCACAGTCACCACGGTGCCCGAGCCCCTTGTCTCCACCACAGGATCCATCCACCTCGTGGTCCGTCTTCTTCCGTGGTGTGTGCGTCTCCACTTTACCCAGCATGCTGTTTTCCTCAGTCCAGGGACTGACCCCTCCTGAGAACCTGTCCAGAGCATGTGAGATGAAGTCCCACCCTCCTCACGTCTAAAGAGTATTCTTTTCCAAAACAGATGTGTCCGTTTTTCTTTTTTCTTCTGACAGTCCATGGCATCGAGTCTCCTTCGGTCTTCCTGATTCCTTGTCCAACTTTGGCCCTCAAATGAGGTCTTTGAACCCACCATGGGCGGAGTCAGGTACACCTTAGTCCTCAAAGGAGATCCTTGCTTCTTATCACTTTGAAGAGGCCTTTGGTGGCAGACCGACCCGGCACCACCTGGTATTTGATTTCTTCACCGCCGCTTCCAGGGCGGTGATCGAAGATCCTAGCACAATGTGATTCTCGAGGCCTCCAGTCTTTTCTCTGTGGATCACGATGTCGATCGGTCCATTGGGGAGGATGCTGGTTTCATGCTGCGGCTTAGTCTGCGCTGGTCTGTGAGCTTCATCTGCAAGTGTGTCAAGAGCTCTTCGGGTTCAGCAGCCAGGTTGTGTCACCTGCCTACTGCAGGTGGCTAGGGAGCCTTCCTCTCGTCCTGATGTTGAATTCTTCCTCCTGGGGCCCAGCGTCTCTGATGATCTGCTCAGCATCCAGGCTGAATAGTGTGGTGAACGCGCCATCAACCCTGATGCACACCTTTCCTGATTTCAAACCCTGTATCTCTGCTCAAACGACGGCCTCTGGTCCATGGATAGGACCCCCCAGGAGTACAGCGAGGCGTTCTGGAATTCTCATCCTTCCCGTTGTTACCCTAAATGTGTTCTGACCACACAGTCAATGCACCGTCAATAACACGCAGGTCCAGCTCTTGCTGGTGGTCTCTGCTTTCAGCCAAGATCCGTCTGACATCAGCAAGGAGGGCCCTCATTCTGCATTCTGTTTAAATCTGGCTCCAATGTCTGGCCATCCCCTGGGATGGACTGCAGCATTGGCTTCTAGAGGCACCTTGGGCTCTTGGCTCCTTTAAACGCTCTGAGATCCCACTTCAGGGGCGTGTTCATCCACTTGGCCTTTCCCGGGCTCTAGAACCTATGGGGCACATGCACTGGATCTCACCACAGACTGCAGCCTTCTAAAGAGACTTTCAAAGGGAAAAGAGATGTTTTCACTGTGGAAGCAGATACACAGAGACACCCAGGTACACCTGCACGTGCACAGGTACTCACACGCACCGGTCCCGCTTTCTCTGTGGAGCTCCTTTGCCAGACGAGGGGGGTGGGTGGGGCTTTGAGGAGGCCTCACATAGTGTCTTCTCTCTGCTCTGATATAAGCAGGATGGAAACGCCTGGAGGTTGTCTGGCCTGGTGAGCACTACGTGCAGGTGGCTCTCCCCAGGTCTGACCTCCGCGTCTTCTGTCCCCTCAGGAAATCAATCTGGAGAAGGACTGGAAGTTAATCACTCTCCTCATCGGGAGCAACGATTTGTGTCATTACTGTGAGAATCCGGTATGCTCTGATAAAGGCCCTCCGGGACCTGGGAAGTAGAGTTGCTGACCTCTGTCAGGATCCTGCTCAAGGGCCACGACCCTTCCCATAACCCTCTACCATTGGCATCACCCTTGCCTAATCTCCAGGCACCTACGTCTGCCCAGGTGGTCCCTGGCCCTTCCCCCTGCCCCAGTGCCCCTCGGAGAAGGGCTGTGTTGGATCCCCGGCCCTTCAACCTTTGCGGTGGTGTGTTTTCTAGGGAAGGGAAGACTAGAGCAATGCTACAAGCAGAGATTGGACAAAGCCGGACTAGTCCTGAGAGTGGCTGGGCGCCCTTCGGGGACATCACAAGCTGACCAACTCTAGCAGACAGGCCTGGGAACGCCAGACCCCATTCCTAATGTGGTTTCTCTGGGGAAATAGGCTCAGACTTACACCCTTTTGGAAGTTGTCACTAGGAATCTATCTCTTTCTCAGTTGGGGACAGCATAGACATATTTAGCCCAAACAGGCAGCTGTCTCAACTCAAAGGTTTCAGGAAGCCGCCGAATAGTCCTGTGTGTGGAGGGGTGGAATTTCTCACTCCTTGTGCCTGGAGGAGGCCAAGTACCGAAGGTTGATGAGAACCTTCAGCCCCCCACCCCCCAACACCCCCCCGCCCCAGGTTTGGCCCCTTCAAGCCTCTTCACTCCTGTTCTTTCCTTAATTTCTCAGACTCCAGAGTCAGAAGTAATCCAACGCCGGGGGGATTTTACTGCTCTGATGTCCTGACCTCCAGGACTTCCTGGAAACCCAAAGTGCAGCTGTGCCCACTAGGGGACACTGGGTATAGGACTGCCCTCTCCTGGCTGCAACAATCCCCCCACCCCCCAAGTCAGTCTGCCATGGTGCGATGGCTTGCACGTTAGTGTGACGCTCAAAGTTATGCCACTAGTATTTTGAGCATCAGTGTGGTCACTGATGCGAGATGGGATTTGAAGGAGACGAGAAGAAACGGCTGGACTGCTTACTTTAAGATAGCAGCCGGGCAAACTCTCGTAGGTCACAAGAGAACACCGTGCAGTAGAGTGCTGGGAGATGAGCCCCACGCTGGAAAGCCGCAGGGGAGCTGAGCATGCTGGCTGTCGTCAGGCTGGCCCAGGACTGGGCGGTGTTGTAGCCCGTTGTCCTCGGGGGTCCCCAGGAGTCAGAGCTCACCCAACGGCAGCTCACAAGGACAACCCACAAATATCTGCCCTTCAGGCAAACAGGTTTCTGTCCCCAAGAGCACCGGCTGCTGAAGGTCACCCCCGGGATGACCTCAGCCAAGTGTGAGTAGCTTTATGAACCTAGACCAGAACGTCTGGTCCTCCGAGGGTCCCGAAGGTCATGGTTGTCTTCCCAGGCCCCTTGCCCTTAGCTGGGCCCACATATAGTGGATGGAGATGGGGGTGGGACACACAGGTGTGGGGCCAGCCATGGATGAAGAGCTAACCTGGTTGGATTAGCAGCTGTGTGGACCCTTGGGGTTTACACTTGACCGAGAAGCCAGAATAGCGTGAAGCGTTCTTTAGAAGGAGGCTATAAAATCCTGACATCTGTGTCTGAGAGAAGGTCACTCACTGCCATCCAGCTTTTCCCAACTTGCTCTCCACTCACAACTGGTATGCTCCCACGCTCCCGCCTCCGGCCAGGGAGGCTGGTCAAGCTGGTGGCCGGGCCCTAATCACCCTGGCGAGGAAGGGGGTCAAAACCAGTGCAAACATAAGGTTGGGATTCCTCAGTGTGTACTGTCTCCTTGCCTATTGCTTCTTCCATCTCTGGGCTCCCATCACCCTTTTTGGTGGCTGAGGTCAGGCACCTCATCAACATGACAAGGTATCCAGGGAGCCCCCTGGCTGGGTACCCTGGCAATTTGTCTCAGGAAAAAGAAAAAGAGTGAACTGTCTGAGCTGCCACCCACCAGGTCCTCACTCTTACCTCCTGCGGGCACTTAGGTTTCCAGCTGTGTAGGAGAACTAAGTCCTCAGCTTCCTGTAGGACCAGTGTTCTGCTGACACCACCTAAGGAGCCCAGGACCATCCCAAACACTCGGCCATGCACTTCGTGCTAGAAACCAAAGGCTGAGATTAGCCAGCAAGCATCTTCTGAGCGCCTGCTATGTCCCCAACCCTGACCACTCCCCAGGATGCTATGGAGACAATCTTAAGTCAGCCTCCGGTGGAGATGGGTCAAGGGAGGAGACCCTGGGCTGATCTTGAGGCACACCAGAAGTCAGGGTGGGTGGAGAGCGAAGGGTCCCAGGCAGTGGGACCATGAAGGCGCAAAGCTCAGAGGAAAGAGAGCATGTGGTTGGTCCTTGGGAGCTGGGGAGACTGCGGTCAGCTGGTGGATGAGGCTGCGAGAGATGTGCTGGAGAGCCAGCAGGGCCCAGCACCACCAGAGTCTGCCTTTGGGCTTGAGATAGTGTGCATTGGGGTGGGAGTAGGGAGTGTCCGGAGGCTCCACTAAGGGTCAAGGGACAACTTTGGACAAGTGATCTTGGGTTGTCCAAGTAGCATCAACAGCTGGGCTTCCTAGCCTGGCCAGTGCCACAGAAATCCTCAGTCCCCACTCTGCCTGTGGCCCAAGCCCCCAGGGCACACCTGTGCTAGGTGCTACCTGCCCTGGTCCTGTTCTCCAAGTGGAGGCCAGAGATGGAGGTGAGCCCCCTTTTGTCTGCACAGGAGGCCCACACCGCTCAGGAGTACGTTCGGCACATCCAACAAACCCTGGACATCTTCTACGAAGAGGTAGGAAAAGGCGGCTGCACTTTCCTGAGCACACTGTCTGCCCTCAGTGCGTGTAAAGGGGCTTCCTTCCCTGCGTGCATCCGCGCAGACTGTGCTCAATAGGATGCACATGGGCAGAGATACCCACACGGTGTGCACATGCGTGGTCCTGGAGGGAGCTGGGGGCTCCTCTGCTGAGAGTCAGATACTATTGTATGGTGGCTGAGCATTTGTCCTGGGAGCCAGCTGACCTGGCTTTGTGGCATTGTGACTTTTCAAGCACTGTGGCTTTGCCAGCACTGTGATTTTGAGCAAGCTAATTCTGTCTGTCCCCCCTTCCCGATCTACAATGCAGGCTCAATAAAGAAGATTCTTCCATGAAGGAATGAGTCAGCCAGGGTGCAGTACAGCACTGATGGAACCCACAACTTTCCTCTAGTTCTTTAATGCTTCCTCCCTCCACTATCATGACCCCAGTTCTACCTTACAAATCCAGCTAGACTGGAGCATGTACACTGGTCCAGATAAGACACAGAGAATCCAGGACAGATAAACCCTCAGGAACAGTACTGGGAGCAGCAGAACCATGAGGGTCAGGGGACGGCAGTGGGAGAGAGGGGAGAAACAGGGAACCAACTACAATGATCGACATATAACCCCCTCCCCAGCCCTCCCCAGGAGATGAACAACAGAAATGTGGGTGAAGGGAGACAGCAGGTGGTGTAAATATGAAACTAATAATAATTTATAATTTATCAGGGGTTCACAAGGGTGGGAAGGTGGGGAGGGAGGGGAAAAAAGAGTAATTGATACCAAGGGCTCAAGCAGAAAGAAAATGTTTGGAAAACAATGATGGCAACATGTGTACTAATGTGCTAGACACAATGGATGTATGGATTGGTATAAGAGCTATAAGAACCCCCTATAAAATGCTTTATTAATAAAAGAAAAGAAGGAGAAGATTCTCCCACACCATACAAGCCATAGCTCCCCTCTGGAGCTGTGTCCTCACTGGCAAATTGAGAAGGGGGAGGTTGGACGGTACAGGAGGCTCCCTCCTGTACTAATCAGTGTCCTTCCACCCCAATTGTGACTAATGAATTCCCCTCTGCTCCCGACAGCTGCCGAGAGCTTTCATCAATGTGGTACAGGTCATGGAGCTGGCTGGCCTGCACCAGGGCCACGGTGGGAAATGTGCCATGCCGCTGGCTGCTCAGTAAGTGGTGGGTCCCCTGGGGTTCACAGGTGCCAACGTGAGACCAGTGCTGGCGAAGCCAGATCCCTGGCATTGCAGTTATCCAGGCACTAGGAGAATTCTCTAGAAATGCCTCTGCTTTGTTGAGTGTATCTAAGTCCCTTCATTTCTCTGGGCCCCAGCATGCTATTCTTTGAAGAGAGGGAGATGGAGCAAATGACCCTTAAAGCCCCTTGACATTGTCTGTGATTCCCAAGTCCAACTTTGGGGAGCTGCTCCTTGTTGAGCGGCAGCACGGGGCAAGGAGCCTTCAGAATAGCCACCTCTGGTCTCAACCCTCCCTCTAGAAGCTGTGGGGCTTTGAACAAACCACAGAGCCTCTTGGGGCCTCTTAAGACTCACCTGTAAAAGGGGAGGGGTAGCATCTTCCTTGCTAGTCAGTTGTGAGGTCGAGAGAAAGTGCACGGATGGCAGTGGGCACACATAGGGTCACCTCTCCATAAATAGTAGCTTTTATCACACCGTGATGTAGCTGCCTTGGGATCCAGGCTTGGGAGTAGGTAGTGGTGTACAAGTCAGGCATTCCCACCGGGGCTGGAAGTCATCAGAGCTGAGCTATATACTCAGGCATCTTCTTAGGCCAAAGAATCTCCTGGAACTGGTGATTCTTATTCTTAAGGGAAGGAGATTCTGCATGGGTCTGAGTCCTCCACTCTGGGTGGAATGGGCTTTCTGTGAAGGACAGGAGCTTGTTCCCACTTTTGAAGGAACCAGGAGGAATAGCCAACGGACCTCGGGGTCCCAATGACTCCTCCAGGGTCTGCTGGTATTGTGTTCTATCTAGTCCGTGTGTCTCGGGCTGCTTGATAGCCCCAAGAGAGTCTTAAGCAGCAGAAGGAACACGAGAGAGAATGTTATACCGAAAGACAGGGCCACGATGGCTGTCTTCCCACGACACCAGCCCTGTCTCCTCCAAGCTCTTTCTGAAGAAACCCCAGGCCTGGGAAGGAGCCGTCAGGTGGTAAGGGGGAATGCTCAGCCTCCCCCCACCAGAGCCTGGACCATCTCCAAAAGGAGGCATGGGGACCAGGGCTCAAGTCTTGTGCCTTCTCTCTCACCAAGCACCCGCTGGCGCTCAGGCTCCCTGAGTTCAAGTCCTCGGAGTCGATCGCGGGTGTGTTGGGGAGGGACTTACATGTGCACCTCTCCCAGCCTTCACTGCCCATGTGAACCAGCACAGGGTCCAGGCCCCAGGGGGTAGCAGCCTCTTGTATGTGTCAAAGTCGGACTGCTCCACCCTCGGGGCCAGGTGTCCATAGGGGAGCCTCTGCCTCAGGGTCTCTGCCCTCCTAGGAGCAACTGCACTTGCCTGAGGGGCTCCTGGGAGAACGCCTCAGAGATGCAGATGCTGAAGCAACTCAACTGGAACTTCCAGGTGAGCCCCTGTGTCCCACCCCTGCCTGCCCCTGGGGGACGTTCCCCGGAGGTCCAAAGCGAGGGCGCTAGGTCAGAACCTACGTTTGGGGAGGGCCAGGCCCTCGTGCCAGGAGGACCACTGCCCCTGGAGTATTTCTAGATCTCGATAAAAGAGACACAGGGCAATCGGACATCAAAGAGTGAAAGGGGGTGCATGTGCATATGGTGGGGGTCAAGAAGACCTCATTTGGAAGCTGGGAGAATCGTGGCCTCCAAACCCAGGGTCAGCCAGAGCAGGTGTACAGGGCTCAACTTGCAGAACAGACTCCAGTCCCTGCCCAGACCAGGACCATGGGTGCCATGTGTCACCCAGACGGAAGGGGAAGTGTTCACTGCCCTGTGGGTCTCCCTGTGGCTCCACTGCCCTCTCCCGCTCCCTTCTTAAGAGCACGTGGCTTATACTTACCTGGCAGGGGAGATACCATGATCACAAAGGTAGTTTTCCCAGGGCAAGCCTATTCATTGCACTCCGGATATGCTGACCTCTGCCATTTCCCCAAATGTGGGAAACTCGACTGCATAATTTGTGGTAGTGGGGGACTGTGTTCGCG
>NW_022103907.1:1413901-1414920 GCF_000313985.2 Echinops telfairi | reverse complement strand
ACCCCACACTCGGTCACAGTCACTCCAAAGACCATGGACACTCGGCCCCCAAAGATCCCATACTTTGTGAGGAGCCAGTACGAGGACAATCCCTGCCTGAGCTGGAATCCCGGGTCCTGATTCTTCAACAAGTGGAAGCCCAGGTGCCCTCTGGCCCAGGCAGTCGGCTCAGTGGCTCTGACCCAACCTGGCTTGCTTTGGTGGAAGCCGGTCCAAAGGTGAGCCCTGCCTAGGGTCTCGGGGACACAGGGGCTCCCACAGGATGTGGACTAAAGAAGTAGCCTCTTCCAGACCTGGGTCGGGGGTGGCCTGGCCCTCGTCTCAACCAACGCAAGGCAGCTGCCACAGGAGCCAGCGGGGGGGAAGCCTGCGGGGAGGACTGACAGCCTCTCTCCCACCCCCAGAGCGGCGTCTCCAAGCTGGCCTACCAGCACCGGTACCTGCAGCGGGAGGACTTTGCCATTGTGGTGCAGCCATTCTTCCAAAATACTCTCGTCCCACTGAACGGCGTAAGCTGCGGGCCACGGGGGTCTCTTGGTCCGCCCTGTGTCTGTCTGTCTGGATGATGGGAAGTTGGGGGGACGCGGGAAGAAAGGGAGACCATCGACAGCCCTGAGGATTGCTGGATTGAGATAGAATGGAAAGCATCCCCCAAAGATTCTTTTCAATTCCTGGAGCAGAAGACCTGGAAATTATGATCCATTTAAAACATTTATTAAACAAAATATTCCCCCCTCTCCCCCCATCCTGAGAGTTTGCCTGCTGGCATCTGGGCCACTTGGCAGCAGAATGCAGGAGAAAGGGGCCAGAGAGAGGTGGGGGAGGGGGCAAGCTTCCACCCCCACCCCCGTGAATAACCCTCTTGTCTCCTGTCTTAGGGAGGGGGCGCCGACCTCACCTTCTTCTCAGATGACTGCTTCCACTTCTCGGAGCGCGGCCACGCCGAGCTGGCCATCGCCCTCTGGAACAACATGGTGAGTGACCCATGTGGGGGTGCTGTGCTGCCCAGTGGCCAGCCT